>NC_067439.1:16710397-17081714 GCF_009764475.1 Pristis pectinata | reverse complement strand
AGAAAATGTATTTTTCTCTAGAAATTCAGTCTTCTCTAGACCACCTGAACAACAGGAACACACTTGTCAGGCTGCAGTTCATTGACTACAGCTCGGTGTTCAACACAAACATCCCTCCAAAGTCATCATCACGCTTCAAGACCTGGGCCTCTGTGCCTCCGTCTGCAACTGGATACTCAACTTTCTCATCAGCAGACCTCAATCAGTGAGGATTGGTAACAAATCCTCCTCGCTGACCATCAACACAGGTACACCTCAAGGTTGCGTGCTTAGCCCCTGCTTACTTTCTCTACACACATGACTCTGAGGTGAAACACAGCTTTTCACAAATTCACTGATGACACCACTGTTGTGGATGAATCACAGGTGGTGATGAGTCAGCTGACCGAGCGAGATAGGACACCTGGTCAAGTGGAGCCGCAACAACAACCTCTCACTCAACATCAGTAGAACTAAATAGCCGATTGATGACTTCAGGAAGGGAAGGAGGGCGAACATGCTCCAGTCTACATTGGGGGATTGGCAGTAGAGAGATGCAGAAGCTTTAAATTAATGGGAATTACACATCGGATGACCTGTCCTGGGCCCTGCACATTGATACACTCGCAAAGAAGACGCGCCAGCATCTTTACTTTCTTTGGAGGTTAAGGAGGTTTGGTTTGTCACTGAACCTCTTACAACCTTCTTCAAATGTACTGTTGAAAGTATCCTGACTGCTTGCATCATGGTCTGAACGGCAATTCGAATGCACAGGAACGTAAGAAAACTGTCGTGGACTCTGCCCAATACATCAAGGCACATCCCTCCCCACCATCCATAGTATCCACAGGAAGTGCTACCTCAGAAGGCAACATCCAGCATCAAAGATCCTCATCATCTGGGGCATGGCATGTTCTCGTAACTAACATCAGGCAGGAGGTACAGTAGCCTGAAGTCCCACAACCACCAGGTTCAACAACAGCTACTTCCCTTGAAACATTCAGTTCTTGAACCAACCGGCTCAACCCTCATAATTAGAGTTTACCAACACCATGACCACTGTTATCATTTTGCACTAAAATGAACTTTGTTTTTTGTTCAACTTGTGCTCTTTCTATTAAAAATTGTGTTTAATTCATGCTTTTCTTGTGAATGCTGCTTATCCGATGCTGTGTTGTGATGTGCTGCGTAACTTTTTCATTGCATCGTGCACACGTATACTTGTGCACATGACAATAAACCTGACATTGACTCTGATCATTCCACAAACTATATCCAATGTTTCTGTTCATTATTTAATGTCAAAGACACTTGTGCCAGGTTGCTGTGTTCAATGGCTGAAGAGAGTGTTCACCATTTACATCCACCCTTTAAAATGGTCTTCACTTTTCTTGGAAGAAATGGAAGCAGGATTACACATTACACAACTCTCATCAAAACAATTATTGGCATCAGCTGCTTGCTTCAGTTAATGTAATTAACATAAAAAAACAAAGATGCCTTCCAAATCTGCTCCCTGATGACTGATGTCGGGTATAAATATCACAGATAGTGAATGCATGTATTGTGTGCTTCAGCTTTCAGAAACAATGCATGGAGTTTTACAAATCTTGGAGTTGACCATTTGCTATTCCATCATTTTAGTCATCGGCATTCCTGGTAAAGTATTGGTGTTAATTATCAATCTGCAAAATGTGTGAAATGTTTCTCACTGCTGTGTTTACGGGATTGTTGATTTCTGTCAATTGTAGATTTTTACCACTTTGCTATTCTCCCAGTATCATTAATATCCTTCATTGTTTTCTCCTTTGGTTGTACCAGTTTAATTGAATGTTTTATTCCTTTCATATGTTATTTCTTTTATATTGTATTTTATCACAATTAGTGGTCGAGTTTCTTCTTTATACCTTCTAATCTTCAGTGGTTTTGATATCCATTATATCATCTCTTCACTTCTGAGCGTAAACACCCAACTGTAATGGAAGCAATTTCTTTTCTTCTGGCACTTGTATGAACAGTTTCAAACAAAATTTGACACCAACTTTACATTAAGGAGTTTAAAACAGTGTGTAGAGAGTTAAAAACTAGCGTGAGAAGATTGATATAGCGGAACGGAGGATCCATAAGGCAGTAACTGTAGCTCGACTATTTGATCTGGGATCTTTGTGTGTACGGCTCTGGTTCCTGCACTACAAGTAGGACTTGATTGCACTGGAGAGGGTGCAGACGAGATTCACCGGGATGTTGCCTGGGATTGTGAGTTTCAGTTCCTGAGGAGGGACTGGATAAACTGGGATTGTATTCCTTGAGAGAGCGGACCGAGGGCTGCTGATGGAGTGTAAATGGGACAGATGGTCAATGGTTTTCCAGAATCAGAATCAGAACTCAGATGATGTGAATGTGTTGTTTTGACGGCAGAGTACAGTGCAAAGACATACAATTACCGGAAATCACAACAATTAATAAATGGTGCAATTCAAAGATGATCGGGTAGTGTTCATGGGTTCATGGACTGTTCTGTATCAGAATCAGATTTACCATCACTCTCTTACAAAGGTGTGAGATGTGTTGTTTTCCGGCAGCAGTGCAGTGCAAAAAACTTAAATTGCAAAAATAAATAAATAGTGCAAATAAAGGAATAACGAGATAGTGTTCATGGACCGTTCAGAAACTGATGTCGCAGGGAAGAAGCTGTTCCTGAATCATTGAGTGTGGGTCTTCAGGCTCCTGTACCTCCTCCTGATGGCAGTAATGAGAAGTGGACATGTCCCAGATGGTGAGGGCCATCGTGAAAGATGCCGCCTTCTTGAGGAATCACCTCTTGAAGAGTCCTCGATGGTGGGGAGGGTTTGCACCCATGATGGAGCTGGCTGAGTCTATAACACTCTGCAGCCTCTTGTGATCCTGCACATTGGAGTCTCATACTAGGCTGTGATGCAACCACCATACAGCTATTGAAAGTCAGAATGCTCTCCCATACATCTATTGAAATTTGCAAGAGTCTTTGGTGGCAGCCCGAATCTCCTCAAACCCTGAATGAAGTGGAGCCACTGGTGTGCTTTTTCTTGATTGCATCAATGTGATGGGACCAGGATAGATCTTCTAAGATATTGATGCCTCGGAACTTCAAGCAGCTCACTCTCTACCCACGGCACAGGCCGATAAAAGCAGAGGTGTAGGTTGGGTGGAGGATCAGAGGATTAGAATGGATCTGAGGAAGATCATTTTCACCTTGAGGGTGGTTGGAATCTGGATCACAGCCTGAGAGGGTGGGGAGGCAGGCACTCTCAGAGCATTTAAGAAATATCTGGTTGGGCGTTTTAATCGCCAAGATATAGAAGTCTACAGACGATGCTGGGAATTGGGAAGAGTCCTCGATGAGTCCCTGTTGGTTGGCATGGACACAGTGGGCTGAAGGGCCAGTTTCCATCCTGTACAACTCCAAATGATTCAGGCGTTATCTTTGAAAATGAATAAATTACCTGATCTGGATGAAACAATGGAATTGGTTTATTATTGTCACATGTACCGACATACAGTGGAAAGATTTTTGTTTGTGTGTCACACACAACACCATTCCACGCATAAGTACATCAAGGCAGTAACAAGGAAAACAGAATGCAGAGAGTTACGGTCACAGAGAAAGTGCAGTGCAGGGAAACAAATCAAGTGCAAGGGCCACAGTGAGGAGGACTGGGAGATCAGGAGTTCAAGCATTGGAGGTCCGTTCAAGAGTCTGATAACAGTGGGATGGAAGCTGTCCTTGTGTCTCTCAAGCTTTTGTATCTTCTGACCAACGGAAGGGGGGAAGATAGAATGACCGGGGAGGGAGGGTCCTTGATTATGTTGGCTGCTCCCTCAAGGCAGTGGGAAGTGTAGACAGAGTCAATGGAGGGAGGCTGGTTTGTCGGATAGACTGAGCTGTGCTAAGAACTCTCTACAATTCCTTGTGGTCATGGCCAGGGCAGTTGTCGGACCAAGCTGTGATGCATCCAGAGACGAGGTTGTTAAAGGAAGAAAGGGCACAGCTTTTGGAGGATCTGTCGGTCATTTTACAATCATCGCAGAACACGGGGAGTGTCAGAAGAATGGAGAACGGCTTCCATTGTTTAAATAGGGGGGAAGTGTTAAACCATGTCATTGCAGAGCAGTTTGTATAAATTCAGTGACGTGACAATTGTGCCTCAGCACCTTACCCTGAAGTTGTGGAAAAACACAAAATAGTAACACAGTACAAGGGTTTTAATTCATTGAAAAGTTCACAGTGGAAGATAAGGTTGTTGCTCTGGATTTTTTCCACAGAGGCTGACTCTCTGGTAAGAGCAAAGCTGAATGTGTGTAACATCACAGCGCAAATATCACATGATAGAATTCTTAGTGGGGTAACTGTTTGTCAACTCAGTTTCAAGCCTCAAAGCAATAAAAGTCTCACTGAATTCCATCAAGTACAAGGTTTATCTGAGTTCCACTGTTTTAGTTCTTGGTCACACACAACACAAACTACACACCACATAAACATCGACAGACACCACTCTCACACCACCACACACCAAAAAATTCTCCATTCCATTATCAGAACACACAAGCACACACAGAGATAAGACACCACAAAACACACACACACCTCACACCACACACACAGCTCAAACATGCTAATGCTATTATCACATGATACAAGCAAAACACACACACACACACACACACACACACACACTCACACCACACACTCACACACACACAGACACATACACAAAATCACTAACACATGCGCTCCGTCTGTCTTCCTCTGTTGCAGCTAACTTGGCCGTGATTGGGGTAATGTTGCGCAGACGATGTGGTCTCTCCAGATGTATCACTGTCTACCTGCTGTCGATGGGCGGTGACGGATCTCCTGGCCATTATCACGGTCGTTGTATTAATCCGGATTGTTCCCATCACTTTCGCGTCCAATTGTTGACCTGCAATGTGAATATCGCAGCAGCTTATGCTGTGAGAAACTGCTCCTTCTGGGTGACGGTGATGTTCACTTTTGATCGCTTTGTGGCTATTTGCTGCCAAGATTGAAATTGAAATATTGCACGGAGCGAACGGCGGCTTTGGTGATCGGAACGGTCACTGCCCTGAGCTGTTTAAAAAATGTATTTAATTACTTTGCATTTGACCCTCCACCTAAAACTTAAGTTGACATATTATACCTCGTCTGGCTGGATAGCATTTTGCTGGATCGCAGCATTTTAACCCCTTGTCTGCATTTGTTTAATTTTTTTTGTTCAATTTCCTAACCGTCAGGCACATTTTAAGGGCCATTAGAATCCGCAGGAGACTCCAGGGTGGTGGGAACAGTGAGAGACAGGGCGACCTGGAGATGGGCAGCCGCAGGAAGTCTACCGTCCTGCTTCTCAGTATCTCGGGTATCTTCATCCTCTTGTGGCTACTGGTACTGATAACTTTCCTCTACATAAGCATTGCCAATGTATCTTACTTTCAGGTTCCAATTTCAGTGACTCAATTTTCCCTCTGTAAGAAAGCGGGTACGCGCTTCAGTTCTTGTGTTGCTGCGTGAACCCATTTATTTATGCAGGGACACAGAGTAAGATCAAGATGAGATAAAGCTGGGGCTGAAATATCCACTGATTCTCATTAATATTACTGAAATAAACATTTTTATTCTTTGGGAACACTTTATGTTGCAAACCGCCCTCATCTTGTTCTCTGTCATCTCGAATGTTCAGTCCTATATTCATAGAGTTATACAGCACGCAAACAGGCCCTTTGGCCCAATTCATCCATGCTAACCATGTTGCCCTACTGAGCCGGTCCCATATTCCTATCTTTGGACCATCTCCTCTCAACGTTTCCTATTCACATACCTGTCCAAATGTCTTTTGAACGTTGCAGTTGTTCCCACCTCGACCACTTCCTCTGGCAGCTCGTTCCACACACTCACCGCCCTCTGTCCTCACTCTTGGGTCCACGCTGCATTTTAGTAGCACATTGCTTCTTCCTGCTTCATGTTGTATATTTGTGTAACAGACGTACACTGCACGGTAACAGGCCTTTCGGCCACCAACTCCATGCTGACCATCAAGCAACCATTTACACTAATCCTTATTAACCTATCAACCTGCACCCTTTGTGCTGTGGGGGGAAACCCATGCAGTCACAGGGGGAACGTGCAAACTCCACACAGAAACATCGGATGTCAGGATCGAACCTGGGTCTTCGGAGCTGTGAGGGAGCAGCACTACCCGCTGTCCCACTGTGCCGCCGACTGGCAACAAGTTAGATGAATTAGCAGTACCGAGAGGGGCTGGTATACTGGACATTCCAGAGGTCTGGTCACAAGGAAGAGAGCTGAATATCCCCAAGAATTTATTAGTGTCACAGAGCAGTTGGCAGATTCACCAATAGGAAGGAGCAGGGTCGGTCTGATAACCAACTGAGACACTAGTGGGAAGGAACATAGAGTATTAATAAGTAGAATTGTTTTAGGGGGTAATTGGAAAGGACAGACAAAATCTATAAGTCCTCCTGTTGGACAGATCAAGAAGGAAACGGGACTGAAAACTAGGGTAAAGAAACCATCATTGGCTCATTGTCAACTGTCCATTTCCCTCCACAGATGCTGCTCGACCCGCAGAATTCCTCCAGCAGTTTGTGTTTGCTCCACATTCCAGCATCTGCAGTCTCTTGTGTCTCCTGTGTTAACTCCTTGTGGGCTGGGAGACCAAAATGGCAGATGTGGCCTTGAGGATGTGATTTCACTGAATGTCGGCGAGACAGGTTCCTTGAACATTATGTTGAGGTGCAATCAGAGCAGGATACTTAAAGATAAACAAAGCACAAACTAATTAACTGCAGATGCTGGAAATCTGAAATAACAGAAAATTCTGGCAACACTCGGGTCAGACAGTTGTCTGTGGAAGTGAAGGAGTTCACGTTTTATATCTGAGGTCTCTTTGTCAGAACTGTGGGAGGGTGGGATGGGTGCTTGACTCCATCCCACTGCCAGTCTTTCCCCCACATGGAGGCAATTCATGGGTTAGTGTCAGGTTTCAGGGACAAGTGGGCCAAATGTGTGAAAATGGGAAAAGCTTAGATGAACCAAATTGGGCTGTGGGGCCACTTTCCCTGCTCTCTGACCCTATGCCTGTCCTCCTGATATCCTGATAGACAAGTTGTTAAAAAGGCCACACGGTGGCTAAAAAACTGACCAAACCTCAGGAGCAGACAGCATTCCACTGAGGTTCTGAAACTCAACCGTTCCACATTGGACTCAAGAGGTACCTCAACCTGAAACGGCAGCAAGTCATCCTCGATCCTCAGGGACCAGCGAAGCGGTGATTTCTTTCTGTGTGAGTACAAGAAATTAATTGTTAGAAATTAATTCATTTGATAGAAACAGTTTGACACATTTTGAAAATACCAGCCTTTTTCCCCAAGTGGTAACATTGCAATTTGATTCATTCAACCACACCAACACAGTTTACTCTGTTCCAAAGAAAGTGAGGTTTGGATATTGAAAAAATGTCTTTCCTGGCCAAGGCAGATGGGACTGCAGTCAATACAGTGTTAGATTACAACATCCCGGATTATTGTTGTGTGTGTTGGTCATTACAAAGCCCAAGGGACCCTGGTGGCTCCCCTGAGAACTGGGAGCTGGAGCTGGTCACAAACATGGACAGATGTGCAGACAGAAGGTAACCAGGATGGGAGCCAGGTGTGTGGACAGAGCGGTTCGGGAATGGGGCCAGGTGTGTGGAGTCTGTCTGGGAAAAGGCCAGGTGTGCCGAAAACCCATGGATGGGAACGGGCCAGTGTGCAGAGGGAATGGGAGCAGGTGTGTGAACAGAGTCCGGCTGGGAACGGGAGAGATGTGGGATGGAGTACATGGAATGGGGCCGAGTGTGTGGCTGGAGTGTGGGCAGGAATTGCCAGAGAGTGGGATGTGTGGGAGGGTAGGAGAGGTGCAGCAGTGGAGAGGAAACTCTGAGTCCAGAATGGCTGGTGTCACACAGTGAGGGAGACTCTGTGTGTGGTGTGTGTGTGTGTTGTGGGGGGGGGGTGGGTGGGTGGGTGTGGTGTGGGTGTGTGTGTGTGCGCGCGCATCCACAAAAGGCATCTGGTTCAGACGGCGTACCTGGCCACGTCCTAAAGCTCTGCACGGACCGACTGGTTGGAGTGTTTACGGACATATTCAGCCTTTCATTTCTTGTGGCCTGAAGTTGCCACTTGCTTCATAAAAGTACCGATTATACCTGTGCCCAGAAAGACCGTGGTGGCCGAACTCAATGACTGCAGTCCGGTCGCACTGACACCAACAGCAATGAAATGCTTCGAGAGGTTGATCTTGGCGCAAATCAGTCCTGCCTCAGAGATGATCCGGATCCACATCAATTTGCCCACCGCCAGAACTGGTCAACAGCAGATGTGATTTCTCTGGTTCTTCACTCTGCTCTGGACTATCTGGACAACAAGAACACATACGTCAAGCTGCTGTTCATCGACTACAGTTCGGTATTCAACACAATCATCCCATCAAAATTCATAATCAAGCTTCAAGACCTGGGCCTCTGTGCCTCCCTCTGCAACTGGGTCCTCCACTTTCTCATCAGCAGACCTCAGTCAGTGAGGATTGGTAACAACATATCCTCCTCGCCGACCATCAACACAGGTGCACCTCAAGGCCGTGTGCTTAGCCCCTGCTCTACTCTCTGTACACACATGACTGTGTGGCTAAGCACAACTCCGTATACAAATTTGCTGATGCCACCGCTGTTGTTGGACGAATCACAGGTGGTGAAGAGTCAGCTGACAGGAGCGAGATAGGACACCTGGTTGAGTGGTGCCGCAACAACAACTTCTCACTCAATGTCAGTAAAACTAAAGAGCTGATTGTTGACTCCAGGAAGGGGAAGTAGGGTGAACATGCACCAGTCTACACTGGGGGATTGGTGGTGGAGAGAGTCAGCAGCTTTAAATTCCTGGGTGTTGACATATCGGATGACCTGTCCTGGGCCCTTCATATGGATGCAGTCACAAGGAACGCGTGCCAGCATCTTTACTTCCTTAGGAGTTTAAGGAGGATGCGTTTGTCACTGAACACTAACAAACTTCTGCAGATGTACTGTTGAAAGGATCCAGACTGGTTGCATCATGGTCTGAATGGCAATTCGAATGCACAGGAACGTATGAACGTATGAAACTGTAGATACTGCAGATATTGGTGGACTCTGCCCAATACATCAAGGGCACATCCCTCCCCACCACTGGTAGTATCGACAGGAGGCGCTGCCTCAAGAAGGTAATATCCATTATCAAAGATCCCCACCATCTGGTCCGTGCCATCTTCTCGCAGCTACCATCGGGCAGGAGGTACAGAAGCCCGAAGTCCCACACCACCAGGTTCAAGAACAGCTACTTCCCTTCATCCATTCAGATCTTGAACCAACCAGCACAAATCTTATCACCAGTGTTAAGCACTAAAAAGGATGATTTTTTGTTCCAATTGTGTCCTTTCCTGTAAAAATAGTGTTTCATTTATGTTTTTCCTGTGAATGCTGCTGATCTAACGCGATGTGCCTGTGATGCTGCTGCACGTCAGTTCTCACTGCACCTGTGCACACATGCACTTATGCATCTGACAAGAAAACTCGACTTTGACTTTGATCATTCCACAAACGAAATTCAATGTATCTGCATATTTTTAATGCCAAAAATATCTTGTTCCTGGTTGCTGTGTTCAATGGGCTAAAGATAGTTGTGACCCATTGCATCCACCCTTTAAGACTTTGTTAATTTTGTTGGAAGAAATTGAAATGGAGGGAGGATTACACATGATACAAATTTATTCATCAAAACAATTCTTGGCACTAGCTGCCTTAGGTTTCTTGTTTCAATTAATGCAATTAGTCGAAAAAAAACATAGATGTCTTCCTGAAATGGTCCCTGGTGATTGATATTGGGTATAAATATAACGGATTGTGAATGCAGAGTATTGTTTTCAACAGCAGTGCATGGAGTTGCACAAATCTTGGGGTTGGCCATTTGTTATTCCATCATTGCAGTCATCGGCATTCCTGGTAAAGTATTGGTGTTAATTATCAATCTGCAAAATGTTGTGAAATGTTGCATCACTGCTGTGTTTACTGGGATTGTTGCTTTCTGTCAGTTGTAGATTTTTACCCCGTTGTTATTCTCCCAGTATCATTAATACCCTTTCATTGTTTCCTCCCATTGGTTGTACCTTTGAAATTGAATATTTTATTACATTTAAATTTATTTCTGTATTGTGTATTTCATCACAATTCGTGGTGTAGATTCTTCTTTGCAACTTCTCATCTTCGGTTGTTTTGATACCTATTATATCATCTCTGCTCATTCTGAGGGTAAAAACCCAACTAGAATGGAAGCAATTTCTTTTCTTATGGCACTTGTCTGATCAGTTTCAAACAAACTTTGACACAAAATTAACATTAAGGAGTTTAAAACAGAACATGGAGTGTTTAGAAAACAGCATGAGAAAATTGAAATAGTGGAACTGAGGATCCATTAAGTCCGTAAGTGTGGGATAGGTACTTGAACCGGAAATTTCCTGATTCGATGCACTGGCTGCAGAGAGGTGATGAAAGTAAATTTATGGAGAGTGCAATGTGTAAGATCGGTCATTGATGAATCCAGATGTATGGGATTTTATCTCAAATCAGTGGAGACAAGAGGAGGAGTGCACGGTGTAATAGGGCTTGATATTGGTGTTCTTGATGAAGGAGGAAAATTGTGGGGTGTCTTAAACTACATGTAGATTGGACAAACCAGATCACTGGTGGTGCATGTGGGAAGGGAATGGAGTGAAATACAGATTTGGTTTGCTGGATGAAGACGTGCATGTGAAAGGGACATCCGCTGGAGCGCAGCTTTGCAGCAGTGATCTGTGATTTAACTGAGTTATGAAGATTTACAATGTTGGGCCAGTTGGTGCACTGTCTCTGTGCCAGTGGAAAAAGCCTCATCCCACTTTTTAGCACCATGTCTACAGCGCTCTTCAAATACACATCCAAATGTGGTTTAAATATGCATATATCACTTTTGGGAAGTGAGTAGGAAACATCCATCTGGGTGTCTTCACAAGAGGAGGGGTCGATGGTATTGTTGTACCAGAGAGAGAAATATTGGATGGGGTGAAAGTGGACAAAGAAGCCATTTTCAATTATATGGAAGAGATGATGAAGAACACCAACATCAGTGGCGTTGATGGTGTTGAAGTTTTCAGTGGAAAAGAACATTCTTGCTCCGGTTTTTTTGCACAGAGACGGACTCTGTGATAAGATCCAAAGTGAAATGTGTTGCAACATCACAGCGCAGAATTCTTAGTGCAATATCAACTCAGTTTCAAGTTTCAAAGCAATAAAAGTCATACTGAACACCGTCAAGTACACATTGATCTCAGATCCACTGTTTTACTACTTTATCAAACACACACATTCAAATGAAATATACACCACAGACACACAATACATAACACACTCACCACACGTACAAAATACACATCACTTTCACACCACACACAAACACACTCCTATTCTGATACTCGCACTCACACACCACACACACACACCCGCACACAACCCCAAACACACACACACACATACACACGCAATCACTAACACACACTCACTCCCTCTGTCTTCCTCTATTGCAGCTAACTGGGCTGTGATTGGGGTAATGTTTCTCAGACGATGTGGTCTCTCCAGATGTATCACTGTCTACCTGCTGTCGATGGCGGTGACGGATCTCCTGGTCATTATCATGGGTGTGATATTAAACCGGATTGTTCCCATTATATTCCCGTCGAATTTTCAGACCATCACTCCAGCCTGCAATGTGAATACCATGCTAGCTTGCGTTGTGAGAGACTGTGCTGTCTGGGTGACGGTTATGTTCACCTTTGATCGCTTTGTGGCTATTTGTTGCCAAAAATTGAAAAAGAAATATTGCATGGAGCAAACGGCTGCTGTGGTGATCGGAACGGTTACTGCCCTGAACTGTATCAGAAATGTATTTATGGGTTTTATATTTGAATCTCCACATAAAACCGATCCCACACCGTGCAGAGTTAAGTCAGCATATTATACCTCACCTGGCTGGATAGCATTTGACTGGATCGACAGCATTTTAACCCCTTGTCTGCCATTCGTTCCAATTCTGCTGCTCAATTACCTCACCATCAGGCATATTTTCAGGGCCATAAGAATCCGCAGGAGACTCCAGGGCAGTGGGAACAGAGAGAGACAGAGTGACCAAGAAATGGACAGCCGCAGGAAGTCTAGCGTCCTGCTCCTCGGTATCTCGGGTATCTTCATCCTCTTGTGGCTGCTGACACTGATAACTTAACTCTACATTCGCATTGCCGACATCACTTACTTTTCAGGTTCCAATTTCAGTGACTCCATTTTCCCTCTGGAAGAAAGCGGGTACGCGCTTCAGTTCTTGTGTTCCTGCGTGAACCCATTTATTTATACAGGTACACAGAGTAAGATCAAAGACGAGATAAAGCTGGGGCTGAAATATCCACTGACTCTCATTAATAGATTCCTAAAATAAAAAAAAGTATTCTTTGGGAACAGTTTATGTTGCAAACCGCCCTCATCTTGTTCTCTATCATTTCACCTGCTCAATCCTATATAGCACGGAAACAGGCCCTTCGGCCCAACCCATCCATGCTGACCAATTTGTTGAACTAAGCCAGTCCCATTTGCCTGCATTTGGCCCATCTCCCTCTCAACCTTTCCTATCCATGGACCTGTCCAAATGTCTTTTAAACATTGCAGTTGTTCCCACCTCTGCCACTTCCTCTGGCAGCTCGTTCCACACACTCACCAGACTCTGTCCTCACTCTTGGGTCCATGCTGCGTTGTGATGGCGCCTGCTCCTTCCTGCTTATGTTCATCTTGCTCTCTATCATCTCGCCTTCTCAGTCATATAGTCACAGAGTTACACAGCACGGAAACAGGTTCTTCAGCCCACCAACTCCATGCCGACCATCAAGCACCCATTTACAATGATCCCTATTTTATTCTCCCCACATTCCCATCATGTCCCCCCACATTCTACCACTCACCTTCACATTAGGGGCAACATACAGCAGCCAATTAACCTACTTACCTGCACATCTTTGGGCTGTGGGAGGAAACGCATGCAGTCACAGGGAGAACATGCAAACTCCTCAGAGGCAGCATTGGAGGACAGGATCGAAACTGGGTCTTTGGAGCATGAGGCAGCAGAACTACCTGCTTTCCAATTGTGCTGCCTACTTGCAACAAATTAGATGAATTAGCAGCACCAAGATGGGCTGGTTTACTGGACATTGTAATGGTCTGTTCACAAGGAAGTGAGCTGTTGGCAAATCCGACAATAGGAAGGAGCAGGGTTCCTGATAACGCAACCATCGGTTGTATCTATATGATCACTTCGCACTGAAATGGACATTGTTTTTTTAATTCTAATTGTGTACTTTCATGTAAAACTTGTGTACAATTTGTGTTTATTGTATGTTTTTCTTGTGAATGCTGCTTATCTGATGCTGGGTGCCTGTGATGCTACAGCAAGAAAGGTTTTCATTGCACCTGTGCACACACGTACTTGTGCATTTGACAATAAACTCCACTGGGACGTTGACATGAACCCATTTGGTCACACCCTGTCAGAGATATTCCCTTTGTCCCATCCATCCCACAGCCCACCTTCTCTGCAACTAAATGACTTTTTCTCTCTCCCACTTCAAATGATCTTCTGCCTGACAAGTTAATTCTGTTCACCTCCCCACAGTTGCTGCCTGACAAGCTGAGTGTTTCCAGCATTTTCTCTTTTTCTTTCAGATTTGCAGCATCTGCAGCATTTGATTGAGCAGACCGGTCCTGCATTCTGTGTTCAGATAAATTGAAGCAGTTTGCATTGTATTTCAGCCCACAAAATACTTACAGGCTTGACATGTTGGATGCAGGATCCTCCTCAACTCTTTATACCGGCTGTCTCCCCGCTTCTCAGTCCAGTTGAAGGGTCTAGATTCAAAGCGTTGCCTGTCCATTTCCCTCCGTAGATGCTGCCTGAGTCGCTGAGTTTCTCCAGCAGCTCACTTTTTGCTTCTGATTCCAGTGTCTGCCGTCTCTTGTGTCTCCAGCACCACATCTAACTCCTGCTTGATATCAAGTTAAGTCGAGTTTATTGTCATGTGCACAAGTACGGTGAGGTACAGGTACAATGAAAAACTTGCTTTCAGCAGCATCACAGGCACGTAGAGTCAGACAACACATCGAACAGAAATTGGACAAGACGGTGAAGGAAAAAAAGACGGTACAAAGGAAGACGTTAGTGCAAAACACCACAGTCAGAGACAAGTCCATGGTAGTGCAAGAGGTGGTCCACAGTGTTCCGTTGCTGAGGTAGGGTTAGGGGTGTCGAGGTTTGTTCAAGAACCTGATGGTTGCAGGAAAGTAGCTGTTCTTGAATCTGCTGGTGTGGTTTCATATTATTACTCATTTGGCCACAGCTGCCTTCTTCTAATTCCACAGGTTCTCCACCCTCTGGGCAAAGAGGTTTCTACTCAGCTCAGTCCTAAGTGACCTGTCCCTCATCCTCAAGCAGTGACCTCCGGTTCTGGACTTCCTCACTACCAGGAAAATCCTTCCCGCATCTAATCTGTCCGGTCCTGTCAGGGTTTTATAAGTTTCAATGAGATACACTCTCACCGTTCTAAATGTCAGTGAATATACACCCAACTTTCTCAATCTCTCTTCATACATCAGTCCTGGAATCAGCCTGGTGAACCTTCACTGCTCTCCCTGCACAGCAAGAACGTCCTGTCTCAGATCAGGAGACCAAAACTTCACACAGTATTCAAGGTGTGGTCTTACCACAGCCTTGTATAATTGCAGCAAGGCATCCCTGCTCCTGTGCTCAAATCTTTCTTTTTGAGGCCCAACACACCATTTGCCTTCTTAACCGCCTGTTGCATCTTCCAGTGACTGGTGCACCCAGACCTTGCTGCCTCTACACCTTTCCCAATCTCTCACTGTTCAGATAATAATCTGCCTTTGCGTTTTGCCACTAAAGTGGGTAACCCCACATTTCCCCACGTTACACTGCATCAGCCATGCATTTACACACCCTCTCAACCTGTGTAAATCACACTGAAGTTTCTCTGCACCTTCTGCACAGCTCAAATTCCCACCCAGTTTTGTGTCATGTGCAAATGTGGAGGTATCGCATTTAAACTTTCACATCAATCATTAAGATATGGGCAGGCACGGTCAGGTATCAGTTACTGTAACGCTATTACAGTGCTAGCGACCCAGGTTCAATTCCGGACACTGTCTGTTAGGACTTTGTACGGTCTCCCCGTGTCTGCGTGGGTTTCTTCCGGATGCTCTGGTTTCCTCCCACATTCCAAAGACATACGGGTTAGGAAGTT
This sequence comes from Pristis pectinata, assembly GCF_009764475.1. Classification (NCBI taxonomy): domain Eukaryota; kingdom Metazoa; phylum Chordata; class Chondrichthyes; order Rhinopristiformes; family Pristidae; genus Pristis; species Pristis pectinata. The sequence goes on along the minus strand of NC_067439.1, from coordinate 17,066,269 downwards.
GTGGGCATGCTATGTTGGTGCCGGAAGTGTGGCCACACTTGCGGGCTGCCCGCAGAACATTGTACACGAAGATGCATTTCTCTGTGTGTTTCGATGTATATGTGACTAATGAAGAAATCTTATCTTATCTTAAATATTGTGAATAGTTGGTGTCCCATCACTGAATCCTGTGATAACCCACTGGTCACTGCTTGCCACTTGGGAAAAGACCTGTTTATTCTTCCTTTAGTTCCCTTTAAATCTCCTTCCATTTGCCTTAGACCTATGCCCTCTGGTTACAGACACGTCTGCTGAGGGAAGAGTCACAGAGCTACACAGCATGGAAACAGGCCCTTTGGCCTAACTGAGCTATTCCCATCTGACTGCATTTGGCCCATATCCTTCTAAACCTTTTCAATCCATGAACCTGTCCAAATATCTTTTAAATATTCTAATTATCCCCACCTCCACATGGATCACCCTCTGAGTGGAAAACGTTGCCCCTCGGATGTCTTTTAAATCTTTCCCCTCTCACTTTAAACCAATTCACTCCAGTTTTGGACTGCCTGACCCTGGGGAAAAGACTGTGGCTCTTCACCTCATCAATGTCCCTCAATACTTTATACATCTCCATAAGGTCACCTCTCAGAGTCCTACAGGGAAAATGTCCGAGCATATCCGGCCTCTCCTCCAGTCCCAGTCACATCCTCATAAATCTTTCTTACACCCTTTCTAGTTTAATGACACCCTTCCTATAGCAGGGTGAGCAGAACTGTACGCAGTCCTCCAGATGTGGCCTCACCAACATTTTGTACAGCTACAACATGACGTCCCATCTCCTGTACTAAGTATCCCGACTGATGAAGGGAAGTGTGCCAAACGCCGCCTTCACCACCTGTGTCACCACTTCCAAGGAACTATGAACCTGCAGCCTCGGGTCTCCGTTCTTCAACACTCCCCAGGGCTCCACCACTTACTGTGTAAGAAAAACATAGAGCACTGCATCATGGTACAGGCCCTTCAGCCCACAATGTTGTGCCGACATTTTATCCTGCTCTAAGGTCTATCTAACCCCTCCATCCCTCAGAGCCCCCTATTTTTCTGTCATTCATTTTTCTATCTAATAGTCTCTTAAACGTTCCTAATGTCTCTGCCCCCACAACCTCTGCCGGCAGTGCTTTCCACACACCCACCACTGTGTAAAAAAACTTACCCCTGACATCCCCCTTATACCTTCCACCAAACACCTTAAAGTAATGTCCCTCGTGTTAGCCATTATCGCCCTGGGAAAAAGTCTCTGACAGTCTACTCGATCCGTGCCTCTTATCATCTTGTACACCTCTGTCAAGTCACCTCTCATCCTCCTTCTCTCCAAGGAGAAAAGCCCTAGCTCGCTCCACCTGACCTCATATGACATGCTCTCCAATCCAGGAAACATCTTGGTAAACCTCCTCTGCACCCTCTCTAAAGCTTCCACATCCTTCCTGTAATGAGGTGACCAGAACTGAACACAATACTCCAAGTGTGGTCTAACCAGAGTTCTCTCGAGCTGCAACATTACCTCACGGCTCTTAAACTCAATACCCCAACACTCCATACACCTTAACAACCCCATCGACCTGCGTGGCATCCTTGAGGGATCTATGGATGTGGACTTCAAAATCCCTCTGTTCCTCCACACTGTTAAGAGTCCTGCCATTAACCTTGTATTCTCCCTTCAAATTCAATCTCCCGAAGTGTATCACTTCACACTTATCAGGGTTGAACACCATCTGCCATTTCTCAGCCCAGCTCTGCATTCTATCAATATCCTGTTGTAATCTACAGCAACCTTCTACATTATCCACAACACCACCAACCTTTGTATCATCAGCAAACTTACTAACCCACCCTCCACATCCTCATCCATGTCAATTATAAATTCACAGAGAACAGGGGTCCCAGCCCAGATCCCTGCTGAACACCACTGGTCACCGACCTCCAGGCAGAATACGCTCCATCTACCACCACCCTTTGTCTTCTATGGGCGAGCCAATTCTGAATCCACACAGCCAGGTTTTTCCTGGATCCCATGCCTCCTGACTTTCTGAATAAGCCTTCCATCAGGAACCTTATCAAGTGTCTTACTAAAATCCATGTGCACCACATCCACTGCTCTACCTACATCAATGTGCTTTGTCACATCTTCAAAGAACTCAATCAGGCTCGTGAGGTACAACCTGTACCTCACAAAGCCATGCTGACTGTCCCTAATCAGCCTCTGCTTCTCCAAATGCCCATAAGTCCTGTCTCTAAGGATCTTCTCCAGTAATTTGCCCACCACTGAACTAAGACTCACTGGTCTGTAATTCCAAGGGTTATCCCTACTCCCGTTCTTAAACAAAGGAACAACATTTGCCACCCTCCAATCATCTGGCACTACTCCTGTGGCCAGTGAGGATGCAAAGGTCGTTGCCAAAGGCACAGCAATCTCTTTCCTCGCTTCCCGTAATAACCTTGGATATATCCCATCCGGCCCCGGTGATTTATCCATCCTAATATTTTTCATTAGTTCCAGCACATCCTCTTTCCTCATGTCGAAGTGCCCGAGCATATCAGTCCGTCGTAAGCCATCCTCACACATGTCAAAGTCTCTCTCTCTGGTGAATACTAAAGCAAAGTATTCATTAAGGACCTCCCCTACCTCCTCCGACTCCAGGCACGTTTCCTCTTTTATCCCTGATCTGTCCCACCCTCACTCTAGTCATCCTCTTATTCTTCACATGCATGTAGAATGCCTTGTGGTTTTTCCTGATTCTACTCGCCAAGGACTTCTCATTCCCCCTTCTAGCTCTCCTAAGTCCATTCTTAAGCTACCTCCTGGCTACCCTGTACCTCTCCAGAGCCCTGTCTGATCCATGCTTCCTAAACCTCAGGTAAGCTTCTTTCTTCCTCTTGACAAGATATTATACACCTCGTGTCAACCACGGTTCCTTCACTACCATCCTTACCCTGCCTCAATAGGACAAACCTATCCAGAACCCCATGCATGTACTCCCTAAGCAACCTCCACATTTCTGCTGGGCACTTCCCCAAGAACATCTGTTCCCAATTTACGCTCCGAAGTTCCTGCCTAATAGTATCATAATTCCCCCTCCCCCAAATACTTTCTCATATCATCTGCTCCTATCCGTCTCCAAGGCTATGGTAAAGGTCAAGGAGTTATGGTCATTATCTTCAACATGCTCTCTCACCTAGATCTGATACCTGATCAGGCTCATTGCCTAGTACCAGGTCCAGAATGGCCTCTCCTCTAGTCAGCCTGTCCACACACTGTGTTAGGAATCCTTCCTGTACACACCTAACAAACTCTGCCCCACCTACCCCCTTTACACTAAGGAGGTGCCAATCAATATTAGGAAAGTTGAAATCACCCTTGAGAGCAACCCTGTTATTTTTGCACCTCTCCAAACTCTGCCTCCCGATCTGCTCCTCAGTGTCTCTGTTGCTATTGAGGGATCTGTAGAATACTCCCAATAGAGTGATCGCTCCCTTCCTGTTTCTGACTTCCACCCACACTGACTCAGCGGACGATCCCTCCAGGACATTCTCCCTTTCTGCAGCTGTGACATTGTCCGTGATCAGCAAAGCCACTCCCCCACCTCTTTTACCTCTGTCCCTGTCCCTTTTGAAACATCTAAACCCCAGAATATCCAGCAGCCATTCCTGCCCTTGCGACAACCAAGTCTCTGTAATGGCCACCACGTCATAGTTCCACGTACTTACCCACGTTCTAAGTTCATCAGCCTTGTTCCTGATACTTTGCGCATTAAACTAGACACACTTCAGCCCATCCAACTGACTGCAATTTTGCCCTTTCAACTGCCTATCCTTCCTCACAGCCTTTCTACACTCTGCATCTACATGTCTAAATGAACCAACATCTGACCTATCACTCTGGTTCCCATCCCTCTGCCAAACTAGTTTAAACCCTCACCAACAGTTTTCGCAAACCTGCCCACAAGAATATTGCTCCCCCTCCAGTTCAGGTGTAACCCATCCCTTTTGTACAGGTCGTACCTTCCCCAGAAGAGATTCCAATGGTCAACAAATCTGAAACTCTGTCCCCTGCACCAATTTCTCAGCCACGCAGTCATCTGCCAAATCATCCTATTCTTACTCTCACTGGCACGTGGCACAGCCAGCAATCCAGATATTACTACATTGAAGGTCCTGCTTTTCAGCATCCTACCTATATTCCCTTTTCAGGACCTCATCCCTTTTCCTTCCTACGTCATTGGTGCCACTGTGTACCATGACCTCTGGCTGTTCACCCTTCAGAATGCTGCTGACCCGATCCGAGACATCCCTGACCCTGGCACCGGGAAGGCAACATACCATCCGGGAGTCTCTTTCATATCCACAGAATCTCCTGTCTGCCTCACTTACCATGGAATCCCCGATCACTAACACTCTCCTCTTCTCCCCCCCCCCCCCCCACCTTCTGCACCACATGACCAGGCTCAGTGCCAGAGACCTGGTCACTGCGGCTTTCCCCTGGTAGGTCGCTCCCCCCCCCCCCCCCACCTACAGTATCCAAAGCGGTATGCCTGTTATTGAGGGGAACGGCAACAGGGGTACTCTGCACTACCTGCCTATTCTCCGTCCTCCTGACAGTCACGCAGCTCCCTGCCTCCTGCAACTTCGGGGTGACTGCCTCCCTGTAGTTCTTGTTGATATGCTCATTATCCCGTAGGAGTTGAAAGTCATCCAGCTGCAGCTCCAGTTCCTTAACTGGGTCTGTAAGGAGCTGCAGCTGGATGCACCTTGTGCAGATGTAGTTATCAGGGAGACTGGATGTCTCCCAGAACTCCCACATCTCACAAGCTGAACACACAACTGACCCTGGAGCCATTCTCACTACTCTGCACTAAAGGGAACACCAAATCACATAAAGAAGAAACTTACCAGAGACTTACCTGCACATCTTCTCCCCGAAGCCTCTTGAACCAAAGCCTCAGCTCTCCCACTCTAACACTGGCCACTCACACAATGGCCACTCCGCTTACACTTGCCTTACCTTTATTTGCTGCTGTTATTAAGCCAATCAGCAGGTAACGATTTGCAAATGTGCTTCGGTTAGACTTTTGCAAGGTCAAACTGACAAGCACACACACACACACACACACACACACACACACACACACACACACACACACACACACACACACACACACACACACACACACACTCAACTCTTTTTCAAAGGTCCTGTTAGAAATCTCGCTCCAACTCCTGACTCTACAAAGTGAAACTCACAAGCTCAGGCACTGCCCTGTCCTGGTTTGTCTTACCAAAGTTCAACACCTCACATTTGTCCAAATTCAACTCCAGCTGCCATTGAAGTTGAAGATTCTCACTATTTACCTCTCTTTGCCCCTTATAATTTTGTATACCTCTATCAGTTCCCCCTCACCCTTCTCTTCTCCAAGGAAAACAAACCCAGCCTATCCTGTCTATCCTCATAGCTGAAATATTCCATCCCAGGCAATGCCCTGGTGAATCTCCTCTGCACCCTGAGCGGTTACGCAGCAGACGGCGAATTTATTAATTGCATAAGAAGCCAGTTATTATCTGATGGCTCTAAGAACAGTATATCGATGGTTGCAAACCTCCAAACTGTGATCCATTTGCAGGAAGAGATGAATGATTGGATCAAGGCTGTTTCCACAGTGTCACAGAACATGCAGAAATTGCTCAGCAAAGCGGCCAGATCCCTTCTACTACCTCCTCCACCGATGAAGCAAATCCCAAACGGGAGAGCAATCGAAGATTCAGCCTCTTCAGAAAGAAGAAATGAGGACAAGAGATTGTTTTTCACTAACAAACTGGACCCAAGGTATTGGATGTTTGGATTCACACTTGGTGATGTACAAATTATCTCACCTTGAACCTGAGCAACTGATGATTTTAATTTTATAATTTACATGGATATTGACCAATTGCAGTTGCTTCTTTTGAATGGACTTGTGAAGATTTTCTATCAAAATACGGTTCAGTTTCGTTCTGTTGAATCTATTTGGCTGCTGGCTGGAATCGTGAGCTAAAGGTGAAGGACCCAGGCTTGGCTGGTCCTTCCGATCCAATACATTGGCAGATTGTTGGGGCTCGTGTTGCCTTTTGTTCTCCAGTTCCACGCACTTGTGGATTTGAATCAAAATGTTCAGCTTGAGTATAATTAATGACAATGAACAGGAACATGAGAAATATCCCACTCATCAACGTATTTTGTTGAGAAAGTGACTGTCACATCATTCAGTTTTAATCTTCTTTACAAATATGAACCTTCTGAGAAGATCCAATGCTTGTTTTATTCATCAGCAGAAACATATTCAACAGGTACTGCTATTAACTGGAATCCTTGCAGAACATTGAAATGTAAGGCAATTAATTTTAAATGTGATTCCTGGCACTGTAGCAACTGATTTCCTCCACAGGGGAATCTGATTATTTTATAATTTCTGAATTGCTAACTTTGGAAGATGAAGGATTACCATTACGTTGAGGGGCTTGAGCTGAAGAGACCAACAAGACACTGGGTCAAACTGTGTGGTTTGGGCATTTGTGCTGTCCCTCTATCCGTTCCTCAGAACTGCTGTCAAAAAGAAAGAAAAATATATGAAATAAATCTTTAGCTAAGATTACAGTAACATGCATTTGACCGCATTAAAATACAACACAAGTTGGCCCAATCAGCCAAAGCCTGTGATTATTACTCAAGCTATAAAGTGGAAACAGACAATGTAGGAGATTGAGAGATGACCTTACAGAGGTGTATAAAATCATGAGGGGTATTGATAGAGTGAACACACACAGTTTTCCCCCAGGGTAGGGGAACTGAAAACTAGAGGGCAGAGGTTTATGGTGAGAGGTGAAAAATCTAAAGGGGACCTAATGGCATCTGTGGTATGAGCTGCCAGAGTAAGGGGTTGAGGCAAGTACAATAACACCATTTAAAAGACACTGGGATAAGTCCATGGATCGGAGGGAGACGCGCTGCCAGGGGTGGTGGTAGAGACAATCTCATGGTCAGCATGGACGAGTTGGGCCGACGGGCCTGTTTCCATGCTGTATCACTCTGTGACTCTATAATTGACCCCACCTCCCTTCAGGAGTGGGATATTAGAGAATGTATGAAAATTATTTGATCCACTATCTGCTTGTTCTCACTGTAATTGTTACGTTTTGGTGACCTGTGAGAACAGTGACCACAAATCTATCCCTGTCCATTTGGGATTCTTCAAACATATTTGGTAGATGACCTGTAACATTATATCTCTAACCCGGAGAAATCTATCCCTGCAGTATTATCACTTCTTGCTCAGTTTAGTGTTTTCTCTGGTTATAGATTAAATCTTAATAAGAGTGAACTTTTACCATTAAACATGCAAATCCCAATTTATAGGCAATTGCCATTTAGATTAGTGACTGATTACGTACTTCGGTGTTAAATTACCAAGAAACACAAGGACTTATTTAAAGTTAACTTCTTATTTTTAATTGATTACGTTAAACAATTATTTACTAAATGGTCCCCATTCTCTCCATCATTAATTGGCCAAATTAATGCAGTTAAGATGAATATTTTACCAAAATTTTTGTATCTATTTCAGGTGATTCCAACTTTTATCTCAAAATCCTTTTTTGACACTATTGATTCCAAAACTCTTTCATATATTTGGCAGAATAAAAACCCAAGGTTAAGTAAGAAATATTTACAAAAATTCAAAAAGGATGGTGGTATGGCTTTGCCTATCTTTAGATTTTACTATTGGGCAATTAATATTAGATACTTAATTTTCTGGGCACAAGATTTAGATGCAATTCAATGTCCTCGTTGGGTACACCTTGAGTGTGAATCAGTGCAAGGATTTTCATTAGTTTCTATTTTAGGAGCTTCATTCCCTTTTGCACTTACTAAATTGAGTAAACAAGTCACTAATCCAATAGTTAAACACACAATACGGATATGGTTTCAATTTCGTAAATTCTTTGGATTGAATAAATTTAATTTTTCAAGTCCTATTCAACCTAATTTTTCTTTCAACCATCCAGAATTGACTCAGCTTTTTCTTTATGGAAAATGAAAGGAATAACATGTTTCCGTGATTTATTCATTGATAACCCTTTTTCATCTTCTGAACTGTTGTCTAATAAATGGAATCTGCCTAGATCACATTTTTTTCAATATTTACAGATCAGAATTTTTTTTAAAGTTACTTTACCTTCTTTACCGACAAATAAAATTGAAATTACGGGAAAAATCTTAGGTTTTAATCCTTATCAGAAGGGCCTAACAGCAATAATTTATGATCAAATTATGAAAATACGCCCAGAGACACTTGATAAAATTAAGAAGGAATGGGAAAGAGAACTCCAGAAACTTTTACCCACAGAGACAAGGAAGAAAATTCTTCAGTTAGTTAATACATCTTCAATGTGTGCCAGACACTCTTTGGTATAGTGTAAGGTGGTCCACAGGACCCATATGTCCAAGGACAAGCTAGCCCGTTTTTATCACTATATAAATCCTATATGTGACAGATGTAATTCGGAGGTGGCTTCCCTGACACACATTTTGGTCTTGTCCTCTTTTGGAAAAATATTGGAAAGACATTTTTAACATTATTTCATCTGTATTGAACATTGATTTACAACCTCATCCCGTTACTGCAGTTTTTGGGCTACCAATGATGGAATCTCGCTATTTATCTGCTTCTGCTCGTCGTATGATTACTTTTGTTACATTAATGGCCAAGCGATCCATTTTGTTCAAATGGAAGGATCCAATACCTCCCACCACTTTCCAGTGGTTTTCTCAAACTATATCATGTTTAAACTTAGAAAAAAAATAGGAGTGGTACTGTTGATCCTTCGCTTAAATTTGAGGAAGTTTGGAGTCCATTTATTCAATACATCCATATGATATAAGCTGACCTTTTTCAGATCCTCTAAATAACCCTTGAATACAGAGGAGCGGAGTTAACGACATGATTTTTTTAATTGAAGAAATATCAGTCCAGTTTTTTTTTGAAGTTTTTGGTTTCTTTGGTTTATTATTATTATTTTTTCTGGATTTGGGGGTTCTTTTCTTATATAATTAAATCTCTTTTATATCTGTATTATGTTCACTTAATAAGCGAGCAAGATCTAGACTACTTTTTTTTACCCCTTGTGATGATATATATTAACTGTTGTGATTGTTATCCTGATCTCTTTGCACCAGATGTACAATTATTAATGTTGTATATATTAATTTGTATTAATTGAAAATTAATAAAAAGATTGAAAAGCAAAATCTATCTCTGTTCCTGGGGAAATAAGAGCAGTGACTGACGGTAAGGGGTGATTTAGAGTAAGGAGGAAAGCTTCCTCTGGCCTACACCTATTTCAAGGCTTAAAAAAGTAACACATCATTTCCTCCCTGGTCCTGTTCAATTGGTGTTTCAGAATCTCATGTAACAGTGGGTAGGGTTTCCCAGCACAAGGCACAACAATTCCAATATAAACTCTGCATTAAGGACTAGAAAACAGACACACAGAAAATCGGAGTAGGCCACTCAGTCGTTTGAGCTCCACTGTGGCTGATCAGCTTCCTCAATACCACAGTCCAACTCGTTCTCCATACCACGTGATGCATTTTTCATCCAGAAACTTGTTTTGATAGAAGTTTATAAAATTATTAAGGCATGGATAGAGTATACAGCCGGTATCTTTTCCGTCAAGGTTGATGTGGCTTATACTAGAGGGGGTCAGTTCACAAGAGATGTGTGGGGCAAGTTTATATATATATATATATATATATATATATATATATATATATATATATATATATATATATATATATATATATATATATATATATATATATATATATATACACACACACACGCAGAGAGTGGTGGGTGCCCAGAACGCGCTGCCAGGGGTGGTGGTGGAGGCAGATACAATAGAAGCCTTTAAGAGGCTCTGAGGTGGGCACATGAATATGCAGAGAATGGAGGGATATGGACCACGTGCAGGCAGAAGGGATCAGTTTAATTCACCATTATTAACTAAATTAGTTCAGCACAACATTGTGGGCCGAAGGGCCTGTTTCTGTGCTACACTGTTCTGTGTTCTAAATTTGCCTCTTCCTTAAAAATTTTCAGCAACTTCGCCTCTACAGCCCTTTGTGGTAAAAATCCCACAGGTTCAGCAACCCTTGGGTGAAGAAATTTCTCACCACCATCCAAAATGTCCTGCCCTGTATCCCGAGGCTGTGGTCCCTCTCTCTGAACACTGCAGCCAGGAGAGAGACTCGGCCCTGTCTAACCCATCAGAATTTTATGCTGCAATTGGATTCCACTCTCATTTTATCTAAGCTCTCCTGAACTTAAACTAGTCAATTTAATGTCTCTGGATACAGCAATCTATCGCAGCCAACTTGCACCGCAGACCTTCATGGTTTTCTTCATTTGGACTCAGGACTCGATCTTGGAATCAAATTTCTCACCCTCCACCTTCATGAAGAATTTTGTTTTGTTTTCACTCTTTACCTGGGGACTTTTCACAACAAATTTGTTAATTAATCCTTTCTCATTAAGGTGTTAGGGTCAGGGTCTAGGACGGTTTTTTCTCCAGTTGGTTCTGTAATGCACTGGACCAAAAACAGACACACAGGATTCCCGACTACAGTATGTTTGCTAATTTACTTTACCCAATCTAATTGTAGATCAAATTCACCATTATTCCAGTTATACTTTTATTCCACTGTCTAATTTTGTGTTTAATGCCATCCCCTACATCACCACATGTATACGCAACCCCACCAACATTTACCTCCCCTCTGTGTTCCTTGTCTCCACCCACACAGATTCCACATCAGGATTCTCCGAGCTGATGTCCTTCCTCAATATTGAACTGATTTCCTCTTTTACTGACAATCCTACTCCACCTCCCTTCCCTTTGTGCCTCTCCTTCCTGAATATCAAATGCCCCTGGATGTACCGTTCCCATCCATGGTCACCCTGTAGCCATATCTCCATAACGCAACTACGTCAGATCCATTCACATCTATTTGTGTGATGAATGTTCCTACTTATTGTGCATTGAGATACAGTGTCTTTCGCCTCGTTAAACATTCTAAGACATCTTTGCATTATTTTGCTCTGTGACCGTTTGTTTATCGCCCTTGATTTCTCTGCCTTCCTGTCCTCTGTTTCAATCCTCCTTTCCACCTCCCTACTCAGGTTTCCATTCCCCTTTCCATTCCAGTTTAAACACTCTCCAACAGCACAAACAAGTACCCCATGAGCACATAATCCTCCTGCTTGAGTGTAACCTGTTCCACTTGTACAGATCCCACCTCCCAAAGAACCAGTTCCAATGCCTCAGGAATCGAAATCCTTCCCTCCTGGAATCTCTCCAGCCGTACACTTATCCCATCTCTTCCCTTGTTCCTATATACTCGGTAGCACGTGGCATAGCAAGTTATCCTGAGGTTACAGGCTGTTCTGCTATAACACGATAGTTATGTTCTGAAGAAACCTCGTGTTACAGAAAGTCACCTTATAGTAGAACAGGCTGTAGATGCCTACAAAGCACAGATTTAAACAGGGGCAACACACAGTCCTGATGAAGGGTCTCGACCCGAAACGTCAACTGTCCATTTCCCTCCATAGATGCTGCCTGACCCGCTGAGTTCCTCCAGCATTTTGTGTGTTGCTCCAGGTTTCCAGCATCTCCAGTGTGTCTTGTGTCACAGATTTCAACAGGTTTTCCCAATTGTTGTATAACCAATGCAGCCCGCACAATTCAAATTGTGTTCCCAAATCCATCGACCGCGTTATGACCATTTCACGTTATGGAAACACATGTTGCAGCAGAGCTACCTGCACTCTGGGTCCTGCCTTTTAACTTAGCTCCTCACTCCTTAAATCCATACTGGGGGACTTCATCACTTTTTCCACCTCTGTCACTGGTCCCAACATGTACAACGACTGCTGCCTGTTCACCCTCCTGCTTCAGCACATCAGAGACCAGCAATTCGACATCCCACTTTCTTGTCACCGCAGGACAGGACTGGCAGCTGAACGTTCCAGTGTCTGGAATCTTCAGACGAGACAGGGAGGGGTAGAAGAGGTGGTTACATTACAGCATTGATTCAGTCATCCATTCCAGTGGTATTGAGGGAGGATATTCAGATGAGGCTCCTATTTGGGTCGACATCAGGAACAAAGAGGTGTTACGGACTCGGTGAATGTCCCTTTAAGATAGAGTTAGTAGTGTGTGTGTGTGTGTGTGTGTGTGTGTGTGTGTGTGTGTGTGTGTGTGTGTGTGTGTGTGTGTGTGTGTGTGTGTGTGTGTGTGTGTGTGCGTGCGCGCGCGCACGCGCGCGCGCGGCGTGCTTACATCAACCAAAGATAAAGGACGTAATGACGTTGTTGAAGAAGTCAGTGGAAGTCAGTCAGAAGAGAGAGAGAGAAAGGAGAGAGAGAGACACCAGCCTGCTGGTTTCTCTATCGATGGATGAGAAACAATAACTGTGTCTGTCACTACAATCCATGTATGGAAATTGGAAGTAATCCCGTGGAGTTCACTTTGTCGTTAACCTGTAGAGGGAAACAGGTATTTGTGTGGACGGCCACAGTTCGGATGCTTTTTGGGGTGAGGAAGTCAATACCATAAACACTGAGGTGTCGTTTGGGTTCCGTCGTGGAACATTAGGATTTCGTAATTACTCTCTCTATGTTCTCTCTCCATCTACATTTTATCTTCAGATAACGGTGGTTGTTGGAGAAGCCTTTGCTCATGTTTCACCTTACGGCTTGCTGAACTGAACTTTGAAAATTATTCTTGAACTTGGAGTTTGGGACATTGCCACACTCACACGACGAGTTTAGTTTTGGGGTTAATGTTCAAGGTTTAACATTTTTACTTCTAACATTCTAACATTTTTACTTTTATTTTTCTTATTGTCATAAGTAGTGATTAATAAAATACTTTTTAACACTTATACATCTCGGTGTGTTTCTTTCGTTGCTGGTTCGTGACAGAGGGAACTGTCACTCTCTGGGTGCACACAAACCTCCAGACTGAGAAAAGAGTCGGAGGCTCAAGACCTGGCAGAGGAGAGTGGGGAAAGAGCAGGGAAGCCAATAAAGGAAGCAACATTTAGTTTAAAAGAAGAGTGACTCACACACCTGGCCACAGCTGCTTCTGGGTGACAGTGATGCAGTGTCACGTCACAGGTCAACAAGCAGATGATTTGTCAGTATTTCTTCCAAGTCTCTTCTGATTGACTGAGATAGTTAAATCTGTGGATATTGTTGTATCCAAGGGGGGCAGCAGGTTATTTCTCTTTTTTACTTTTTATTTACTTTTGTAACTTACAGTAATTTTTGTGTCGTTATGTCTTGCGCTGTACTGATGCCGCAAAACAACACATTTCACAACATATGTCAGTGACAATAAACCTGATTCTAATGAATTAAATAGAACAAAAACAGCTGGGTGCCCAATGACTTGTTGCTGCAACATGTGGGAACTGGTGGACCGCACTGAGGTTAATGGTGGTCAAATCTGCAGCAAATGTTGTCTGCTCGGGGAACTTCAGCTCAAGGTCGATGAGCTGGAGGCCAAGTTTCAGGCACTACAACACATTAGGGAGGGCAATTCAAGAACTAGAGGGCATGGATTGAAGGTGAAAGGGCAGATTTGAAAGGAACACGAGGGGCAACTCTGTTACATAAAGGGTGGCAGTTGGACAGGTACATGGGTCGGAAAGGTTTAGAGGGATATGGGCCAAATGCTAGCAAATGGGACTAGCTTGGATGGGGCATCTTGGTTGGCATGGAACAGTTGGGCCGAAGGGCCTGCTTCCATACTGTCTGACTCTATGACTCTATCAGGAAGGGGTAGAGTTACATGCACACTGTTGTGGGGGGCCATCTCACCTCTTAGATTAACTGGATGGTGTGATAGCAAAAGGGGGTTGTCCTTGAGAAATCACAGCCCTTCCCGTCATCACATCCTCTCTTCCAGGACAGAATCAACAAGAATTGTTCCTCTTCACCCCTCATACATTTTCCCTCATGGGCCAACACACATTAGTTATTCTCCAATCTGCAAAGTACTCAGTGGCAAAGCATCAGCCTCACATCTGATGTCAATATCAGCTGCCCTGAAAGATAGAGCAATCTCTCTGTAGGGTGCTCCAGTCTTCTCCACTCTCAGTACAAGTAGATTCCCAGCAGCCAGAACTTCCTAGGTTATCAAGTTGGTCAAACAATGAACATCTCAAGAATTCTGCTGAGATACAAATCAGGATGCAAAAAGCATTTTAAAATTCAAGCAACATTCCCGTCCTATTTTGTATTCCTTGAGCGGCACTGACCCAGAAAAATGGAGGATCTTTGGTTCTATCCCTTTACAGAGGGAACGGTCTGCTGGAAAACCTGCCTCTTGCTCTTTCAGTGACAGTATTTATGTGGCTGGTTCAGTGGACCTTCCAGTCGATGGTGATTCCCAGGCCTGTGAAGCAGGAGACCAGGCAATGGTAGTGCCATTGATTGTCAAGGACAGTGAAACATGTGAAGAAGTCAAAATACCAACTTTAAATCAAAATCCAGTGAAAAGATACATTTGAATGAAAAACGATATATAAATGAGAGAGCCACCAACAGTTTGTTGAGCATTAACGTGACGTACTATCTTGCCCGACCTCAAGCAACAAAGTGAACGTTTTGCAGGGTAATTTACAGTGAAGGAGGCTCAACCACTCAACGTTCAAGTGATTTCCTTTGACCACAGTGGAGAAGACTGCAGACAGCACAATGTGTGGAGGTGCACTGGTTGTTCCACGTTTCACTACACACAGAATTAACTCCTGAAGTTGCCGTCAGTTTGATGGTGAATGAAAGTCAACACCAACAGTTCTGCCATCTTAGAATCAGAAAATCTCGACCTGCAACACTCACGATCTGCTGAGTCTCTGCAGTCCCTGACAGACGATTAATCCTTATTTAGTTTTACACCAGCTCCCATTTCTCTTGGTGATCAACATTCTTTATTACACAAACCGAGCTTCCTTCATTTGTCCAATTAGACAGACACTGAAGAGCGCGGCACCGGTGAAGAGGACAATGAAGAGCTGGACGGCAGAGGCGGAGGAGTGAATTCGGGATTGCTTTCAGTCGGTGGACGAGGATTTATCAGTGGACCTTTATGAATCTGCCATGGTCGTCACTAACTTCATAAGGACATGCGTGGACGAGTGTGGACCCACAAAAACATTCCGAGTCTTCCCCAACCAGAAGCCCTGGATGAACCAGGAGATTTGTAATCTGCCGGTTGGCCATTGCGAGCACAAACAGGCAATTTCAGACTAAATTGAATTCGCAGATGGACGCTCGAAGCTGCGGCAGAACTTGCACAATATAACTTCCGTCAAGGTGAGATCGGGCAGCAGAAGTGGAAGGAGAAGCGGAAGCAGAAGAGAAGCACAATCACTCCCAGATGATCTCTGTGCCTTTTATGCGCGCTTTGATAGGAATAACTATGACACACCCACACGAGCCCCCACATCTCCGGATGACCCTGTAATCTCAGTCTCTGAGGCCGACGTCCGGGCATCCTTCAAGAGGGTGAATCCACGAAAGGTGTCCAGACGACGTACCTGGCTGAGTACCAGAATTCTGTGCGGAACAACTGGCTGGAGTGTTGACGGACATATTCAACCTCTCGCTTCTGTGGTCTGGGGTTCACATCTGCTTCAAAGAGACATCTATTGTACTGGTGCCCAAGAAGAGCGTGGTGACCTACCTCAATGACACCTAAACAGTTAGGTGGTGCTTATATCAACTGTAATGAACAGCTTCGACAGGTTGTTTGTGAAGCAAATCAACTCTTGCCTCAGAAGTGACCTGGATCCGCTTCAATCTCCCTACCGCCACAATGGTTCGACAACAAATGTGATTTCTATGGCTCTTCACTCTGCTCTGGACCATCTGGACAACAGGAACACATACGTCAGCCTGCTGTTTACCAAGTGTAGCTAGGCGTTCAACACAATCATCCCATCCAAACTCATCACCAAGCTTTAAGACCTGGGCCTCTGTGCCTCCCTCTGCAACTGGATACTCGACTTTCTCATCAGCAGACCTCAGTCAGTGAGGATTGGTAACAACATCTCCTCCTCGCTGACCATCAACACAGGTGCACCTCAAGGCTTCTAGCTTAGCCCCTGCTCTACTCTCTGTACACACAGGACCGTGTGGCTCAGCACAGCTCCATGTAAAAAGTTTTCCAATGACACCACTGTTGTTGGATGAATCACAGGTGGTGATGAGTCAGCTGACCGGAGTGAGATAGGACAGCTGGCTGAGTGGGTCCGGAAAAACTACCTCTCACTCAACGTCAGTAAAACGAAAGAGCTGATTGTTGACTTCAGGAAGGGGAAGTAGGGTGAACATGCACCAGTCTACATTGGGCGATTGGCTGTGGAGAGAGTCAGCAGCTTTAAGTTCCTGGGCGTTAACATATCGGGTGAGCTGTCGTGGGCCCTGCACATGGATGCAATCACAAGGATAGTCACCGAACACTCTAACAAACTTCTGCAGATGTACTGTTAAAAGTATCCTGACTGGTTGCATCATGGTCTGAACGGCAATTTGAATGTGCAGGAACGTAAGCTGTATAGAGTGGTGGACTGTGCCCAATACATCACGGGCACATCCTTCCCCACCATCGGTGGTATCTACAGGAGGCAAGAAAGCAACATCCATCATCAAAGATCCCCACCACCCGGGCCGTGACGTCTTCTCACAGCTACCATCGGGCAGGAGATACAAAGTCTGCAGTTCCATAGCACCAGGTTCAAGAACAGCTGCTTCCCTTCAACCATTTGTTTCTTGACCCAACCGCCACAACCCTCATCACTGGAGATTACCAACACTGTGACCACTATCCTCACTTTGCAGTAACATGGACTGAGTAATTTTTTTGGTTCTAATTGTGTTCTTTCTTGTAAAAATTGTGTTTAATTTATGTTTCTCTTGTGAATGCTGCTGATCTGATGCAATGTGCCTGTGATGCTACTGCAAGTAATATTTTATTGCACCTGTGCACACATGTACTTGTGCATATGATGATAAACTTGACCTTTGATTTGACTTTGATCATTCCACAAACTAAATCCAATGTGTCTGATCATTTTATAATGCCATAAGTATCCTGTTCCAGGTTACTGTCTTCAATGGGCTGAAGACAGCTTTCACTAATTCTATCCACCCTTTAAGTCTTTCCTTGGAAGAAATGGAAGCAGGATTACACGTTTTCCACATTTATGCATTAAAGAATTGTTGGCATCAGCTGCTTTTAGCTGCTTGTTTCAATCAATGAAATTAGCATAAAACACAAAGATGCCGTCCTGATCTGCTCCCTGGTGACTGACGTCGGGTATAAATATAACAGACTGTGAATGCAGTGTATTGTGTGCTTAAAGCTTTCAACAGCAATGCATGGAGTTCCACAAATCTTGGGGTTGACCATTTTCTATTCCATCATTGCAGTCATCGGCATTCCTGGTAAGGTATTGGTGTTAATTATCAATCTGCAAAATGTTGTGAAATATTGCATCACTGCTGTGTTTACTGGGATTGTTGCTTTCTGTCAGTTGTAGATTTTTACCCTTTTGCTGTTTCCCCAGTGTCATTAATGTCCTTTCATTGTTTTCTCACACTAGTTGTACCATTTCAATTGAATATTTCATTCCTTTTTTCATCACATTTCATCACAATTAGTGGTATAGTTTCTTCTTTACACCTTCTAATCTTGAATGGTTTTGATATTTATCATGTCACCTCTTCTCATTCTAATGGTAAACACCCAACAAAATTGAAGCAATTTATTTTCTTATGGCACATGTATGAACAGTTTCAAGCAAAATTAGATATGAAATTTATGTTAAGGAGTTTAAAACAGGACATGATGTATTTAGAAGACAGCATGAGAATATTGAAAGAGTGGAACTGAGGATCCAGTTTGTCAGAAAGTGCTGGATGGGTATTTGAACTGGAGATTTTGTGACTCAATGTACTGGCTGCAGAGAGGTGATAAAAGTGAATTCATGGAGAGTGCAATGTGGAAGAATCGGTCATTGATGAATCCAGATGGATGGGATTTTAGCTCAAATCAGTGGAGGCAAGAGGAGTGCACGGTGTAATGGGGCTTGATATTGGTATTCTTGGTGAAGGAGGAAAATTATGGTTTATCCTAAACTACATGTAGATTGGACAAACCAGATTACTGGTGGTGCATGTGGGGAGGCAGCGGAGTGAAATATTGGTATGGGTTTATTATTGTCACTTGTACCGAGGTACAGTGAAAAACTTGTCTTGCATACCGATCGTACAGGTCAATTCATTACACAGTGCAGTTACATTGAGTTAGTACAGAGTCCATTGAGGTAGTATAGGTAGAAACGATAACAGTAGAGAGTAAAGTGTCACAGCTACAGAGAAAGTGCAGTGCAATAAGGTGCAATGTCACAACCAGGTAGGTTTGTGAGGTTAGAGTCTATCTTATCGCAGTGGGGTAGTGGTGGATGGAGATGTGCATATGAAGTTCTGAAGATTTACAATGTTGGGCCAGTTGGTGCACTGTCTCTGTACCAGTGGGAAAAGCCTCATCCCACTTTTTAGCACCATGTCTATAGCGCTCTTCAAATACACATCCAAATGTGGTTTAAATATGCATATATCGCTTTCGGGCAGTGAGTTTCAAACACCCATCTGGGTGTCTTCACAAGAGGAGGGGTCGATGGCATTGTTGTACCAGAGGGAGAAATATTGAATGGGTTGAAACTGGTGGTAAAAGAAGCTTTTTTCATGATTTTCAGTTTTATGGAAGAGCTGACATACAACACGACAATCAGTGGTATTAGTAATGTTGAAGTTTTCTGTGGAAGAGAACGTCCTTGCTCTGCATTTTTTTCCACAGAGACAGACTCTCTGGCAAGATCCAGATTGAAATATGTTGCAATATTTCAGTGCAGTTTATCACATCGCAGAATTCTTCATGGGGTAACTGTCTGTTAACTCAGTTTCAAGTGTCAAAGCAAAATAAGTCGCAATGAATACGGTCAAGTACAATATTATCTGAGTTCCAATGTTTAGCTCACACACACATTCAGAAAACAAAAGATACAGCACACAAGTCCAAACAAAATATGAACCATGCACACAAAATACACTCCTCGCACAAAAAACACCGCACACACCACACACAAAATATGCTCCACACAAACACCACACATAACTACACACATCACTCTCACACCACACATAAACAGAGACACACCACACACTCAAACCACACTCAGCCACACACATTCACCACCTCAATCACTAACACACTCTCACTCCCTCTGTCTTCCTCTATTGCAGCTAACTTGGCCGTGATTGGGGTAATGTTCCGCAGACGATGTGGTCTCTCCAGATGTATCACTGTCTACCTGCTGTCGATGGCGGTGACGGATCTCCTGGTCATTATCACAAGCGTGATATTAAACCGGATTGTTCCCATGAGTTTCCCACTGAATTTCATCAATATTGCTCCAGCCTGCAGTGTGAATCTCGCGGTAGCTTTGGCTGTAACCGACTGCTCCGTCTGGGTGACGGTGATGTTCACCTTTGATCGCTTTGTGGCTATTTGCTGCCAACAATTGAAAACGAAATATTGCACGGAGCGAACGGCTGCTGTGGTGATCGGAACGGTTACTGCCCTGAGCTGTTTCAAAAATGGATTTTACTATTTTGCATATGAACCTCCTCATAAAGCCGAGCCGACACCATGCAAAGCTAAGTCAACATATTATACCTCACCTGGCTGGATAGCATTTGACTGGATTGACAGCATTTTAGTCCCTTGTCTGCCTTTCGTCATAATTTTACTGCTCAATTTCCTCACTGTCAGGCACATTTTCAGGGCCATTAGAATCCGCAGGAGACTCCAGGGCGGTGGGAACAGTGAGAGACAGAGCGACCCGGAGATGGACAGTCGCAGGAAGTCTATCGTCTTGCTCCTCAGTATCTCGGGTATCTTCATCCTCTTGTGGCTACTGGAACTGATAACTTTCCTCTACATTCGCATTGCCGACGTCACTTACTTTTCAGGTTCCAATTTCAGTGGCTCACTTTTCCCTCTGGAAGAAAGCGGGTACGCGCTTCAGTTCTTGTGTTCCTGCGTCAACCCATTTATTTATGCAGGGACACAGAGTAAGATCAGAGATGAGATAAAACTGGGGCTGAAATATCCACTGACTCTCATCAATAAATCACTAAAATAAAAAAGATTTATTTTTGTGGAACAGTTTATGTTGTAAACCACCCTCATCTTGTTCTCGATCTCCTGGCCTGCTCAGTCATAATTTCAAAATCAAAGTCAAAGTTGAGTTTATTGTCATGTGCACAAGTGCATATCTGCTCAGGTGCAGTGAGAAACTGACGTGTAGCAGCATCAGAGGCACATCGCGTCAGATGCTCAATCGGTTTATTATTGTCACATATGCTTTGTTTTTCATGCCGTCCATACAGATCGTTTCATTACAGCAGTGCATTGAGGTAGTACAGGGGAACACAGTAACAGAATGCAGAATAAAGTGTTACACTTACATAGAAAGTGCACAGCAGGTTGATAAATGTAGTGTCGGGGTCACAATGAGGTAGGTTTTAGATCAAGAGTTCATCTTTATCAAACTGATCAAGAGTCTGATAACAGTGGGATAGAAGCTGTCCTTGAGCCTGGTGGTTCGTGTTATCAGGCTTTTGTATTTTCTGCCTGATGGGAGGGGGTGAAGAGAGAATGTCCACGTGGGTGGGGTTTTTGATTATGTTGTCTGCTTTACTGAGGCAGCGAGAAGTCTAGGCAGGGTCTATGGAGGGGAGGCTAGTTTCTGTGAAGTGCTGAGCTGTGTCCACAACGCTCTGCAGTTTCATGCGGACTCTGGCAGAACAGTTGCCGCAACAAGCGTTATGCATTTGGATGGGATGTTTTCTATGGTGCATTGATTAAAATTGGTGAGGGTCAAATGGGACATGCCACATTTCTTTCACTTCCTGAGGAAGTAAAGGCACTGGTGAGCTTTCTTGGCCGTGGCATCTGTGTGTCTGTGTAACCAGTGACCATGAAGTAATGTAGCCTTTGAGGGAAGTAACCTATCCTTCATTGTCACAGGTTACACAGGTACACAACAATCACAAGAAAAGCATAAATTATCAACATAAATTTCACAACATTATACATGAAAAATCACATTTAGAACAAAAGAGAAGGATACAAAGTCCATTGTTGTGCAATGTGGTCAGTGTGGTCACAGTGATGCTGTACTGAGGTAGTGATTGGGGTTCTGCAGGTTTGTTCAAGAACTGAATGGTTGAAGGTAAGTAGCTGTTCTTTAACCTGGTGGTGTGGGACTTCAGGCTTCTGTACCTCCTGCCCGATGGTAGCTGCGAGAAGATGGCACGGCCCGGATGGTGGGAATCTTTCATGACAGATGTTGCCTTCTTGAGGCAGCGCTTCAAATAGATACTTCCCATAGTGGGACAGACATGCCCATGATGTATTGGGGCTGAGTCCACTACTCTCTGCAGTTTCTTACCTTCCTGTGCATTCAAATACCAGACCACGATACAACCAGTCAGGATACTTTCAACAGTACATCTGTAGAAGTTCGTAAGAGAGTTCAGTGTGTCTTGCTGAACCTCCTTAACCTCCTGAGAATATAAATCAAAGATGCCGGCAAGATCAGCAATGATTGGCCTGCCTTGACTGCCCTTCAGAAGGTGATGATGAACCATCCTCCTGGTGGAGGTGCTCCCACAGTGCTGTTCGGGAGCGACCTAGATCCAGTGACTCTGAAGGCTCAGTGATATCTTTCTTTTGCTTATTTCTGACTCTGTAACACAGTTTGAGAAATGTCCCAGTCAGGGTGCTGTGCAGTGTGGCAGGGAAACCAGCAGGGGTGGTGTTTACCTGTGCCTGCTCCCCATGTCCTCCTCGATGGGAGAGGTTGTGGTTTTGGCAGATGCTGAGGGAGTAGCCTGGGGAAGGAACGTTTTGTAGATGCTACACACTGCAGTCACAGTGCACAGGTGTGGAGGTGGTGGATGAGGTGCCAATCAAACAGGCTGCTTTGTCCTGAATGTTGCTGGAGCTGCTCTCATCCAGAGAGTGTTCCATCATCAGCCTGAATTTTGCCCCTGTGACTGGTGGGAAAGTGCTGAGACATCAGGAGCTGAGAAACACATTGCAGGATCCCCAGACTCTGACCTGCTCCAGTGGCCATGTGGTTGGTCCAACTGAGTTTCCAACTGGTCCAACAGGGTCAATGATGACCCCCACCCCCCCAGGACGTTGTTGGTGGAGGGCCTCGGCAGTGGTAATGCCATTGAATGTCAAAGGGAGGCAGTCAGACTCTTTAGTTGTAGATGCTCATTACCTGGCCCTTCTGTGGTGTGAATGTCACTTGCTGCTTATCAGCCCACGGCTGAATGTTGTCCAGGTCTTCCTGCAGGAAGGCTGCATCTGCTGAGGAGTTGAACATTGTGCAGTCACCCCAGGCATATCCATCTCTGTTCTCCTGCACTGTTACAGTGAGTTCCAATTCAAACCTGAGGAACAATGCCTCACCTTCCCTCTGGGCACGTTGTAGCTTTCTGACTCGATATTGAAATGCTTGACTTGAAGTAACTTGCTCTTTCTATTCTGACTGTATCAGAACCTCCATTTCTGCAAATCAACTGACACATTGGGCCATTTTGTTGCTCCACCAACAGCCTGACCTGCCAGGCATGTCCCACAGCCTGCTGTTAGCAACTGATAACAGACACTGCCTCCAGCTGCCAGGAGAATACTGAGAAGCTGCTCAGGCAGCATCTGTGGAGTCAAAGGGACAGTCGATGTTTCAGGATGATACCGTGCACCAATCCTGATCTCGAGCCGAGACGTCCACCATCCCTTTGCCTCCACAGATGCTGCCTGACCCGCTGATTCCTCCAGCAGTGTGTGTTTTGCTCCAGCTTCCAGCATCTGCAGTCTCTCTTGTGTCTCCAGAAAAACGGCAGATGGAATTTAACCCTGAAACCTGCAAGGGGAGGTACTTCAGGAGGACTGATAAGGCTCGGATGTGCATATGGAATTGTCAGACCCTCGGAAGTACGAAGGAGACAGGGACCCTGTCGTATCCTGGTGAGAGTTGGTGCCTGTGGGACCTCTAAGCCAGTATCTGTTGAACCGTGAACCCGCTAAGAATCACCGTCTCGGAGACTGTGGTCCTGTGAGCTTCAGTGTCTGTAACCCAACAGAGAGTTGTCGTTAGTGGACCTTCATCAGAGAGGGGCAGAGTGGGTGTAGTCAATTGCCCAGTGATAGTGTCTGTCAGAAGTTATGATTCGTACAGTCACAGATGGGATAAGAATTTGTGGTGGTGTTGGCAGTGAAAAGGGTCGTCTTCAGCTGCAGAACGACATGGAGGAGATGATGAGAAGGGCTCAGAAATGGCTGATGGAATTTAATGTTGAAAAGTGTGCGGTGATACAATTTGAGTGTCTGATGAGACTACAACATACATGATGAATAGGAAGTACTGAGGAATAGAAGGATCTCGGTGTAATTGTCCAAGCATCCCTGAAGGCAGCAGCACAGGTGGGTAAGATGGTAACAAATGCACATTGGATCCCTGTCTTCACTGGTCATGACACAGAATATAACAGCTGGGAGGTCACGGTGCAGCTTTATAAACACTGGTTAGGCCACAGCTGGAGAACTGTGTGCAGTTCTGGTCACCACACTGCAGGAAGGATGTGATTGCACTGGAGAGGGTGCAGAGGAGATTCACCAGGATGTTGCCTGGGATGGAGCATTTCAGTTATGGGTAGAGACGGGTTGGACTGGGTTTGTTTTCCTTGGAGCAGAGAAGGGTGAGGGGGAACTGACAGAGGTATACCATATTATAAGGGGCAAAGAGTGGTAAATAGTGAGAATATTGAACTGGTCAACTGGGCCAGTGGTCCAAAGAATAGCAAATGGAGTTTAATTCAGATAAATGTACGGTGTTGTACTTTGGACAGACCAGGGCAGGACTTGCCCAGTAAATGGTAGGGCCCTGGGGAGCATTGTAGAACAGAGAGACCAAGGGGTGCAGGTACATAGTTCCTTGAAAATGGCGTCACGGGGAGACAGTTTGGTGAAGGCGGTGTTCGGGACATCTGCTTTCATCAGTCAGGATACCGAGTACAGGAGTTGGGATGTGATGTTACAGCTGTACAAGATGTCGGTAAGGCCACATCTGGAGTTCTGGGTACAGTCCTGGTGACCTGCTACAAGAAGGATGTCATTAAACTAGAAAGGTTGTTAGAAGGATTTATGGGCATGTTCCTGGGACTGGAGGGTTTGAGTTATAAGGAGAGGCCGGATAGGCTGGGACATTTTCCCTGTAGGACATTGAGAGGTCACCTTCTGGAGATTTATAAAATCTTGAGGGACACAGATAAGGTGAAGAACCACAGTTTTTGTCCCAGAATAGGGCAGTCCAAAACTAGATTGCACAGGTTTAAAGTGAGAGGGGAAAGATTTTAAGGCACCTGAGGGGTAACATTTTCACACAGAGGGTGATACAAATGGAACAACCTACCAGAGGAAGTGGCAGAGGTGGGGACAATGATGATATTTAAAAGAGATTTGGACAGGTGCACGGACAGACAATGTTTTGATGGGCCAACTGCAGGAAAATGCAATTACCTCAGTTGGGGAACCTGGATAGTATGGACAAGTTGGGCCGAAGGCCTGTTTCCATGCTGTGCAGCTCTATGACTTTTCCCTCAGTAGACATGTCTGTAACCAGAAGGCGTAGGTCGAAGGCAAGGGGCAGGAGGTTTAGAGGGAACTAAAGGAAGAATAAACAGGTGTTTTACCAGTGGCAAGAAGTGACAAGTGGGTTATCACAGGATTCAGTGCTGGGACACCAACTATTCACAATATAGCCTCATAATTGAAATGAAAGTTTAAATGCAATATCTCCACTTTTGCACATGACACAAAACTGGGTGGGAGTTTGAGCTGTGAAGATGGTGCAGAGAAACTCCAGTGTGATTTATTCAGGTTGAGAGGGTGGGGAAATGCATGGCTGTTGCAGTGTAACGTGGGGAAAGGTGGCAAAAACGCAAAGGCAGATTATTATCTGAACAGTGAAGACTGGGAAAGGTGTTGAGGCAGCAAGGCCTGGGTGCACCAGTCACTGGAAGATGCAACAGGCAGTTCAGGAGGCAAATGGTATGTTGGGCTTCAAAAAGAAGGATTTGAGCACAGGAGCAGGGATGCCTTGCTGCAATTATACAGGGCTGTGGTGAGACCACACCTTGAGTACTGTGTGAAGTTTTGGTCTCCTGATCTGAGACAGGAAGTACTTGCTATGGAGGAAGAGCAGGGAAGTTTCACCAGGTTGATTCCAGGACCGATGTATGAAGAGAGATTGAGAAAGTTGGGCATATATTCACTGAAGTTTAGATCACTGAGAGTGAATCTCATTGAAACTTATAAAACCCTGACAGGACCAGACAGATTAGATGCAGGAAGGATCTTCCCCATAGTGAGGAAGTCCAGAACCGGAGGTCACTGCCTAAGGATAAGGGACAGGTCAGTTAGGACTGAGCTGAGTAGAAATCCCTTTGTCCAGAGGGTGGTGAGCCTGTGGAATTATAAGAAGGCAGCTGTGGCTGAATCAGTAAATATAATAAACCACACCAGCAGGTTCAGGAACAGCTACTTTCCTGCAACCATCAGGTTCTTGAACCAACCTGCACACCCCTAACCCTACCTCAGCAACGGGAAACTGTGGACCACCTCTTGCACTACCATGGACTTGTCTCTGATTGTGGTGTTTTGCACTAATGTCTGGCTTTGCACTGTTTTTCTTCACCGTCTTGTCCAATTTCTGTTCGATGTGTGGTCTGACTCTACGTGCCTGTGATGCTGCTGCAAGCAAGTTTTTCATTGTACCTGTACCTCACCGTACTTGTGCACATGACAATAAACTCAACTTAACTTGATATTCAAGCAGGAGTTAGATGTGGTGCTGGAGACACAAGAGACGGCAGACGCTGGAACCTGAAGCAAAAGGTGAGCTGCTGGAGAAACTCAGCGACTCAGGCAGCATCTGAGGAGGGAAATGGACAGTCGACTCTTTGACCCGAGACCCTTCATCTGCACTGAAAATAGGGGAGACAGCCGGTATACAGAGGTGAGGGGGGTCCTGCATCCAACATGTCAAGCCTGGAAGCATTCTGTAGTCTCCAATGCAATGTGAACTCCTCCCATTCTGATGAGCTCCACAGAATGCAGGACCGGTCTACTCATCAAAAAGCTGCAGATGCTGGAAATCTGAAACAAAAACAGAAAGTGCTGGCCACTCTCAGCAGGTCAGGCAGAATCTATGGAGAGGGAAGGACAGGTAACGCTTCAGGCTGAAGACCCTTTCAACTGGGAAAGAGAGAAAGAAAAGTCAGTGAAGTTGCAGAGAAGGTGGGCTGTGGGATGGATGGGACAAAGGGAATATCTCTGACAGGGTGTGACCAAATGGGTTCATGTCAATGTCACAGTGGAGTTTATTGTCAAATCCAAAAATACACGTGTGCAGAGGTGCAATGAAAACACCTTCTTGCAGCAGCATCACAGACACACAGCATCAGATGAGCAGTATTCAGAAGAAAAACATAAATTTAACATATATTATGCACAACCCTTACAAGGAAGTACGCAGTTAGAATAAAAAAATACAAAGTCCATTTGAGTGCAAAATGATCAAAGTGTTCACAGTGTTGCTGAATTGTGGTGACCAGGGGTGTGCCAAGTGGTTCAAGAGTGAATGGTTGCAGGGAAGTAGATGTTCTTGAACCTGGTGGTGTGGGACTTCAGGCTTCTGTACCTGCTGCCCCATGACAGCAGCGGGAAGATGGCATGGCCCGGATGGTGGGGATCATTGATGATGGATGTTGCCTTCTTGAAGTAGCACCTCATGTAGATACTGCCGATGGCTGTGTTATCAGACCGACCCTGCTCCTTCTTATTACTGACTCTGCCAACCGCTCTCATCCTTGTGACCAGACCTCTGTAATGTCCACTTGGTACATTACAGCCCCTCTTGGTACTGCTGGTTCATCGAACTTGTTGCAAGTGGGTGGCACAGTGGAACAGCAGGTAGTGCCGCTGCCTCACAGACCCAGGTTCGATCCTGACCTCCGGTGCTGTCTGTGTGGAGTCTGCACATTCTCCCTGTGACCACATGGGTTTCCTCCCACAGCACAAAGGCATGCAGGTTGGTTGGTTAACTGGCTGCTGTAAATTGCCCCCCGTGTGTAAATGATTGTTAGTATCTGGGGGGACATGATGGGAATGTGGGGAGAATTTAAAAAAAGGATTAGTGTAAATGGGTGCTTGATGGTCAGCATGGAGTCGGTAAACCGAAGGGCCTGTTTCCGTGCTGTGGAACTCTGTGACTACATGACTGAACAGGGGAGATGGTGGAGAACAAGGTGAACATAAAGCAGGAAGGAGCAAGGCACCATCACAATGCAGCATGGACCCAAGAGCAGGTACAGGGGGCTGTGATCTGCCAGAGGCAGTGGTAGAGGTGGGAACATTTACAATGAACTTAGTCGGCATGGACGAGTTGGGCCCAAGGGCCTGTTTTCATACAGCTTGTAACTGAGCAGGTGAGATGACAGAGAACAAGATGAGGGCGGTTTGCAACATAACATGTTCCCAAAGAATAAAAAGTGTTTATTTCAGTAATTTATTAATGAGAGTCAGTGGATATTTCAGCCCAGCTTTATCTCATCTCTGATCTTACTCTGTGTCCCTGCATAAATAAATGGGTTCACGTAGGAACACAAGAACTGAAGCGCGTACCCGCTTTCTTCCAGAGGGAAAATTGAGTCTCTTAAATTGGAACCTGAAAAGTAAGTGACGTCGGCAATGCGAATGTAGAGGAAAGTTATCAGTTCCATTAGCCACAAGAGGATGAAGATACCCGAGATACTGAGGAGCAGGACGATAGACTTACTGCGGCTGTCCATCTCCGGGTCCCTCTGTCTCTCACTGTTCCCACCGCCCTGGAGTCTCCTGCGGATTCTCATGGCCCTTAAAATGTGGCTGACAGTTAGGAAATTGACCAGCAAAATTAGTATGAATGGCAGACAAGGAACTAAAATGCTCTCGATCCAGTCATGTGCTATCCAGGCAGGCGTGGTATAAAATTCTGCCTTAACTTTGCACGGTGAGGGCTCAGTTTTATGTGGAGGTTCATACACCAAGTAGCGAAATACATTTTTGAACCAGCTCAGGGCAGTAACCATTCCAATCACCACAGCCGCCGTTCGCTCCGTGCAATATTTCGTTTTCAATTTTTGGCAGCAAATAGCCACAAAGCGATCAAAGGTGAACATCACCGTCGCCCAGACGGAGCAGCCTCGTACAGCGTAATCTACCATGACATTCACACTGCAGACTGTAGCGATGTTCAGGAAACTGGATGGGAAATTGAGGGGAACAATTCGGTTTAATATCACGCCCGTGATCATGACCAGGAGATCCGTCACCACCATCGACAGCAGGTAGACAGTGATACATGTGGAGAGACCACATCGTCTGCGGAACATTACCCCAATCACGGCCAAGTTAGCTGCAATAGAGGAAGACAGAGGGAGAGAGTGTGTGGTGTGAGATTACGTGTGTGTGTGTGTGTGTGTGTGTGTGTGTGTGTGTGTGTGTGTGTGTGTGTGTGTGTGTGTGTGTGTGTGTGTGTGTGTGTGTGTGTGTGTGTGTGTCAACACCACTGATTTTTGTGTTGTTCGTCATCTCTTCCATATGACTGGAAATCCTGATGAAAGCTTCTATTTCTACCAATCTCATCCCATCCAATATTTCTTCCTCTGGTACACGCATATTTAAACCACATTTGGATGTGTATTTGAAGACCGCTATAAACATGATGCGAAAAAGTGGGATGAGGCTTTTTCCACTGGCCCAGAGACAGGGCACCAAGTGACCCAACATTGTAAATCTTCATAACTCAGTTAAATCACAGATCACTGCTGCAAAGCTGCGCTCCCTCGGATGTCCCTTTCACATGCACGTCCTCATCCACCAAACCAATTCTGTAATACACTCCGCTCCCTCCCCACATGCACAACTAGTGATCTGGTTTGTCCAACCTACATGTAGTTTAAGATACCTCACAATTTTCCTCTTCCACTAAGAATACCAATATCAAGCACCATTACACCATTCACTCCTCCTCTTTCCTCCACTTATTTGAGCCAAAATCCCATCCATCTGGATTCATCAATGACCGATCTTCCACATTGCACTCTCCATAAATTCACTTTCATCACCTCTCTGCAGCCAGTACATTGAATCACAAAATCTTCAGTTCAAACACCCATCCTGCACTTACTAACTGACCGGATACTCGGTTCTGCTATTTCAATATTCTCATGCTGTTTTCTAAACACTCCACGTCCTGTTTTAAAGTGCTCAATTTAAATTTTGTGTCAAATTTTGTTTGAAACTGTTCATACAAGTGGCATTAGAAAAGAAGTTTCTTCCATTCTAGTTGGATGCTTCCCATCAGAATGAGAAGAAATGATATAATGGGTATCAAAACCAGATTAGTTAATTAGGAGTTGTGAAGAAGAAACACTTCCAGTCCTATTTCCAGTCCTAATTCAAGATTAGAAGGTGTAAGGAAGAAACTCTAGCGCTTATTGTGATAAAATGCACAATACAGAAATAAAACTTAAAAGGAATAAAATGTTCAATTAAACTGCAACAACCAATGGGAGGAAACAATAAAAGGTATTAATGGTATTTAGGGAGGATATTCAGATAGAAACATTAAAAAAAACTACAGCACAATTCAGGCCCTTCGGCCCACAAATCTGTGCTGAACATTTCCCTACCCTAGAAATTACTAGGCTTACCCATAGCCCTCTATTTTACTCAGCTCCATGTACCTATCCAACAGTCTCTTGAAAGACCCTATCGTATCCGCCTCCACCTCCGTTTCCGGCAGCCCATTCCACGCACTCACCACCCTCTGAGTAAAAAACTTACCCCTGACATCTCTTCTGTACCTACTCCCCAGCACCTTAAACCTATGTGCTCTTGTGGCCACCAGTTCAGCCCTGGGGAAAAGCCTCTGACTATCTACCCTATCAATACCTCTCATCATCTTATATACCTCTATCAGGTCCCCACTCATCCTCCGTCTCTCCAAGGAGAAAAGGCCGAGTTCCCTCAACCTGCTTTCATAAGACATGCTCCGCATTCCAGGCAGCATCCTTGAAAATCTCCTCTGCACGCTCTCTATTGCTTCCACATCTTTCCTGTAGTGAGGTGACCAGAACTGAGCATAGTACTCCAAATGGGGTCTGACCAGGGACCTATATATCTGCAACAATACCTCACGGCTCCTAAATTCAATTCCCCGATTGATGAAGGACAATACACCATATGCCTTCTTAACCACAGAGTCAACCTGTGCAGCCGCTTTGAGCGTCCTATGGACTTGGACCCCAAGATCCCTCTGAACTTCCACACTGCCAAGAGTCCTACCATTAAGACTATATTCCGCCAACATTTTTGACCTACCAAAATGAACCACTTCACACTTATCTGTGTGGAACATCTTTTAAAACCAGTTGGACAGGTGCATGGATTGGAAAAGTTCAGAAGATGATGGGCCAAAGCGGGCAAATGGGACAAGCTTGGATGGGCCATTTTGGTCAGCATGGAACAGTTGGGCTGAAGGGCCTGTTTCCGTGCTGTATAACTCCATGAATTGGCTGCTGACCAAATGCCATAGTTACAAGTTTGCTGATGAAACAACTCTGAGGAATTGTCAGTAGAAAGGAGGATGCAAAGAGGTTTGAAGAGGTTGCAGGTAAGCTGGATGAGTGGGATGGGGGAAAATGTCAGTCGTGCATTTTAGTGCACAGAAAAGTGGAGTATTTTATTAAATGGGAACAATTCCAAGCTGCTGAGGTGTCTTTGTACTTGAGTCACTGAAAGCCAGCAGGTGATTGGTAAGGTAAATGCCCTTCATGTCAAGGTGATTTGAGGAGTAAAAAGGTCCTTAGTGACTGTACCAGAGTATTGGGTAGTTGGGGTCTCCCTTATCTAAAGAAGGATAGAAAAACAATAGAGTGGGGCGCAGTGAAGGTTCCTGACACAGAAGTTCTGAGGAAAGTTTGTGTTTGGGTTTGTGTTCTCCAGAGGTGATCTCACTGAAGCTTGTAAATTCTTGCAGGGCTTGACAGGGCTGGAAACAGGGAGAATGTTTCCCCTGACTGAGGACTCTGGAACCTGGGGGCACAGACTCAGAATGAGAGGTTGGACATTTGGGACAAAGATGAGGAGGGATTTCTTCACTTGGAAGGTGGTGAGCCTTTGGAATTCTCTACCCCGGAGCTCTGTGAAGACTCAGTCATTGTGTTGATTCAAAACGGAGATGGATAGGGTTCTGGAGATGAAAGTAATCGAGGAATATCTGGATAGTGCTGGAAAATGGATGCAGAAGATCAAGCGTCATCTTAATGAATGGCAGAGCAGATTTGAGGGGCAGAATGGCCTTCCCTTGTTTTTATTTCTGAGGTTCTAATGTTGTTATTCTTGAGTCTGTATTGGAATAAGAGACATTTACCGTTTGCTTTCTATATTTAACAATTTATTTTCAAAGATCCAGCAGCTACTCATTCGGATGTTGGATTCTTTTCCACACTGCCCCGAGCCTTTAATTCTATTACACCCCTATTTTACTAAATATCTTTGTCCATGGAATTTATTCAAAATGTTTACACAAAAACATTGAGGACACCCATTGCATTCCAACCACCGAGGTGACTGATCTGTGGCTGACGGGCAGATCCTTGATCAGGAATATCACATCTGTTATTTTCCAGTGCTTTGGAACGGAGGATTCAAAGATGAAGGCAAACCTTCTCCACCTCCTTCACATCTGGTGGAAAATGTCCTTTAATTAAAGCAGCTTTCAACGAGTTTCATCCCATCCATTATCACTTCTTGCCTCCACTTCTTCTGAGACTTCAGCAGGATCAAGTTCCCTGTTAAACACCAGTACAAGCTGTGCACCGAGTGTTCTGGCTACACCATGTGTCACCTTCATGATCCCTCATTGGCCTCTGGAAGAGATTGTCCCAACATGTCTTTCATGTTTGCTTCCTTTCATCTTTATCCCCCCTCTCCAGCTGCTCTCTCTCCTTGTGACCCATTCTCTGATTTTGCTTCTCTCATTTCATCTCTCTCATGCTCTGTTTTTCACTCATTCACTTCCCTTCTGTATTTCCTGCGCTGACGACCTGTGCGATCAAACATTGAGCCACACGATTCATAATGTAATAAATATTACTTTTGAATGAATTAGGACAGGACACACAGTGTGACAGCAGATAACAAAAGTGAAAGGGAGACTGAAAGAAGACATTGATTGTTGATTAAAAATAGCAGTGACCTGGAGAATTGGGAGGATTCTGGAAACGTGTGAGGGAATTGATGGAGAGAGAAAGTAAAATATAATAGTAAACCACAGAGTGAGGAAATCAAATTGTCCAACAGGTGTGTAAAATGTAGAGATCAGCAACAGTAAATGTGGGTCCCGTACAGGCAGACAGGAGAATTATAAATGGAAGATGCAAATGGTCAAGAAATTAAGCAAATGCTTAGTAATTATAATAATGATAGAAGACACAAAAAGCATGTTGGAAAATGCAGGGAAACCACAGATCGATGTCAGAGTGAGGGATTTTAAGAAATTGGGCTTTTGAAATATTAAGACAAGAACAGTTGGAATGAAACAATGAATCTGCTGGGCTTGATGGCCGATATCCAGGAAATTCAAAGAGATCTCTACAGAGACCATGATTCCAATTGTTATAACCTTCCATCGACCATAGACCCATATCTTCAGACTGAAAGGTGACCGACGCATCTCCGTTATTGAAGAAAATAGAGAAAGGCAAAGGAAGTTGTTCACAGTTAGTCTGACATCAGTTTGAGTGGAAAATGCTGGAACCTCCTGCTACAAATTGAGTCTGCAGGGTATGTGCAAAATCAAAATATGATCGGGAAAAATCAAGACAGATTTTAAAAAGGGGACTTGCAATTGCCAAATCTATTGGAATATTTTGAAGCTGTAATTGGCTGGGTAGATAAGCGTAGACAGTGGATTTACAAAATATTGTTATTTAAGGGTTTTTTTTATTCAAACTTTGGGTTCTTGGGACTTGAGAGTCAAAGTTGTTGTAAATGATGACTCCTTGACTTCCCATTGACGCCGTATGACCTGATTCCAGCATTTTCTGCTTTTGTTTCAAATTTCCATCATCTGCAGTTTTGTCTAATTCTGAATTTTGTATCTCTTCAACTATCCTGCCTCCGATTGCACCCCCAACATAATGTTCAAGGAACCCATCTCGCCGGCATTCAATGAACTGTTACGGACTAGGTTACTATTGGTGAATGTCCCTTTAAGGTAGAGCATAGTGTGTGTGTGTGTGGTGGGGGGGGCGTGCTTACATCAACAGAAGATAAAGGACGTTGTTGAAGAGGTCAGTCGAGGTCAGTCAGAGGAGAGGGAGGGAGAAGAGAGCGAGAGACACCAGCCTGCTAGTTTCTCTATCCATGGATGAGAAACAATAACTGTGTCTGTCACTACGATCCATGCATGGATTATTTGAGGTAATCCGGTGGAGTCCACTTTGTCGTTAACCTGTGGAGGGAAACAAGTATTTGTGTCGATGGCCACGATTCGGATGCTTTTCGGGGTGAGGAAGTCACTACCGAGTAGACACTGAGGTGTCGTTTGGGTTCCATCATGGAACATTTGGAATTCGTAATTACTCTCACTAGGTTCCCTACATCTACGTCTTATCTACAGACAACGGTGGTTGTTGAAGAAGTCTTTACTCATGTTTCACCTTATGGCTTGCTGAACTGAACTTTAAGACCCATTCCTGGACTTGGAATTTGGGACTTTGCCACACGCACACGACGAGTTTAGTTTTAGGGTTAATGTTCAAGGTTTAACATTTTTACTTCTAACATTCTAACATTTTTACTTTTATTTTTCTTATTATCATAAGTAGTGATTAATAAAATAGTTTTTAACACTGAATAATGACTCAGTGTGTTTCTTTTATTGCTGGTTCGTAACAGAACTTACATCCTCAAGGCCACATCTGCCAATTTGATTTCCCAGCCAACAAGGAGTTAACACAGGAGACACAAGAGACTGCAGATGCTGGAATATGGAGCAACACACAAACTGCTGGAGGAATTCTGTGGTTCGAGCAGCATCTGTGGAGGGAAATGGACTGTCTATGCCCCAAATTTCCTCTTGATTTGTCTATAGGGGCATAGACAGTTTTTTCTGTCCCTATCTAATTACGCCCCCCCCCCCACCAAAACATTTCCACTTACTAATACTTCATGTTCCTTTCTAACCAGTGTCCTAATGCCGTTGTGTCATCAGACCCACCCTGCTCCTTCCTGTTGGTGAATCTGCCAACCGCTCTGTGACACTAATAAATACCCCGGAATATCAGCTCTCTTCCTTGTGACCAGACGTCCAATGTCCAGTAGACCAGGCCCTCTTGGGACTGCTAATTCATCCAACTTGTTGTAAGTGGGCAGCACAGTGGGACAGCAGGTAGTGTTACTGTCTCACAGCTCCAAAGACGCTGGTTCGATCCTGACCTCTGGTGCTGCCTGTGTGGAGTTTGCATGTTCTCCCTGTGACTGCATGGTTTCCTCCCACATCCCAAATACGTGCAGGTTGGGAGGTCAAATGGCTGCTAAAAATTGCCCCCCAGTGTGCAGGTGAGCGGTATAATCTGGGAGAGATGATGGGAATGTGGGGAGAATAAAATAGGTATCAGTGTAAATGGGGGCTTGATGGTCAGCATGGAGTTGGTGGGCCGAAGGGCCTGTTTCCGTGCTGTGTAACTCTATGACTATGTGACTGAGCAGGTGAGATGGTAGAGAACAAGATGAAAATGAAGCAGGAAGGAGCAAGGCACCATCACAACGCAGCGTTGACGTAAGAGTGAGGACAGAGGGCGGTGATTGTATAGAATGAGCTGCCAGAGCAAGTGGTCGAGGTGGGAACCATTACAACATTAAAGAGACATTCGGACAGGTTCATGGACAGGAAAGGTTGAGAGGGAGATGGGCCAAAGGCAGGCAAATGGGACGGGCTCTGTTCGGCAACTTGGTCGGGATGGACGAGTTGGGTTGAAGGGCCTGTTTTCACACTGTAAACCTACATGACTGAGCAGGTGAGATGACAGAGAACAAGATGAGGGCGGTTTGCAACATAAACTGTTCCCAAAGAATTAAAATTGTTTATTTCAGTAATTTATTAATGAGAGTCAGTGGATATTTCAGCCCCAGCTTTATCTCGTCTCTGATCTTACTCTGTGTCCCTGCATAAATAAATGGGTTCACACAGGAACACAAGAACTGAAGCGCGTACCCGCTTTCTTCCAGAGGGAAAATTGAGTCACTGAAATTGGAACCTGAAAAGTAAGTGACGTCGGCAATGCGAATGTAGAGGAAGGTTATCAGTGTCAGTAGCCACAAGAGGATGAAGATACCCGAGATACTGAGGAGCAGGACGATAGACTTCCTGCGGCTGTCCGTCTCCGGGTCCCTCTGTTTCTCACTGTTCCCGCTGCCCTGGAGTCTCCTGCGGATTCTAATGGCCCTTAAAATGTGCCTGACGGTTAGGAAATTGAGCAACAAAATTAGAACAAATGGCAGACAAGGGACTAAAATGCTGTCGATCCAGTCAAATGCTATCCAGCCAGGCGAGGTATAAAATTCTGACTTAGCTTTGCACGGCGTAGGCTCAGACTTATGTGGAGGTTCATATACAAAATAGAAAAATACATTTTTGAACCAGCTGAGGGCAGTAACCGTTCCAATCACCACAACCGCCGTTCGCTCCGTGCAATATTTCGTTTTCAATTTTTGGCAGCAAATAGCCACAAAGCGATCAAAGGTGAACATCACCGTCACCCAGACGGAGCAGTCTCTTACACCATAAGCTATCGCGAGATTCACATTGCAGGCTGGAGCAATGGTCATGAAATTGGACGGGAAAGTGATGGGAACAATCCGGATTAATATCACGGCCGTGATAATGACCAGGAGATCCGTCACCGCCATCGACAGCAGGTAGACAGTGATACATCTGGAGAGACCACATCGTCTGCGGAACATTACCCCAATCACGGCCAAGTTAGCTGCAATAGAGGAAGACAGGGGGAGTGCGTGTGTGTTAGTGATTGTGTGTGTGAGTGGTATGAATGAGATTGTGTGCGAATGTGTGTTGTGGGAATACGTGTGTGTGTTTATGTGTGGTGCTAGAGTGGTGTGTGTATATTTGGTGTGAGTGTATAGTTTGTATTTTTTAGTGTGGTGTGTGCAGTGTGTTTTTTGTGGGTGGTGTGTATTTTGTGTGTGTCGCGTATAATTGTTTTGAATGCATGTGGTGTGTGGTGCATTTTTTGTTTTTTTTGTGTGTGTGTGACAGAGAAGCTAAAAGGTGGAACTCAGAGGAAATTGTAATTAACAGTCTACAGTGTGACTTTTATTGCTTTGACAGTTCAAAGAGAGTTGACAGATTGTTTCCACACTAAGAATTCTCTTTGTGATTTACTTCACTGTGAAGCTGCAACATTACTCCATTTGGATCCTACCAGAGGGTCTGGCTTTGTGGAAAAAATCCAGTGCAAGGACATTGACTTCCTCTGAAAAGTTCAGCATGATTAACACCACTAATTTTTGTGTTGTTTGTCAGCTCTTGCATTTAACTTAAAATCCAGAAAAAACGTTTTTTTCTCTTCTAGCTTCACCCCATCCAATATTTCTCCCTCTGGTACAACAATGCCATCGACCCCTCCTCTTGTGAAGACACCCAGATGGACGTTTGGAACTCACTTTCCGAAAGCGATATATGCATATTTAAACCACATTTGGATGTGTACTTGAAGAGTGCTATAGACGTGGTGTTAAAAAGTGGGATGAGGCGTTTTCCACTGGCACAGAGACAGTGCACCAACTGGCCCAACATTGTAAATCTTCATAACTCAGTTAAATCACAGATCACTGCTGCAAAGCTGCGCTCCCTCGGATGTCCCTTTCACATGCACGTCTTCATCCACCAAACCAATTCTGTATTTCACCACGCTCCCTCCCCACATGCACCACTAGTGATCTGGTTTGTCCAATCTACATTTAGTTTAAGATACCCGACAATTTTCCTCCTTCACAAAGAATACCAATATCAAGCCCTATTACACCATGCACTCCGCCTCTTGCCTTATTTGAGTTAAAATCCCATCCATCTGGATTCATCAATGACCGATCTTCCACATTGCACTCTCCATAAATTCACTTTCATCACCTCTCTGCAGCCAGTACATTGAATCACAAAGTCTCCAGTTCAAATTCCCGTCCTGCACTTACTGACTTACTGGATCCTCAGTTCCACTATTTCAATATTCTCATGCTGTTGTCTAAACACTCCACGTCCTTTCGTAAAGCGCTTAATGTACATTAGGTGTCAAACATTTTTGAAACTGTTCATACAAGTGCCATAAGAAAACAAAATTCTTCCCTTACAGAGGGTCTTCCCCATCAGAATCAGAATATACGATACAATAGGCATCAAAACCAGACTAGAGGGTCAAAATCAGAGGAGAAGATTAGAAGGTGTAAGGAAGAAACTCCAGCGCTAATTGTGATAAAGTGCACTCTCAAGAAATAAAATTTAAAAGGAATAAAATATTCAATTAAACTGGTACAACCATTGTGAGAAAACAATTAAAATGGTATTAATGACACGGGGAGAATAGCAAAGGGGTAAAAATCTACAAAAGACAGTAAGCAACAATACCAGCAAACACAGCATTTCACAACATTGTTAATTAACACCAATACTTTACCAGGAATGCCGATCACTGCAACGATGGAATAACAAATGTCCAACCCCAAGATTTTTGGAACTCCATGCATTGCGATTGAAAGCTTTAAACACACAATACACTGCCTTCACAGTCTGTTATATTTATACCCGACATCAGTCACCAGGGAGCATGTGAGGAAGGCTTCTTTGTTTTTTTATGCTGATCACATTAAGTGAACCAAGCAACTTAAAACAGCTATTGCCAATACTTTCTTTGCTGAATACATGTTTGTAATGTGTAATCCTGCTTCCATTTCTTCCCAGAAAAGTAAGGAAGTTCTTCAAGAGTGGATGTAGTTGGTGAAAGCAATCTTTAGCCCATTGAACAGAGCAACCTGGAACAAGAAGCTTTTGGCATTAAAACATGAACAAGCACATTGGATTTAGTTTCTGGAACGGTCAAATTCAAATTCAAGTTCATTGTCAGATGCACAAGTACATGTATACACAGGTATACTGAATAAATGAAAAACTTACTTGCAGTAGTATCACAGACACAAAGCATCATAAAAG
Source organism: Pristis pectinata (assembly GCF_009764475.1). Taxonomy (NCBI): domain Eukaryota; kingdom Metazoa; phylum Chordata; class Chondrichthyes; order Rhinopristiformes; family Pristidae; genus Pristis; species Pristis pectinata. The sequence goes on along the minus strand of NC_067439.1, from coordinate 17,027,655 downwards.
CAGCTTTCATAAGAATAACGTGAAATAAACACAACTTTTACAAGAAATAACACAAATTGAGCAAACAAAAAGCCCATTTTAGTGATGAAAGTGGGCAGAGTGTTGGTAAACTCCAGTGATTTGGGTTGTGCTGGTTCGTTCAAGAACCGAATGTCTGAAGGGAAGTAGCTGTTTTTGAACCTGGTGGTGTGAGACTTCAGACTTCTGTATCTCCTGCCCGATGGCAGCTGCGAGAAGATGTCATGGCCCGGATGGTGGGGATCTTTGATGATGGATGTTGCCTTCTTGAGGCAGTACCTCCTGCGGATACTACTGATGGGGAGGGAAGTTCCCGTGATTTATTGAGCAGAGTCCACTTCTCTCTGCAGATTATTATGTTCCTGTGCATTTGACTTGCCGTTCAGACAACGAAGCAACCAGTCAGGATACTTTCAACAGGACAGATGGATTCACCCTCTTGAATGCCTGGACGTCGGCCTCAGAGACTGAGATTACAGGGTCATCCAGAGATGTGGGGCTCATGTGGGTGTGTCATAATTTCCCTGTCGAAGCGTACATCAAAGGCATTGAGCTCATCCGGGAGTGATGGGTCCTTGCCACTTATGCTACCCAGTCTCACCTTGTAGGAAGTTATATTTTGCAAGCCCTGCCAAAGTTGTTGAGCATCCATCTGTGATTCCAGTTTAGTCCAAAATTGTCTCTTTGCACTTGCAATGTCTGACCAGAGGTCATACCTGGACTTCTTATATGACTCTGGATCTCCAGCCCCAAATGCCACAGATCTAGCCCTCAGCAGATTACGAATCTTCTGGTTCATCCAGGGCTTTTGGTCGGGGAAGAAGCAAAGCCTGGTGGTCAGATTTACCAAAGTACTGCCCATGTTTCCAATCTCTCCCCAGAACTAAAGTCCTCCAGTTGGGGCAAAATCCTGGACAGGCTGGGCCTGTGTTCCCTGGAGTGGAGGTGGCTGAAGGGTGACCTGACAGAGGGATATAAGATTATGAGAGGTATCGATAGGGCGGAGAGTCAAAATCTTGTCCTTATGGTAGGGCGACCGAAATCAAAAGGACTTTATCTCAAGGAAAGAGGTAGGAGATTTAAATGAGGGAATAAGAGTAATAAGAGTAATTTTTTTTTACACAGAGAGGGGTTGATATCTGGAAGGTGCTGCCAGAGGAGGTGCTGGAATCAGACACAATCACTGTGTTTAAGATGGATTTAGACAGACACTTAAATAGACAAGGCACGGACAGAAATGGTCCCAATGAGGGCAAACAGGTCAGCACAGACAACCCTTGTGCTCCTTAACCCAGAGATGTCTGTAACCCGAGCACTGGGCAGGCAACCCAGCTTTGCAGATTCTCTGTCTTTGCTGCAGAGAACAGTGTCTGTTCCTCGAACTCTGCTGTCCACCATGAATACTGCATTTCTCTTTTCTCCCCCTGTGCCCCCCCCCCCCACTTGAACAACCCCGTCAAATGGTGCTTTGGATAGTTTGCGCGTCCTCCGTCATCCAACTAGGGGCCAAGAAACCTGTACTTGTTGGAACAGGGGAAGAGCCACAATTTCTCCAGGACAACCCTCTTTTGGTGTCACACCATCCTGTCCCTATGGAAATTAATCTGAGAGGTGAGATGGTCTCCCAGAACAGTGTCCATGTAACTCTACCCCTTCCTGATAGAGTCATAGAGTCAGACAACATGAAAACATGCCCTTCGGCCCAACTTGTCCATGCTGATCAAGATCCCCACCCAAGCTAATCCCATTTGCCAACATTTGGCCCTTATCCCTCTGAACCTTTCCTATCCATGTACCTGTCCAACTGCCTTTTAAAGGTTGTTACTATATCTGCCTCAGTCACTTCTTCTGGCAGCTCATTCCACTTACATATCTCCCTTTGTGTAAAAAGGTTGCTTCTCAAGTTCCTACTAAATCTCTCTCCTCTCACTTTGAACCTCTGACCTCTAGTTCTTGATTCCCCTCCCCTGATGTGTCATAGTGTCTGAAACTTGGACTCCAGCTCATCGACCGTGAGCTGAAGTTCCCCGAGCAGCCAACATTTGCTGCAGATTTGACCACCATTAACCTCAGTGGGGGCCACCAGTTCCCACATGGTGCAACAACAAGTAATTGTGTATCCAGCAGTTTTCGTTCTGTTTCATGAATTAGATTAGATCAGTTTGAATTGGATCTAATTATTTTAACCTGCTAGACTCCTTGGATCCAATAACATCCACTGATATAACTATCTTAGCCAAGCAGAAGAGACTTGGAAGAAATACGAACCAATCAACTGCTCTTTCCCTGCTCTCCTCTGCCAGGTCTTGAGCCTCCGACTCTTTTCTCAGTCTGGAGGTTTGTGTGCACCCAGCAGAGTGACAGTTCCCTCTTTGTTCCTGACGTCTACCCACAGAGGAGCCTCATCTGAATATCCTCCCTCAATACCATTGGAATGGATGACTGAATCATGCTGTAATGCCACCATCTCTTTTACTGGGATGTTCAGCTGCCAGTCCTGTCCTTCCTTTGACCACATTTCTGTGACAGTGACAATACCTTATTCCCATGTGCTGCTCAATGCTCTCAGTTCATCCGTCTTACTGGTGAAACTCTTATAATTTAATGAATTTAGAGAATAAATAACCAAATGAGGTGGACAGTAACAATCTTTTCCTCAGGCTCAGGGAGTCCAAAATTAGGGGAGAGAGATTTAGAGTGAGAGGGGAAAGATTTAAAAGGGACCTGAGGGGCAACTTTTTCACACAGAGCGCGGTAAGTACATGGAACGAGCTGCCAGAGGAAGTGGTTGAGGCAGGTAAAATGGTATCATTTAAGAAGCACTTGAGTAGGTCCATGGAGGGACCCTTGGAGGTATATGGGCCAAACGCAGGAAGTTGGGACTAGCTGTGTGGGCACCATGTGCACTCGTGACTGCATGGCCAGATTCTGCTTGAACTCTGTCTACAGGTTTGCAGATGGTACCACCGTAGTGGGTTGTATCTCAGATAACGATGAGTCACAGTACAGGAAGGATATAGAGAGCTCAGTGACATGGTGTCATGACAACAACCTTTCCCTCAGTGTCAGCAAAACAAAAGAGCTGCTCATTGACTTCAGGAAGGGGTCGGTGCACCTGCTCCTGTCTCCGTCAACAGTGCTGAGGTTGAGAGCTTCAAGTTCCTTGGAGTGAACAGCACCAATAGGCTGTCCTGGTCCAACCACATAGACGTCATGGCCAAGAAAGCTCACCAGTACCTCAACTTCCTCAAGAGGCAAAAGAAATTTGTCATGTCCCCTTTGACACTCACCAACTTGTATCGATGCGCCACAGAAAGGATTTATGATGGCTTGGTACGGTAACTGCTCTGCCCAAGACTGCAGGAAACTGCAGAGAGTTGTGGACACAGCTCAGCACATCACGGAAACCAGCCACCCCTCCATGGACTCTGTCTGCATTTCTCGCTGCCTCAGTAAAGCAATAGGCATAATCAAAGACCCCCACCCACTCCAGACGTTCTCTCTTCTCCACTCTCCCATTGGGCAGCATATACAAAAGCCTTACAGCACATACCACCAGGCTCAAGGACAGCTTCTATCCCATTGTTATAAAATTATTGAACGGTTCCGAAGTGCGAAGATGGACTTTTGACTTCACAATCTAATTCATGTTGACCTTGCACCTTATTGTCTACCCGCACTGCACTTTCTCTGTAGCTGTTATACTTTACTCTGCCTTCTGTATTGCTTTACCTTGTACTACCTCAATGCCCTGTGTCATGAATTGATCCGTAGGAATGGAATGCAAGATAAGTTTTTCACTGTATCTCGGTACAAGTGACAATAATAAACCAATTCCAATTCCAACCGTGGTCGGCATGGACTTGTTGGGCCGAAGGGCCTGTATCCGTGCTGTATTGCTCTGTGACTATGATACAGTTCGAGACACAACAAGAATATCACTGTTTTGAGGTATGATGTGGAAGTTCAGTGTTACTGGGGTGCAGTCGTTGTGTTGGAGGTGTACAAAATTCTCACAAATTTTGTATTTATTGTAACAGAGCATTTTGACATATACCTTTGGAGTACTGCGTGTGCAGGCAGAAGGGATTAGTTTGGATTGGCATCATTGTCGGCACTGACAGTGTGGGCTGAAGGGCCTGTTCCTGTGCTGCACTGTTCTATGTTCTAAACAGTTAGATTCCCATCACAATTTCAGAACTGAATTTACAAAACAGAAGCAGAAAGAGGCCACTAGCTCCCTTTGTGCCTGCTCCATCGCACAATAAGATGGTGGTTCATTAGATCTTGGTGTCAGCGATCCAGGAATCTGTCTGTCTCAGATCTGATTGTCATTCTGCCTCCATAACTCTCTCGGGTCTAGAACTACAAAGTTTCCCGTTCAGCAGGGAATAAATTCCACCTCATCCTCATTTCTAAATCAATGCCCGCTAGAAAAAATAAAAACAGATGCAATGCCCCAGTTTTGAGCAAGTCGTTGCACCCATCCAGGTAAGTGGAGAGTGTTCCACACGGCTGCCATGCACCTTGTAGGTAGTGGAAAGCCTTTGGAGAGATAGGTGGTGATCCATTCAGCACAGAATATTCAAACCTGGAGCCAACAACAACCCTTCAGTATTTTTCTTGTGGAGCTTCAACAGCGATGATGCCATTGATGTCAAGTTGAAATGGCAATGTTCTACTGAAGGGGGTGGGGACATTCCATGATATTTTGTCACATGAATATATTCGATGGGATGGTGGCGGAGGAGAGTGGGGGACCTTCTCCCTGTCCCGTACCCAGATTTCACTGGGTAATTGTATCTGCAGTCAGACTTGTTTGAGACAAAGGCGATTCACTCAATGATCTTTGAGAGAACCCAGGAGATGACTCTTGCTGATAGTTGACACCAAAGCCCTTGGACAAACCACTGAACATGGGACTGGCTCTGTTCTCAGTGGGGCTGCACCACTGATGATATTTATTTCACACGTTGGTAAAATGAGCAGAGAAATGGCAGCAAAAAGCAAACTTATGGAGGAACCCAGTGGGTCAGGTAGCAACTGTGGAGGCAGAGCGACAGTCGACGTTTCAGTATGAGACCCTGCATCAATCCTGATCTCGACCCGAGACATCGACGATCCCTTTGCCTCCACAGATGCTGCCTGACCCGCTGATTCCTCCATCAGTGTGTGTTTTGCTTCAGCTTCCAACATCTGCAGTCTCTCTTGTGTCTCCAGAGAAACGGCAGATAGAATTTAACCCTGAAAACTGCAATGGGAGGTATTTCAGGAGGACTAACAAGGCTCGGATGTGCATAAGGAATTGTCAGACCCTCAGAGGTACTGAGGAGAGAGGGACCCTGGCGTATCCCAGTGAGAGCAGGTGCCCGTGGGACCTGTAAGCCAGCATCAGTCGAACCATAAACCCACTAAGAATCACCAACTCGGAGACTGTGGTCCTGAGAGCTTCAGTGTCTGTAAGGCCTGTACTCAACAGAGAGTTGTCGTTAGTGGACCTTCATCAGAGAGGGGCAGAGTGGGTGTAGTCAATTGCCCAGTGATAGTGTCTGTTGGAAGTTATGATTCGTACAGTCACAGATGGCATGAGAATTTGTGGTGCTGTTGGCAGTGAAGAGGTTCATCTTCCGCTGCAGAACGACGTGGAGGAGATGATGAGAAGGGCACAGAAACGGCTGACAGAACTTAATCTTGAAAAGTGTGCAGTGATACAATTTGAGAGGCTGATGAGACTACAACATACATGATGAATGGGAAGTACTGAGGAATAGAAGGATCTCGGTGTAATTGTCCAAGCATCCCTGAAGGCAGCAGCACAGGTGGGTAAGATGGTAACAAATGCACATCGGATCCCTGTCTTCACTGGTCATGACACAGAATATAACAGCTGGGAGGTCACGGTGCAGCTTTATAAACACTGGTTAGGCCACAGCTGGAGAACTGTGTGCAGTTCTGGTCACCACACTGCAGGAAGGATGTGATTGCACTGAAGAGGGTGCAGAGGAGAGGATGTTGCCTGGGATGGAGCATTTCAGTTATGGGGAGAGACGGGATGGGCTGGGTTTGTTTTCCTTGGAGCTGAGAAGGGTGAGGGGGAACTGATAGAAGTATACAAAATTATAAGGGGCAAACAGAGATAAATAGTGAGAATCTTCAACTTAGTCAACTGGGCCAGTGAGCTGAGTAATGGCAGATGGAGTTTAATTTGGATAAATGTGAGGCATTGTACTTTGGTCAGACAAACCAGGGCAGGACTGACACAGCAATGGAAGGGCCCTGGGCAGTGTTGTCGAACAGAGAGAACCATCGGTGCAGTTACATAGTTCCTTGAAAGTGTTGACACAGGTAGACAGGGTGGTGAAGAAGGCGTTTGGTACACTTACCTTCATCAGTCAGGATACTGAGTACAGGAGTTGGGATGTCATGTTGCAGCTGCACAAGATGACGGTAAGGCCACATCTAGAGGACTGCGTACAGTTCTGGTCACCCTGCTATAGGAAGGATGTCATTAAACTAGAAAAGTATAAGAAAGATTTATGAAGATGTTACGAGGACTGAAGGGCTTGAGTTACAAGGAGAGGCCGGATAGGCTCGGACATTTTCCCTGTAGGACACTGAGAGGTGACCTTATGGAGATTCATAAGATCTTGTGGGACACAGCTAAGGTGAAGAGCCACAGTCTTTTCCCCAGGGTCGGGCAGTCCAAAACTAGAGTGTGCAGGTTTAAAGTGAGAGGGGAAAGATTTAAAAGGCACCCTAGGGGCAACCTTTTCCACACAGAGGTAGATCCATGTGGAACAAGCTGCCAGAGGAAGTGGTAGAGGTTAGGACAATGATGATACTTAAAAGATATTTGAACAGGTACATGGACAGAAAAGATTTAGAAGAATATGGGCAAAATGCAGTCAAATGAGATTACCTCGGTAAAGCAACTTGGTCAGCATGGTCAAGTCGGGCCGAAGGGCCTGTTTCCATGCTGTGCAGTCTGTGACTGTTCGCTCAGCAGACGTGTCTGTAACCAGAGGGCATAGGTCTAAGGCAAGGGGTCGGAGATTTAGAGGGAACTAAAGGAAGAATAAACAGGTGTTTTTCCAGTGGCAGCAGTGACAAGTGGGTTTTCATAGGATTCAGCGCTGGGACACCAACTATTCACGATATTTAAGGTAAAATTTCTTTACTCGTCACATGTACATTGAAACACACAGTTAAATGCATCTTTGCATAGAATGTTCTGCGGACAGCCCGCAAGTGTCGCCACGTTTCCGGCGCCAACATAGCATGCCCACAACTTCCTAACCCGTATGTCTTTGGAATGAGGGAGGAAACTGGAGCACCCGGAGGAAACCCATGCAGTCACATGAAGAATGTACAAATTCCAAACAGTGTCCAGAATTGAACCTGGGTCGCTAGCACTGTAATAGCGTTACGCTAACTGTTTTCCTACCATGCCTGCCCATATCTTAATGACTGATGTGAAAGTTTAAATGCAATATTTCCAAATTTGCACATGACAAAAAACTGGGTGGGTGTTTGAGCTGTGAAGATGGTGCAGAGAAACTCCAGTGTGAGTTACACAGGTTGAGAGGGTGGGTAAATGCATGGCTGAGGCAGTATAATGTGGGGTTACCTACTTAGGTGACAAAAACACAAAGGCAGATTATTATCTGAACGGTGAGAGATTGGGAAGGTCTGGGTGCACCAGTCGCTGGAAGATGCAACAGGCAGTTGTCCCTGCTGTTATAAAGGTTGGCACCTTAGGCCTCTTCCACTTAATTATACCCCGTTGGGACCGGGGCTGGTCGTTACCCCTCCTGTTTCCCCAGTGGATGCCATCTGTTACTGTAACTATAATAAAAGTGCCCCCTATCAGTTGGGGAATAGCACCTGCACCCGAACAAGCACGGGAGGATTTCACCCCGTGAACGGTACCCATTGGGTGTGCGGGAACAAGGCCTATCCTTGGTTACCTGGGGAAAGACCAAACCCCAGAGGGGAGGATTGGGTTTCATGTATACACCAGTCTCACGTACGGGTGAAGTGGGTGCTGTTACCTTGCTTATCTCGCCCCTCATTTGCGTATTTTGAACCACCCCGGGAACACCCAGACCGTTTAATGCGGCAATGACGAAAGGTGACATAAACGGATCGATTTTTCTGGACTCTGTTCCCACCATACGGTACTGCCAAAGCAGGGGTGAGATTCAGAAATTAGCAGCGGCTCTAGAAGAGCTTTCTAACAATATGGCTGATGCTTTAGGGGTCACTCAATCGCAGGTGAACAGCATAACAACCGTAATGATAGCCATCCGCCTAACAGTATTGCAGAATAGGATGGCGTTGGACTTTTTCCTGGCAGAGAAGGGGGGCACTTGCGCCATGATAGGTAAGGAATGCTGCACATTTATACCTGATGTTTCTTCCAACATCACTGACCTGTCTCAGCACATTCAAAAGCACATCTCCAACATTAAGAAGGTAGGGAATAAGTGAAGGAAGGAGACAGGATGGGAGTGAGGAAGCTGGGGGGTTATCGGGATGGAGCAGTTGGTTAGCTAACCTGGCAATTTATGCTTTAATAATCACTGTGGGTCTATTTGTTGGCCTAGCCATATTGAAATGTATTCTTCACCGAATGATGAACTCGGTCGAGGGATTAATACCCGTGCAAAAGGTGCTGGTCGCACGTTCACCCTGAGGCCAGGATCACGAGGAACTTTTGAGACCACTACCACCAGAGGAGCATAATCATGATATGATAAAAGGAGGGAATGAGAATGTGTATAAGGTATAAGGAAAGGTTAGGAGAGTAAAGATTGTGAGCCCTGAGACGTGAATTAAAGGGTACGTCACCATGGCTGTAATGGACTGCTTGAAACAGCTGTGCTTCGCATTGCAGTGCCTTGCTCCAGAGATTTTGCTTGCTTCAGCTAGTTTTCTGCAGCCTTGTGGTACGATAATACCAGTACAATCAGTTTCTGTCTCAGCAAATCTGCACAATTGACTCTTGTTCCACTAAACTGACCCTGAGCCCACCATGAGAAACCTTATGTATACAAAGATAACCCATGGAACAAGATGGTCTGAAAAGATTAAGGAACTATAGCTTTAGTAGAAATTCTTTTTAAGTAAATTCCTTTGTAACCGATCACGATGTAGAAAATAAGTGCCATGCTGCCTTACAAATGCATGATCATTCCTTGTATGGTGATTGTTTGCACCTCTGAAAAAGTATAAGAATGTACATAGATCAATGTATCTCAGAGACCACCCGGACCGGGACGTAGGTGCCTGGCTTGGTGCTCTCTCCTCGGCTCAAGTAATAAAGAGATTGAACGAGAACAGTGGTCTTTTGAGTCTTCTCTCCGACCAAATTCGCCAGAGAGACACGGGTTGACATAGGACCAATTGATAACAGTGCGGGAGAGATTATAATGGATGATAAAGAGATGGCAGAGGAACTAAATGAGTATTTTGCATCGGTCTTCACTGTGGAGGACATCAGCAGAAAGGGGGCAGTGCATATGCACCTGTCTACATCAACGCTGCTGAGGTCGAGAGGATTGAGAGGTTCAAGTTCCTGGAAGTGAACATCACCAATAGCCTGTCCTGGTCAAATCACAGAGACTGCCAAGAAAGCTCACCAGCGCCTCTGTTTCCCTAGAACGCTAAATAAATTCAGTATGTCCCCTTTGACACTCACCAACTTTTATTGTGGCAGCATAGAAAGCATCCTATCTGGATGCATCACGGATTGGTATGGTAACTACTCTTCCCAGGACTGCAAGAAACTGCAGAGTTGTGGACACAGCCCAGCAAGTCACAGAAACCAGCCACCCCTCCTTGGACTCTGTCTTTACCTCTCGCTGCCTTGGGAAAGCAGCCAGCATAATCAAAGACCCCACCCAACCGGGCCATTCTCTCTTCTCTCCTCTTCCATCAGTTAGAAGATACAGGAGCCTGAGGGCACATAACACCAGGCTTAAGGACAGCTTCTTTCCCATGGTGATGAGACTATTGAACATTTCCCTTATACGATGAGATGGACTCTGACCTCATGATCTACCTTGTGACCTTGCACCTTATTGTCTACCTGCACTGCACTTACTCTATACTGTTATAGTTTTTACCTGTACTACCTCATTGCACTCTGTACCAACTCAACGTAATAGCACTGTGTAATGAATTGACCTGTATGATCGGTATGCAAGACTTGGACCTCGGTACAAGTGACAACAATAAACCAATACTATAAGTTTTATACAGTTGCAACAGCATTTCTGACTCTTATAATCAATGCCCTGACCGATGAAGGCAAACATGCCCTATGCTTTCTTCACCACCCTATCTACTTGCACGGTCGTTCTCAGGGAGCTATGGACTTGGACCCCAAGATCCCTCTGTATATCAATGCCTCAACTTGAGGTGTTACATTGGCACGTGGATGTCAAATACTCCTTGGAAGATAAGAATCCACCTCCGGCAAGGATTCACTTGTAATTAGAGGCATGCTAACACAGTGATTATCACTGCAAGCAAAGCACTGTGGCTCATAGCCAAATAAACTGAATTCAAAGGCACAGAAGTCAGGCTTAGACCAGCCTTTTGATGGCGGTGCAAACAAGCAGAACCCGATAATGCAGGAAAATGTCTTAAAACTCTGCCAGAGGTGCCTTGTCAGACAACCTTTTGCCCCACAGAACATCTAAAATGCAGATGAGCTGAACAAATGAGGAAACAATATAAACGAGGAGAGGACTGGCCTGGATTTGCGCAACCATTGCTCCCTCTCCTACCGAACAGGGACCCAATAAGTCCTTCAAGGTGGAGCAGTGATTCACTCGCACTTCTGTCATCCTGTGCACTGGAGACAGAATGTGTGAGCACTTGGCGGAGCATCCGCGTTCAATCAGCGGGAAACACCCCGAGCTTCCTGTTGCCTTCCACCCGAACCCACCAACCCCATTCCCACCCTGGCCTGTCTGCCTGCTGCCTCCTGAAGCAGAACAACGAGGCCCAACACCAGCTCGAGGCACAGCACCAACCTCCGTCCGGGCACGTCACAGGCTTCCAGATCCAATATCTAATTCCCCTTCTCCATCTGTATCAGCTCTCCGCCTCTGCTGCAAGTCATCTGTCTGTGATATTGACTCATTCTTTCCCCTCCCTACTACACGCACCTCCACCTGCAATTTGCTCCATTTGTCACGATCTCTTCCCCTACCTCAGAGTCACAGATTCATACAGCACAGAAACAGACACTTTGCCGACCTTGTCCATGTTAACGATCAAATACCCATCTACACTAAATCCATTTACCAGCACTTGTTCTGCAGCCTTCTATATCTTGGCGATTCAAGTACTCATCTAGATACTTCTTAAACATGACAGTACCTCCTACATCCACCACTTTCTCAGGCAACAAGTTCCAGACTGCAACCACCCCCTGGGTGAAAATCATTTTCCTCAGATCCCCTCTTAACTCTTCACTCTGCTCACTGGATTCAAATGTCTGCGTTATGGGGGAATATTCATCACGACCCACCCTCTCTGTGCCCCTCATAATTTTGTAAATAGGGTAGAGTTAGTTGAGAGCTTCAAGTTTCTCCGTGTAAATATCACCAAACATTTGTCCTGGTCCAGTCACATTGATGCTACAGACAAGAAATCACACCAGTGCCTCTACTTTCTCAGAAGGGCAAGGAAATTGAGCATTTCACCAATTTTTGCAGATGCACTAGAGAAGACATCCTATCAAGATGCATCATTGGCTTGGTATGCCCAAGGGTATAAGAAATTACAGAGAGTTGTGAACGCAACCCAATCCTTCTCATAGACCAGCCTCCCTGCCATTGACTCTGTCTACATTTCCCACTGTCTTGGGAAAGCAGCCAAGGTAATCAAGGACCCCTCCCACTCTGGTCATTATCTCTTCTCCCCTCTCCTGTCGGGCAGAAGATAGTAAAAGCTTAAGGGCCCGTACCATCAAGCTCAAGGACAGCTTCTATCCCGCTTTTAGACACTTGAATACACCTTTCATATGCTAAAAGGTGAATCTTGATCTCCCAATCTACCTCATTGTGGTTCTTGCACTTTATTTGTCTGTCTGCACTGCATTATCTCTGTAACTAGAATATTATACTCGACATTTTGTTTTCTTATTATGACCTCGATGTATGGAATGATCAGCTTTTCACTGTATCTCGGTACATGTGACAAAGATAAAACAATACCAATAAGCCTTTATCAGTTCATCCCTTCGCCAAAGGAGATTAACTGGGCAATTACTTCAAACATCTTTGAACAATAGGGAAAGTATGTTTTATATTCAAATTGTTTAGTATAATGATACATTTATAATGAAATATTTACAGTAAAAATTAAAATGCAATTGCAAAGCATCTATACAAAGCTTCAAGTGCCAGCAACCTTTCTCAGCCGACACTGCAGTGTTTTTCGGATGCTTGCCTTCCATGTTTTAAATTGCATTGAGATGAGTTCGGAGACTCCCACGATGGGCAGAGGGTCAGGTTTGGACACTTTCCTGTCCCTTGACCGATTGGAAAAATTGATTTCAGTCCACTGCTGCTGTCAGGGGAGGGAGCAGCACAAGAACAGTCTCCAGGCTGAGGCAGCAGCTACCCTTGGATACGCTCCCTCGGCCTGGCACAGAGAGGTGGCAGAGACGTCTGTACCCTCTGGATCTGAGAGGAACAGGACTTCCATCACTTTGGGGATGCCCTGGGGGTCTCTGTCAGGGAACTCGCCTCAGACTGGGAGTGCCCGCGACTCGGGTAACAGCCGGCTGCCATCCCCCGCCTTGCTTGCGCTGCTGTTAGTGGATGTGGAGGCCACGTCACCTCCGAGATTTCTGAAGCTACTGACTCCACTGTGCAGATTTGATTCCACAGCTTCATCTGGGACCTCGGCAGTGGTGACAGAAGGACTCACGGCCGCATCTGCCAGCTCTTCCCTGGTGGTTGAGAAGCCATCGCTGGTGGCGGTAGGAGGATGGACTAGCTCCACTTTTCCCAGTGCGGGGCGATCCACGGGTCTCAGAGGTAGCTCCAGTTCCTCTCTCTGGGAGTCGGCCACAGGGCCACAACTCTCAGCGGTTGCCGTTCCTCCTTCAGCAAGCTGACAGGCCGCAGCTGGCACAATGAGAGTTCTGTGATCCCCACCGGCATCCACCCCTGCGCTGGGCGCTGCCAGAACATATGGATGCCTTTCTTCCCCGTCTCCTGCGTCCTCAAGGCAGTGAAGAGCTTGGGAATTAACCTGGTTGGCAGCTTCTGTGGGGGAAGGCGTCACCTGCTCGCAGTGTCATAACTCGCGATCTGATTTGCTGGCATGGCTGAAAGGCACGGAGGCTCTCTCATGGAGTTCCACCCTCTCGATCAGATTCGCAGCTGCCCGACAGGTCCTCTCTGCGCCTCCAGAATGAATTAGCAGGACATTTACTTCCATCTGCTTGGTGGGAAGGTCCATCTTCCCATCTCCGAGCCCCACACTCTTGGATACCAAAGCCTCTGCCTCAACCTCACACTGGTCCGGACTTTCCCGCATCTCATCTTCACAAGATCCGGGCTTGCTTTCCACTGGAGTAAGGGGATTTCAATCTGGAGATCCAATTAATTTCTCATGGCCCAGTTAATACATAATCCACGTTGACACAATCATCTTTTGACAGTGAAGGGGCAAGGGGACAGATACAGGGACGGGGGTGGAGGAGTGAGGGGTAAAGAAAAGGCTCACACAGAAGTGCTGAGTAGCCTCCCAGAAGAGACCAACAAGGCAACAAGGAACAAAGTGCGTCCTGTAGATTGGGTAACTACGGCGGCAAGAATCTCAAAAATCCATCAACAGATTGCATAGATACCTTGACGACACCAGGCAATGTCACAATGGCTTCACGCCGGACGGCATGACCTCATCAAAACCCCTGGTTGGGGTGGGGGGGGGGGGGCTTCCCCAAAACAAAAACACGAGCTTGTGGCCAATGACCAGAGGGAAGAACCCCCTCAGAAGAAGAGATACAGCAATTCTGAAGCATCCTTCCCAAACTCGGGAGGTCTCAGCGGCCCCAAAGAAACATTACTTGAAGAGTCACCGTTGTAATATGGGAACACATTTGCAACGCAGCCAAGTTGCAAGCGATGAGACAGGAGAGCAGATAACCTGACACCACAGGTTATAAGCAAAAGGACAGATCCACCCTCCATTCCTTCTGATGGAGAACCCCAACTCTAATCCCAAACCCTGTGCCTGACCCAAACCTGACATGGTAAAACCCTAATCCCTAACCCTGTACCTCTTTCAGACCTCAACATGTGAACCATCACTCCAATCCCCAAACACAAACCCTGTCCCTGAATAAAACTTGGAACACTAACCCAAATCCCTAACTCAGTTCCTGACCCAAACCTGAATTTATGAAGTTAACTCTAATCCCAAACCCTAAATCCTAACCCAAATCCCATTTTATAATGCTAACATTAAAACACAGTTCTAAACCCTGACTCAAAGCCCAATTTATAACAGTAATCCTAATCCCAAACTCTAAAACAGACCCCAGTTTATAACACAAAGCCTAATCTCAAACCATTAACCCGATCCGAAACCCCACTTTATAACACGAGCACTAAATCGATAACCCCTACCCCAAACCCCAATTTATAACAGTAACCCCTATCCCTAACTCAAACCTCAGTTATAATACTAACTCTAATCCCCAACCTTAAATCCTGACCCACATCCGAAGTTACAACACAAACCCTAATCTCAAACCAAAACCCTAAATTACAACATTAACCCTAAAACCAAACCCCAGCCTGTACCCAACCCTGTTTATAACGATAACACTTATCCCCAACCCTAAACCCTGACCCAAACTCCCTCGCCCACCCGATCCTAGTATATGACAGTAACCCCTGTCCCTGACCCAACCCCCATTTACACCACTAACCCTGATCCCTAACCCTGAGCCAAAGCCCATCCCCGGACCCTGACCTTGCCCCCATATCCAACCCTCACGCTGTTCCCTCCGACCAAACCCGAAGCCCATCAGTGAGCACAACTGATGCCCACACAGCTCTCTCCGCAGCGCCGCAGGCCGAGGGGAGGCCGGACCGAGGTTCAGGAGAGACACGAAGAGGGGAGAAACCGCTCCTTTCCCCCGGGGTGGGAACCGCAGATTCTGGAGGGGGGAGGTTTGTGAGGCGGGGGTGAAGGGGGTCGGACGGGGCCGATGAGACGGTGGGAGGGGAGTGCGTGGGGGGGGGCGAAGCCGTCGTTTGTAAACCCCAGAGGGAGGTCGGGCAGCGGGTGGGCAGCGCCAACCTGAGGGGCAGCTGACCGGCCGGGGAGGGGAGGGGTGCGGAGGAGAGGGGAGGGGAGCGGAGCGGCCGGGCTGCACTCACCGCTGCAGGTCCCCTGGCGGCCGGCGCCTCCCTCCTTGGTCCCAGCTCGGAGCTCCGCCGTGGGGCCCACGCATCCGTTGGCCGTTTGAAGGCGCCTCACGCGCTCCCCGCCCCCTTTCCCGCCTTCAGCCGATGGCGCAGGCGCACTACGAACGCTGAGGCCAACGGAGCCATCCGCGCACGCGCAGTGCCATTGCGGCGGGGGGGAGGGGGGGAGGGTAGCCGAGGCGGCAGGCGCAATGCGCGTGCGCGGAGAGACTGGCGGAAGGGTGTGACCGGTAAACAGGCTGAGGGGCGATGTTGGCGCCCAGGAACCTGAAGCTGCTCCCCCCCCCACCTACCCACCGCCCCCCTCCCATTGGGACCGGTGTGTGTTCGCCTGACACCCCCCGTCCTAAAGTCCACAATCAGTTCCTTGGTTTCGCTGACATTGAGCGCAAGGTTGTTGATCTGACACCACTCACCCGGCTGACCCACCTCACTCCTGTAAATCCAACTGTAAGTTAAATCCATGGAGAGAAATAACAATCTGCAATTTATATTTAAAAAACGACCCTCTTTTGCAATAATCATGAAGGTACTGAATTGTCGTTGAGGCACTTCTGGTTCTCTGATGTTCTTCAGGGGAGGGAATCTGTCGTCCTCACCGTCTGGTGATGTGTCTTTGCAATTTGCACGTCCTGTTTTTATGATTTCCCTGTGTGCTCGTCATTGGAAAGCTTGAATGTGTGGCTGACTATCCCATTGTATAGAGTTATCAAAGTGGAGTTTATTGTCATATGCGCAAGTACGTGTGTGCAAACGGAAATTGGTTTATTATTGTCACATGTCCCGAGGTACAGTGAACAACTTGTCTTGCATACTGTTGATACAGATCAATTCATTACAACAGTACATTTAGGTAGTACAAGGGAAAACAATAACAGAGTGCAGAATAAAGTGTTACAGTTACAGAGAAAGTGTAGTGCAGGTAGGCAATAAGGTGCAAGGTCAGAACAAGGTAAATTATGAAGACAAGACTTCATCTTATCGTACTGGAGACCATTCAATAGCCTTCTAACAGCGGGATAGAAGCTGTCTCTGAGCCTGGTGGTATGTGCTTTCAGGCTTTTGTATCTTCTTCCCGATGGGAGGGGGGAGAAGAGAGAATGTGGTGAGGTCTTTGATTATGCTGGCTGCTTTACTGATGCCGCGAGAAGTTAGACGGAGTCCGTGGAGGAGATGCTGGTTTCCATGATGTGCTGAGCTGTGTTCACAACTCTCTGCAGTTTCCTGCAGTCCCAGGCAGAGTAGTTGCAGCACCAAGCCATGATGCATCCGGATAGGATGCTTTCTATGGTGCATCAATAAAAATTGGTGAGTGTTAAAGGGGAAGTTCTGGATTACTTTAGCCTCCTGAGGAAGTAGAGGCACTGGTGAGCTTTCTTGGCCATGGTGTCTTCACAGTTGGACCATGACAGGTTCTTTGTGATGTTCACTCCAAGGAACTTGAAGCTCTCAAACCTCTTCACCTCAGCACCATTGATGTAGACAGGTGCATGTGCATCGCCGCCCCCCCCCCCTTCCTGAAGTCAATGACCAGCTCTTTTGTTTTGCTGACATTGAGGGAAAGGTTGTTGTCATGACACCATGTCACTCAGCTCTATCTCCTTCCTGTACTCCGACACATTGTTATTTGAGATGTAGCCCACTACGGTGGTATCATCTGCAAACTTGTAGGTGGAGTTCGAGCAGAATCTGACCATGCAGTCATGAGTGTATTGGGAGTAGAGTTTGGGGCTGAGGACGCAGCCTTGTGGGGCACCAGTATTGAAAATAATAGTGGCGGAGTTGTTACTGCCTATCCTCACTGATTGCAGTCTGTTGATCAGGAAGTCAAGGATCCAGTTGCCAAGGGAGCTGTTGAGTCCTAGGTCTGGAAGGTTGGATATGAATTTGTTTGGAATTATATATTGAAGGTGGAGCTGTAGTCAATAAACAATAGTCTAACGCCGTTGTTAGATGCTGCAGAGATGAGTGTAGGGCCAAAGAGATGGCGTCTGTCACGGACCTGTTTCGGCAGTAGGTGAATTGCAGTGGGTCAAGGTTGTCTGGTTGGTTCACAAACCGAATGGTTGAAGGGAAGTTGCTGTTCCTGAATCTGGTGGTGTGGGACTTCAGGCTTCTGTACCTCCTGCCTGATGGGAGCTGAGAAGATGGCATGGCCTGGATGGTGTGTGATCTTTGATGATAGACGTTGTCTTCTTGAGGCAGCACCTCCTGTAGATCCTACCAATTGTTGGGAGGGATGTGCCGGTGACGTATTGGGCTAAGTCCACTACTCCCTGCAGCTTCACAGTAGCGTAGCGGTTAGCATAACGCTATTACAGTGCCAGCGACCCGGGTTCAATTCCGGCAGCTATCTGTAAGGAGTTTGTACGTTCTACCCGTAATTGCTTGGGTTTCCTACGGGTGCTCCGGTTTCCTCCCACATTTCAATGACGTACGGCTTAGGAAGTTGTGGGCATGCTACGTTGGCGCTGGAAGTATGGGACCAGTTGCGGGCTGCCCCCAGAACATTCTGCGCAAAGATGTTTCGATGTACATGTGACTAATACAGAAATCTTATCTTATTCTTGTGTTTCTACACTTATGAATTGCTGTCCCAGACCATGATGCAACCAGTCAGGATACTTCCAACAGTATATCTGTAGAAGTTTGTTAGAGTGTTCGGTGACCAGCCGAAACTCCTTAACCTCCTGAGAAAGATGCTGGTGCCCCTTCCTTGTGATTACATCTATGTGCTGGGTCCAGGATAGGTGGTGCGATATGTTAACGCCCAGGAATTTATAGCTGCTGATTCTCTCCACCGCCGATCCACCAATGTGGACTGGCGCATGTTCACCCTCCATCCCCTTCCTGAAGTCAACAATCAGCTCTTTAGTTTTACAGACGTTGAGCGAGAGGTTGTTACGGCACCACTCAACCAGGTGACCGATCTCGCTCCTGTACACTGACCCGTCACCACCTGTGATTCATCCAACGACATTGGTGTCATTGGCGAATTTGGAGATGGTATTGGAACTGTGCTGAGTCACACAGTCGTCTGTGTGTAGGGGGTAGTGCAGGGGGCTAACCACACAGCATTGAGGTACACCTGTGTTGACGTGTTGTTTCCAGACAGGAAACAGGCCCTTCAGCCCATCAAGTCGTGCCGACTCATTTACACCAATCCTATTTCACTCCCCCCACATTTTCATCAACTTCTCCCGGATTCTACCCCCCACCCACACACTGGGGCCGATTAACCCACCAACCCAGCGTATGGTTGGGACTTGGGAGGAAAGCAGAGCACCCGGGGGAACCCACGGGGTCACAGGGAGAAGGTGCAAACCACACACACACACACACACACACACACCAGCAATAGCGAGCGTGGGGAAATTGCAACAAGGGTAAGATACATACATGCACACACAATAAACTGGGTACAAACAATCAAGGAAAAGCGATACGCTGCCCACCACCCCTTGACTCAGTGCAGGCACGGCTCTATGCTCTCAGGGATACGAACTAATTTCTCCAGCGCCGTTCTACGATTCCTCGGCCTGGAAATGAAGCAGATGCTCCTGACCAAACCGTGCACAGCTCACCAACAAGGCATCCCTCAGAGACAAAAGAGAGAGAAGCAAGCACATGCGGCACTCTTTATAGTGCTGGAGGGCTGGGGGGTCCAGCCCAGGTAGTTCAAACAGGCCAATGGCCTGAGGCCGAGTACAAAGGTGCTTAAAGGGACCAATGGTCAAATGTGCACTGTTTGGCTGGGGTGGAGCCAAACCTTGATTAACAGTGGTGTGTCTTCCGACCAGGTAGGGGCAGTGCTGTCACGTGACAGCCACGACCCTCCACAATACGCCATCGCAATGCAGCGTGGACCGAAGAGCGAGGACAGAGGTTGGTGAGTGTATGGAATGAGCTGCCAGAGGAAGTGGTAGAGGTGGGAAAAAATCCAATGTTTAAAAGACATTTGGACAGGTACATGGACAGGAACGGCTGAGAGGGATATGGGCCAAATGCAGGCGAATGGGACTGGCTCAGTTAGGCTACTTGGTCGGCATGGAAGAGTTGGGCCGAAGGGCCTGTTTACACACTGCACAGCTCTATGAATCAACCTCTCGCTCAACGTCAGTAAAACTAAGGAGCTGATTGTTGACTTCAGGAAGGGGTAGGAGGGTGAACATGTGTCAGTCTACATTTGGGAATCGGTGGTGTAGAGAGTCAGCAGCTTCAAATTCCTGAGTGTTAACAAATCGGATTAGCTGTCCTGGGCCCAATCACAAAGTAGGCTCACCAGCATCTTTACTTTCTCAGAAGGTTCAGGTGGTTTGGCTTGTGATCGAACACTCGGACAAACTTCTGCAGATGTACTGTTGAAAGTATCCTTACTGGCTGCATCATGGTCTGAATGGCAATTCAAATGTGCAGAAATGTAAGAATCTGCAGAGAGAAGTGGACTCTTCCCAATACATCACGGACACATCCCTCCCCACCATCGGTAGTACCTACAGGAGGCGCTGCCTCAAAATGGCAACACCCATAATCAAAGATCCCCACCATCCGGGCTATGCCATCTTCCTGCAGCCACCATCGGGCAGGAGGTATAGAAGCCTGAAGTCCCACACCACCAGGTTCAAGAACAGCTACTTTCCTGCAACCATTCGGTTCTTTAACAAACTGACAAAACCCTACTCACTACAGTTTAACAACACAATGAACACTTTGACTACTTTGCAAGAAAATGGACTTTTTTCTCCTGATGAAAGATCTCGGCCCAAAACGTCAACTGCTTATTTCCCTCCATGGATGCTGCATGACTTGCTGAGTTCCTCCAGCACTTTTTGTGGATTGCTCCAGATACATCCGGCATCTGCAGAATTTCTTGTGTCTCTGTCTTTCATTTTTTTTTGTTCTCATTGTGTTTTCTGGTAAAGGTTGAGTACACTTTGTGTTTAATTTAGCTTTGTCTTGTGAATGCTGCTTGTATGATGCTGTGTGCCTGTGATGCTGCTGCAAGTGAATTTTTCATTGCACCTGTGAACACATGTACTTGTGCATTTGACAATAAACTCAACATTGATTCTAAAATTTGACTTTATGACTGAGCAGCTGATATGACAGAAAAGAAGACAAGGGGGGTTTGCAGCACAATCCATTCCCAAAGAATAAAAATTGTTCACTTCAGTAATTTATTGATGAGAATCAGTGGATATTTCAGCCCGAGCTTTATCTCGTCTCTGATCTTACTCTGTGTCCCTGCATAAATAAATGGGTTCACGCAGGAACACAAGAACTGAAGAGCAATCCCGCTTTCTTGCAGAGGGAAAACTGAGTCACTGAAATTGGAACCTGACAAGTACGTGAGGTCGGCAATGTTAATGTAGAGGAAAATTATCAGTGTCAGTAGCCACAAGAGGATGAAGATACCCGAGATACTGAGGAGCAGGACGATAGACTTACTGCGGCTGTCCGTCTCCGGGTCACTCTGTCTCTCACTGTTCCCGCCGCCCTGGAGTCTCCTGCGGATTCTAATGGCCCTTAAAATGTGACGACAGGTTAGGAAATTGAGCAGCAAAATTAGAACAAATGGCAGACAAGGGACTAAAATGCTGTCGATCCAGTCAAATGCTACCCAGCCAGGCGAGGTATAATATGCTGACTTAATTTTGCACAGTGTGGGCTCGGTTTTATGTGGAGGTTCAAATATAAAATACATAAATCCATTTTTGAAACAGCTCAGGCAAGTAACCGTTCCGATCACCACAGCCGCCGTTCGCTCTGTGCAATAGTTCATTTTCAATTTTTGGCAGCAAATAGCCACAAAGCGATCAAAGGTGAACATCACCGTCACCCAGACGGAGCAGTCGATTACGCCATAAGCTACTGCAATATTCACACTGCAAGCCGGAGTGATGGACAAGAAACTGGATGGGAAAGTGATGGGAACAATCCGGTTTAGTATCACGCCAGTGATAATAACCAGGAGATCCGTCACCGCCATCGACAGCAGGTAGACAGTGATACATCTGGAGAGACCACATCGTCTGCGGAACATTACCCCAATCACGGCCAAGTTAGCTGCAATAGAGGAAGACAGTGTTTGTTTGTGATGTGTGTGGTGCGTGTTCCTCAGGGGGATGACTAAGACTGTGGATGAGTGTGTGGTGTGAGGGCGGAGTGTGTGAGAGTGAGGGTGGTGTGCGTGAGGGTGGTGTGTGTGAGGGTGAGAGAGTGTGTGTGCGTGACAAAGATGAAAATAAGTGAAACACAGATAAAATTGTACTTCACGGTGTTCAGTGCGAATTTTATTGCTTTGACACTTGAAACTAAGTTGACAGTTACCCCACTGAGAATTCTATCATGTGATTAACTGCGCTATGATGTTGCAACACACTTCAGCTTGGATCTTAGCAGAGAGTCTGGCTTTGTGGAAAAAAAACGGAGCAAGAACATTATCTTTCACTGAAAACTTCAACACCACTGATTTACCTGTTGTTCACCATCTCTTCCATGTAACTGACAATCCTGAAAAAATCTTCTTTCTCATGTAGTTTCACCCCATGCAATATTTCTCCCTCTGGTACAACAATGCCATCGACGCCCCTTCTTGTGAAGACACCCAGATGGATGTTAGGAACTCACTTCCCAAAAACGATATATGCATATTTACACCACATTTGGATGTGTATTTGAAGAGCGCTATAGACATGGTGCTAAAAAGTGGGATGAGGCTTTTTCCACTGGCACAGAGACAGTGCACCAACTGGCCCAACATTGTAAATCTTCATAACTCAGTTAAATCACAGATCACTGCTACAAAGCTGCGCTCCCTCGGATGTCCCTTTCACATGCACGTCTTCATCCACCAAATGAATTCTGTATTTCACTCGGCTCCCTCCCCAAGTGCACCTCTCGTAAACTCGTTTGTCCAATCACCAAGTAGTTTCAGATACCCCACAATTTTTATCCTTCACCAAGATGACCAATATCAAGCCCTCTTCCACCATGAACTCCTCATTTTACATCCACTTATTTGAGCTAAAATCCCATCCATCTGGATTCATCAATGACCAATCTTCCACATTGCACTCGCCATAAATTCACTTTCATCACCTCTCTGCAGCAGGTATGTTGAATCACAAAACCTCCAGTTCAAAGACCCATCCTGCACTTACTGACATCCTGGATCCTCAGTTCCACTACTTCAACGTTCTCATGCTGTTCTCAATACTTCACATCTTGTTGTAGAGTCGTAAATATAAATTTGGTGGCAAATTTTGTTTGAATCTGTTCATACAAGTGCCATAAGAAAAGAAATTGCTTCCATTATATTTGGGTGTTTACCATCAGAATGAGAAGAATTGATATAATAGGTATCAAAACCATTGAGGATTGGACTTTGTAAAGAAGAAACTCTACAGCGAATTGTCATGAAATGCACAACAACAAAATAAAATTTAAAAGGAACAAAGTATTCAATTAAAATGGTAGAACTAATTGTAGAAACTAATTAAAGGGTATTAATGATACTGGGAGAATAGCAAACGGGTAAAAATCTACAATTGACAGAAAGCAACAATCCCAGTAAACACAGCAGTGATACAACATTTCACAACACTTTGCAGACTGATAACTAACACCAATACTTTACCAGGAATGCCGATAACTGCCATGATGGAATAGCAAATGGCCAACCCCAAGATTTGTGGAACTCCATGCATTGCAATTGTAAACTTTAAGCACACAATACACTGCATTCACAGTCTGTTATATTTATACCCGACATCAGTCACCAGGGAGCAGATCAGGATGTCATCTTTGTTTTTTTATGCTATTTACATTAATTGAAACAAGTAAATAAAAGCAGCTTAATGCCAAGAATTGTTTTGCTGAATAAATGTGGAAAGTGTGTAATCCTGCTTCCAATTCTTCCAAGGAAAGTAACAAAAGTCTTAAATGGTGGATGGAATTGGTGAAGGCTGTCCTGAGCCTATTGAACACAGCAACCTGGAAAAACATGTTTTTTGCTTCAAAAAGTGAACAGACACATTGGATTTAGTTTGTGGAATGAGCAAAATCAAATTCAGGGTCGAGTTTATTGTCATATGCACAAGTACATGTGTGCACAGGTGCAATGAAAAACTTACTGGCAGCAGCATCACAGGCACAGCATCAGATAAGCAGTATTCACAAGAGAAACACAAATTAAACACAATTTTTATAAGAAAGAACACAATTAGAAACTAAAAGTTCATTTTACTGCAATGTGATGAATGTGGTCATCGTGTTGGTTAACTCCAGTGATGAGGGTTGTGCTGATTGGTTCAAGAACTGAATGGTTGAAGGGAAGTAGCTGTTCTTCAACTTGGTGGTGGAGGACTGCAGGCTTCTGTATCTCCTGCCCGATGGTAGCTGTGAGAATATGGCATTGCCCGGATGGTGAGGAGCTTTGAAGATGGATGTTGCCTTCTTGAGGCAGTGCATCCTGCAGATACTACCGATGGTGGGGAGGGATGTGCCCGTGATGTATTAGGCTCAGTCCACTACTCTCTGCAGCTCCTTTTGTTCCTGTGCATTCGAATTGCCGTTCAGACCATGATGCAACCAGTTGGGATATTTTCAACAGTACATCTGTTGGTGTTTGTTAGGGTCTTCGGTGACTATCCTTTCGGTTGTATGCATCTGCAGTGTCCAGGACAGCTCATCTGATATGTTAACGCCCAGGAATTCAAAGCTGTTCACCCTCCTTCCCCTTCCTAAAGTCAACAATCAGTTCTTTAATTTTACTGACAGTGAGTGAGAGGTTGTTGTTGTGGCACCACTCAACCAGGTGTCCTATCTCACTCCGGTCAGCTGACTCATCACCACCTGTGATTTATCCAACAACTGGTGTCATCAGCGAATTTGTAGTTAGAGCTGTGCTTAGCCACGCAGTCAGAGAGTAGAGCAGGGGGCGAAGCACGCAGCCTTGAGGTGCACCTGTGTTGA
Organism: Pristis pectinata; assembly: GCF_009764475.1. Taxonomy (NCBI): domain Eukaryota; kingdom Metazoa; phylum Chordata; class Chondrichthyes; order Rhinopristiformes; family Pristidae; genus Pristis; species Pristis pectinata. The sequence goes on along the minus strand of NC_067439.1, from coordinate 17,003,197 downwards.
TGGTCAGCGAGGAGTAGATGTTGTTACCAATCCTCGCTGACTAAGGTCTGCCAATGAGAAAGTCGAGGATCCGGTTGCAGAGGGAGGCACAGAGTCCCAGGTCTTAAAGCTTATTGATGAGTTTGGATGTGACAATTGTGTTGAACACTGAGCTGTAGTCAATGAACAGCTGCCTGACTTATGTGTTCCTGTTGTCCAGATGGTTCAGAGCAGATTGAAGAGCCAGAGAAATCACATTTGCTGTCAACCCATTGTTGCAGAAGGCAAATTGAAGCGGATCCAGGTCATCTCTGAGTCAGGAGTTGATTTGTTTCACAAACAACCTCTCGAATCACTTCATTACAGTTGATGTAAGCACCACCGAGCTGTTGTTATTGAGGGAGTTGACCACACGCTTCTTGGGCACTGGTACAATAGATGTATCTTTGAAGCAGATGGGAACCTCATCTCACAGAAGTCCGTAAAACACTCCAGCCAGTTGGTCCGCGCAGACCTCTGGTACTCGGCCAGGTACGCTGTCTGGACCAGGCACCTTTTGTTGATTCACCCTCTGGAAGGATGCCCAGAGGTTGGACTCAGAGATGTGGGGGTTCGTGTGGCTGTGTCATAGTTCTCCCTATCAAAGCGTGCATAAAATACATTGACCTCATCTGGGAGTGATGGGTCGTTGCCACTTATGCTGCCCGATCTCACCTGGTAGGAAGTTATATTGTTCAAGCCCTGCCACAGCTGTCGAGCGTCCACCTGTGATTCCAGTTTAGTCTGAAGTTGGCTCTTTGCACTTGCAATGACCTACGGGAGGTCATACATGGACTTCTTATATGACTCTGGATCGCCAGTGCTGAATGCCACAGATCTAGCCCTCAGCAGATTACGAATCTCCTGGTTCATCCAGGGCTTCTGGTTGGGGAAGACACGGAATGTTTTTGTGCATCCACACTCATCCACATGTGTCCTTATGAAGTCAGTGACGACCGTGGCAGATTCATTTAGGTCCGCTGACAAAACCTTGGACTTGTTCCATTCCACCGACTCGAAGCAATCCCGAATTTGGTCCTCCGCCTCTGCCGTCCATCTCTTCATCGTCCTCTTCACCGGTGCCGCGCTCTTCAGTCTCTGTCTGTACACATGCAGAAGAAGCACAGCCAGGTGGTCGGATTTACCAAAGTGCAGGCGAGGGATGGAGCGGTCGGTGTTCTTGATGGTGGTATAGCAGTGGTCGACAGTGTTGAGTCCTCTCGTATTGCAGGTGATGTGTTGATTGTAGTTAGGCAGAGACATCTTCAAACTCGCCTGATGAAAGTCTCCCACCACGATTTACTAACTCAATGTAACTGCAATGTGTAATGAATTGACCTGTACGATCGGTTTGTAAGACAAAGTTTTCACTGTACCTCGGTACAAGTGACAATAATAAACCAATACCAATACTAATAGTAGTTAGGCAGAGACTTCTTCAAGCTTGTCTGATTAAAGCCTCCCGCCACGATGTGACAGGCATCAGGGTACATCCCTAGGTTCTTGTTCATTACAGCACTCAGTTCCTCAAGTGCCAGTTTGATGTCTGCCTGAGGTGAGATGTAGACTGCAGTCAGGATGACTGCAGAGAACTCCCACGGTAGATAGAACAGTCAGCGCTTCACTGCCAGAGTCCGACTGATAACTGCACATTAGCCTGGAGGATTCCAGGGAAACTGGTGTCCTTCCCAGGGCACCAATGCTCAAGACAAGAGGACATGGCTTTAAGGTTATGGGTGGGAGGTTCGGGGAGATGTCAGGGGGTGGTTTTTCACCCAGAGAGTGGTTGGTGCATGGAATGCACTGCCTGGGGTGGTGGTGGAGGCAGATACATTGGACAGGTTCAAGAGTTTTTTGGATAGGCACATGGAGGAATGTGAGATAGAGGGATATGCGGGAGGGAAGGGTTAGATAGTGTGAGGGTGGTTTGATGGACGGCACAACATGGTGGGCCGAAGGGTCTGTTTTGTGCTGTATGGTTCTATGGTTCTAAAGGGGGGGTTGCCTTTGGACTGTCAGGGACTCCGCAGCTAGTATGTGATGTAGGACTAGATTTTCTGATTCCAAGATGGCAGAACTGTCGGTGTTGACTTTCATTCACCATGAAACTGACGGCAACTTCAGGAGTTAATTCTGTGTGTAGTGAAACCTGGAACAACCAGTGCACCTCCACACATTGTGCTGTCTGCAGCCTTCTCCACTGTGAAATATATACTTTCACTGCAAGAGCAAGAGGCTGGGTAACCAGCAGACTGTTCCCCCTGTAGAGGGATATTTCCAATGATCAAATATCCTCTGCCTTTCTGGGTCAGTGAATCTGAAGGAATACAGAAAAAGATGGGAACACTGCTTGCATTTTAAAATGCTTTTTGCATCTTGATTTGTTTCTCATCAGAATTCCTTAGACATTCATTGGTCGACCAACTTGATGACGTCCGAGCTTCCGGATGGTGGGGATCTGCTTGAACTGAGAGTGGAGAACACTGGAGCACCCTCCATAGAGATTGCTCCATCTCTCAGGGCAGCTGATATTGACGTCAGATGTGAGGCTGATGCTTTGCCACTGAGTACTTTGGAGATTGGAGAATAACTAACGCATGTTGGACCATGAGGAAAACTGTGCGAGAGGTAAAGAAGAACAATACATGTTGATTCTTTCCTGGAATTTAAATGTGAGTCCAACTGACGTGCCCTGTCCACCATGAGCAAGAGAGTCAGAGAGTTATACAGCACGGAAACAGGACCTTTGGACCAACTCGTCCACATCGTTCAAGTTGCCCAACTGAGCTGGTACCATTTGCTGGGGCTTGGCCTATATCCCTCTCAACCTTTCCTGTCCATGTAGCTTTCCAAATGTCTTTTAAATGTCATATATGTACCTGCCTCTACAACTTCCTCTGGCAGCTCGTTCCATATACACACCATCCTGTGTGTTGAAAAAAGTTGCCCCTCTGATCACTTGTAAATCTTTCCCCTCTCACTTTAAACCTCTGCCTTCTGGTTTTGGACTCCCCTCCCCTGGTGAAAATACTGTGGCTTTTCACCTTAACTCTGCCCCTCATGATTTTATAATCCTCTAAAAATTCACCCCTCAGCCTCCTGTGCTCCAGGGAAACAGTCCCAGCCTACGCAGCCTCTCCTTCTTAATAAACCCTCCTGTCCCAGTAACATCCTCAAATGTTTTTGCCCCCTTTCCAGTTTACTGACATCCTTCCTGTAGCAGGGCCACCAGAATTGTACGCAGTTCTCCAAATGTGGCGTTCCCAACGTCTTGTACAGCTGTAGCACAACGTCCAACTCCTGTAGTCAATATCCTGACCAATATTGACCACTTTTCTTCACCTCCCTGTCTGCAGGTGTCTCCACTTTCAAGGAACTATGTATCTGCACCCGTGGGTCTCTCTGTCTACAACACTCCCCAGGGCCCTATCACTTACTGTGTAAGTCCTACCCTGGTTTGTCTTACCAACATGTAACACCTTGCATTTACCTGTTTTAAACTTATTAATCTGATTAAGTATCCTCTCAAGTTTGGAAACATAACTTCCCTGAACTGGATCAGACTCTGATTCCACAGTTTGCAGTGCATTACATTCTAATGCTGGAGGTGTGGGAAAACAAGATCACTCAGCTTCAAGATGGTATTTCCCACTGTTTGGATAAAGTATCGACCTTTATAATGAATTACATTGAGATATTGAGACATGAAAAGACTATACGTAGTTGAGAGAAATACATTTTCCAAAGTTTGTACAAGTTTCCATGAAATCATTAAGTGATATGGTGCTTACAACTGTTTCAGAATTTGAATTGGTTTATTATTGTCACATGTACCGAGCTACAGTGAAAAACATCAAGTTAAAGACAGTATCAAAGTAAAATAGAGCTTTGATCAGGTCATTGGAAATCTAGCATGGAACACTACTTCTGTTTTGATAATTAACACGCCACCAGAAAAATTATTGTCCATGGGGGTAGTAACTTCCCTCAAGTGAGTGACTGATTGGAATATTTCTCAAGAGCTTCACATACAGTAATAGAGCAATACACCATGGATACAGACCCTTCAGCCCAATGAGTCCACGCTGACCATGGTGCCCACCCATCTTGTCCTAATTTCCTCAGTTCGGCCCATATCCCTTGAAGCTGCACCCCTCCACGTACCTGTTCAAGTGTTTCTTAAATGATACTGTTGTACTTGCCTCAACCACTTCCTCTGGCAGCTTGTTCCATTTACTCACCACCCTCTGTGTGAAAAGGTTCCCCTTTGTATCCCTTTTAAATCTTTCCCCTCTCACCCTAAATCTATGCCCCCTAATTTTGGTCTCCCCTTCCCTGGGGAAAAGATTGCGACCATCCACCTCACCTATGCCCCTCCTGATTTTCTAAATATCTATGAGTTCACCTCTCATTCTCCTTCACTCAAAGTAATAAAGACCTAGCCCGGCCAACCTCTCCCTATCACTCAGGTCCTCTCGTCCTGCCAACATGCTTGTAAATACTTTCTGCACTCTTTCCAGTTTAACCACGTCTTTCCTATAATAGGGTGACCAAAACTGCACACAGTGCTCCGTGTGGCCTCACCAACGACTTACGCAACTGCAACATCATGTCCCAACTCTTATACTCGATGCCCTGGCTGATTAAGGCCAACCTTTCTCACCACCCTGTCTGCCTGTGATACCTCTTTCAATGAACTCCGCACTTGTACTGGGTCACTCTGTCCCATTACACTCCCGAGTACCCGACCACTCATTGTACAAGTCCTACAGTGGTTTGACTTTCCAAAATGCATCACCTCACACATCTGTATTGAGATCCATTTGCCACTCCTCGGCCCACTTCCCGAACTGATCGAGACCCCCTGTGATCCACGATAACCTTCTTCACCATCAACAACACCTCCTATTTCGTGTCATCTGCAAATTTGCTGATCAAGCCTTGTGCATTCATATCCAAATCATTTATATAAATAATGAAATAACAAAGGTCCCAACACTGACCCTTGTGGCAGACCACTAGTCACTGGCCTCCATTCCAAGAAACAACCTTCAAACACCACCCTCTGCTTCCGACCTCTGAGCCAACTTTCAATCCACCTAACGAGCTCTCCCTGGGTTCAATCGGACCATGCTGTTAGATCCTGTTCCTCAGAATTCCCTCCAGTAACTTCCCCACTACTAATGTCAGGCTGACCGCCTGTAGTTCCCTGGCTTGTCCTTGCTACCCTTCTTAAACAATGGAACGACATTAGCCAGCTCCCAGTCTTCGAGAACTTCACCTGTGGCTAATGCTGAAGCACATACCTCCACAAGGGCCTTCCCAATTTCTTCTCCAGCCTCCCAAAAAATCCAAGGATGCACTTGGACAGGCCCTGGGGATTTATCCACCTTAATGCACTGTAAAGTTGCAAATACCTCCTTCCTGGTAATATGAATGTTCTCCAAAACATCTCCATTGGTTACCCTTGTCTCTTGAACATCCATGATTTTCTCCTCAGTAAACACTGAAGAGAAATATTCATTAAAAATTCCACCCATCTTCTGTGGCTCAAGACAGAGGCCACCCTGTTGATCTCTATGAGGACCTACTCTCTCCTGAGCCACCCTTTTACTCTTAATATTGGTATAGAACATCTTGGAATTTTTTATTACCCTTACCTGCCAGATCCATGTCATACCCTCTCTTTGCCCTCCCGATTTCCCTTTGAAATGTATGCTTCATCATTTTATAGTCATCAAGGGATTCTCTCTTCCCTGACCTCCTAAACCCAATGAATACTCCCTTCTTTTTCTTGACCAGAGCCTCAATATCTCTCATCAGCCAAGGTTCCATAAACCTGCAGGTTTACCCTTCACCACGACAAGAACATGCTGTTCCTGGACTCTTGCTATCACACTCTTAAAAGCCTCCCACTTGCTATTCATTCCTTCTCATCAAACAGGCTCACCCAATTGACCTCTGCTAGATCCTGCCTATGTCGCCCAAAGTTAGCCTTGCTCTATTTTAGTACCCTCACCTGTGGACCTGTCTGATCCTTTTCCGTCACTATTTTTCAAAATATTATGGTCACCAGAGCCAAAGTGTCTCTGAATGCCATTTCAGTTACTTGCCCTGCCTCGTTCCCTCAGAAAAGGTCCCCCAGCTCTCAAGTCGCCACCCCCCACTCCTCGAGGAGGGACCTCTATATATTGACTCAGAAAACTTTCCTGGACACATTTCACAAAATCGACCCTGTCCAGGCCCTTAAAAGTCTGGGGAGTCCAGTAAATAATGGTGAAATCTTCCACTAATACAACCCTATTCTTGTGCGGAAGGAAAAGCAGCCAGGAGTCGTGGTACATGTTGGTACCAATTACATAAGTAGAAAGAGGGATGAGGTCCTGAAAAGTGAGTTTAGCGAGCTGGTTAGAAGTCTGAAGAACAGTACCTCAAGGGCAGCAATCTCAGGATTGCTGCCAGTGCCACATGACAGGGAAGGTAAGAATAGGAGGAGATGGCAGATGAATGCGTGGCTGAGGAGTTGGTGCAGGGGGCAAGGTTTTAGATTTTTGGATCATTGGGATCTCTTCTGGGGAAGGTGGGACCTGTACAGATTGGATGGGTTACACCTGAACTCGAGGGGGACCAATACCTTGCAGGCAGGTTTGCTAGTGTGGTTCAGGAGGGTTTAAACTAATTTGCGAGGGGGATGGGAACCGGAGGGATAGTTCAGTGGAAGAAGTGCATGGAGTAAAGCCAGATCTAACATATAGAGAGGTTTTGAGGAAGGAGAATCAGAGTATAGGGTATAAAAGTAGTAAGGTGGATGGGCTAAGGTGCCTTTACTTAAATACAAGAAGCATCAGGAATAAGGGGGATGAACCGAGAGCTTGGATAAATACATGGAACTATGATACTGTGGCTCTTGCAGAGACTTGGCTGTCACCAGGGAAGGAATGGATACTGAATATTCACAGATTTCAGTGTTTTAAAAGGGATAGGGAGGGGGGAGAAGAGGAGGAGGGGTGGTGTTACTGGTCAGGGATACTACTACAGCTGCAGAAAGGTTGTATAATGTAGCAGGATCCTCTACAGAGTCAGTATGGGTGGAAGTTAGGAACAAGAAAGGAGCAGTTACTCTACTGGGAGTATTCTATAGGCCCCCAGTAACAGCAAGGATACTGAAGAGCAGATTGGGAGGCAGATTTTGGAAAGGTGCAAAAATAACAGGGTTGTTATCATGGGAGACTTCAACTTCCCAAATATTGAGTGACACCTGCTTAGTACCAAAGGTTTAGATGGGGCAGAGTTTGTTAAGTGTGTCCAGGACGGATTCCTGTGCTGACAGGCCAACTAGAGAGAATGCTATATTAGATCTAGTGTTAAGTAATGAACCGGGTCAGGTGACAGGTCTCTCAGTGGGTGAGAATTTGGGGGACAGTGACCACTGCTCCCTAACATTTAGCATTGTCATGGACAAGGATAGGAGCGAAGAGGACTGGAACATATTTAATTGGGGAAGGGCAAATTATGAGGCCATAAGGCTAGAACTTGCTACTGTAAATTGGGATGACATCTTTGAAGGGAAATGTACTGTGGAGATGTGGTCGTTGTTCAGGGATCTCTTGCAGGATGTTAGGGATAAATTTGTCCTGGTGAGGCAAGGAAGAATGGCAGGGTGAAGGAACCTAGTTAGGAGGAAGGAGGCAGCATACATAAGGTTTAGGCAGCAAGGATCAGATAGGTCTCTTGAGAAACATAGGGTAGCAAGGAAGGAACTTAAGAAGGGGCTGCGGAGAGCAAGAAGGGGACATGAGCAGGCCTTGGCGAATAGGGTTAAGCAAAACCCCAAGGCATTTTTCACTTATGTGAAGAGCAGAAGGATGATGGAAGTAAAGGTCGGACCAATTAGGCATAAAGGTGGGAAGATGTACCTGGAAGCTGTGGAAGTGGGTGAGGTCCTCAATGAATATTTCTCTTCAGTATTCACCAAGGAGAGGGGCCTTGATGATGCTGAGGACAGTGTTGGTAAGGTTAATGTTCTGGAGCATGTTGATATTAAGAGAGAGGATGTGTTGGAGCTGTTAGAAAATATTAGGACAGATAAGTCCCCGGGGCTTGACGGAATATTCCCCAGGCTGCTCCGCGAGGTGAGGGAGGAGATTGCAGAGCCTTTGGCTAGGATCTTTGAGTCTTTGTTGTCCATGGAAATGGTACCAGGGGGTTGGAGGGTGGCAAATGTTGTCCCCTTATTCATAAAAGGTAGTAGGGGTAGTCCAGGGAATTATAGACCAGTGAACCTTACATCTGTGGTGGGCAAGCTGTTGAAAAGGATTCTTAGAGATAGGATTTATGGGCATTTAGAGAATCATGGTCTGATCAGGGACAGCCAGCATGGCTTTGTGAAGTGCAGATCATGTCCCACAAGCCTGATAGTGCCCTGTGAGGAGGTGACCAGACAGATTGATGAGGGTAGTGCAATAGATGTGGTGTACATGGATTTTAGTAAGGCATTTGACAAGCTTCCACATCGTAGGCTTCTTCAGAAGGTCAGAGGGCATGGGATGCAGAATTGCTTGCCTGTAGAAAGCAGTGAGTTGTGGTGGAGGGAGTGCATTCAGATTGGAGGGCTGTGACTAGCGGTGTCCCACAAGGATCGGTTCTGGGACCTCTGTTTTTCCTGAGTTTTATTGATGACTTGGATGAGGGGGTAGAAGGGTGGGTTGGCAAGTTTGCAGACGACACAAAGGTTGGTGGTGTTGTGGATAGTGTAGAGGATGTTGAGGATTGCAGAAGGACATTGATGGGATGCAGAAATGGGCTGATAAGTGGCAGATTGAGTTCAATCCGGAGAAGTGTGAGGTGGTACACTTTGAAAGGACAAACTCCAAGGCAGAATACAAAGTTAATGGCAGGATTATTGGTAGTGTGAAGGAGCAGAGGGATCTGGGGGTCCATATCCACAGATCCCTGAAAGTTGCCTCACAGGTGGATAAGATAGTTTAGAAAGCTTATGGGGTGTTAGCTTTCACAAGTCGAGGGATTGAGTTTAAGAGCCATGAGGTAAAGATGCAGCTCTATAAAGCTCTGGTTAGACCCCACTTAGAGTACTGTGTCCAGTTCTGGTCGCCTCATTACAGGAAGGATGTGGAAGCATTGGAAAGAGTGCAGAGGAGATTTACCAGGATGCTGCCTGGTTTAGAGAGTACGCATTATGAGGAGAGACTAATAGAGCTAGGGTTTTACTCTTTGGAGAGAAGGAGGATGAGAGGAGAAATGATTGAGGTATACAAAATATTAAGAGGAATAGATAGAGTGGACAGCCAGCGTCTTTTTCCCCAGGCACCAATGCTCAATACAAGAGGGTGGGAAGTTCAAGGGAGATATCAGAGGAAAGTTTTTTACCCAGAGAGTGGTTGGGGCGTGGAATGCGCTGCTTGGGGCAGTGGTGGAGGCAGGTGGAGGCAGGTACATTGGTCAAATTCAAGAGATTACTAGGTAAGCATGTGGAGGAATTTAAAATAGAGGGATATGTGGGAGGAAGAGGTTAGATAGTCTTGGGTGATGTTTAAAGTTCGGCACAACATTGTGGGCCAAAGGGCCTGTATTGAGCTGTACTGTTTAATGTTCTATGTTCTATTATTCTTACAACTGTGAGCAATTTCTCAACATACCTGCTCCTCAAGTTCCCACTGACTATTGAGGGGTCTATAATACAGCCCCATTAGATTGACCCTCCCCTTCTTGTTCCTAAGATCCAGCCATATGCCCTCATTAGTTGATCCCCCAAGAATGTCATCTCTAAGTACTCCCTTATCAAAAAGGCAACACCCCCTCCTCACTTACCTGTACCCCTGTCACACCGATAGCATCTGTATCCTGGAAAATTAATCTGCCAGTACTGCCTTTCTCTCATCCATGTTTCTGTTATGGCTAGAACATCCCAGTCCTCAGAGTCAATCCATGCTCTGAGTTTGTCTGCCTTATCTGTTAAACCTCGTGCATTGAAAGAAATACAGTTTTACTGGATATTCCTTTCCCTACCTTTACTGTGCCCCTGGCTATCCTGATCACTAAACTTGCTCTTGCTGGCTACTGCTTTATCCCATGACTTGCTCCTGCTCAGAGTCCCACCCTTCAGCAAATCTAGTTTAAACCCTCCCGTGTAGCACTGGCAAATTTCCCTGCAAGGATATTGGTTCCTCTCTGGTTCAAGTGCAACCCGTCCCTCTTGTACAGGTCACCTCTACCCCAGAAGAGATCTCAATGGTCCAAGAACCTGAATACCTGTCCCCTGCAGCAGCTCCTCGGCCACAAATTCACCGGGCCTCTCTTTCTATTTATGACCTCGCTGGCACGTGGCACTGGGAGTAATCCGGAGATCACCGCCTTCAAGGTCCTGCTTCTTAACTTCTGACCCAGCTCCCTGTGCTCATTCTGCAGAACCTCATCCCTTGTTCTACCTGTGTCGTTTGTACCAACATGTACAACAACCTCTGGCTGTTTGCCCTCCCGCTCGAGAATTTTCTGCACCTGCACAGAAAATTCCTTGACCCTGGCACCCGGGGGGCAGCACACCTTCCTGGTGTCTCTTCTGCAGCCACAGAATCTTCTGTCTGTTCCCCTTACTATCAAGTCTCCTATCACTATCACCCTGTCTGACTGCACCCTTCCCCTCTGAGCCTCAGACACCTGACTTCTGCGCAATCTCCTGAAGGAATATCCCCCTCAACAGTATCCAAAGAGGTATAACTGTTAGTGAGGGGAATGGCCACAGGGGAACCCTGCACTGACTGCCTACTCCCCTTAATTTCCCACCTGTCTGAAGCCTGCACCTTGGGTGTGACCACCTCAGTAAAAGTCTCATCCGTCAAGCCTTCAGCATCCCAGATGATCCTGAGTACATCCAACTCCGGCTCCAGTTCCTTGACCCAGTCTGTCAGGAGCTGCAGCTGGGTGCACTTCCCACAGATGTAGTCATCAGGGAGACCCTGAGGTTCCCTGACTTCCCACATCGTGCAGGGGTAGCATTCCACTGCCCTAACTACCATCCTGCCTGCACTGAATCAAGGACTGAGGATTAACAGCAAAATAAAACCCCACGTTTTTTACCTGTTGCCTCCACACTGAAGCTTTTTCAGGACCAAAGCCAAGTTCTGCAAGGTGAAACACAAAACAAAACGCAACAGCAACATTCCAAGGATTCATCATCATATCAGATGTTGCTTTGGTTAAGTTGTTCACAAAGTGTCATAAAACAGATCAAATCCAGAACGAAACATACTAATTTGTTTGTTGGGGACAAAAAGAGACTTTATGCACTCACACACACACACACACACACACACAGTCTCCCTCACTGTCTGACACCATCCATTCTGTGACTCAGAGTTTCCTCTCCACTGCTGCACCTCTCCCACCATCCCACACATCCCACTCCCTCTGGGAATCCCTGCCCACACTCCCAGCCACACACTCGGCCCCATTCCCAATGCACTCCATCCCCACATCTCTCCCCGTTCCCAGCCGGACTCTGTTCACACACCTGCTCCCATTCCCTCTGCACACCTGGCCCGTTCCCATCCATGGGTTTTCGGCACAACTGGCTCTTTTCCCAGCCAGACTCCACACACCTGGCTCCCATCCTGGTTACCTTCTGTCTGCACATCTGCCCATGTTGTGACCAGGCTCCAGCTCCCAGTTCTCATGGGAGCCACCAGGGTTGCTCAGTCGACGATGGGCCCATGACGATTGTTTTACCCCAGTTTTCAGCCTCTATTTTCTTCTTGATCTGTCCAACAGGGGTCCAAAACTATTTTTTTTCTGTTCTTTCCAATTAATCCCTGAAACGATTGCACTTACTGATACTTAAAGTTCCTTTCTTACAAGTGAGGACCGAGGGCGATGGAATGAGCTGCCAGAGCAGGTAGTAGAGGTGGGAACAATTACAACGTTTAAGAGACATTTGGACAGGTCCACGGATAGGAAAGGTTGAGAGGGAGATGGGCCAAATGCAGGCAAATGGGATTGGCTCAGTGAGGCAACTGGGTTGGGATGGAAGAGATGGGCCGAAGGACATGTTTTCATTGTGAACAGGTGAGAAGATAGAGAACAAGAAGAGGTGGTTTGCAACATAACATGTTCCCAAAGAACAAAAATCATTTATTTTAGTAATTTATTAATGAGAGTCAGTGGATATTTCAGCCCCAGCTTTATCTCGTCTCTGATCTTACTCTGTGTCCCTGCATAAATAAATGGGTTCATGCAGGAACACAAGAACTGAAGCGCGTACCAGCTTTCTTCCAGAGGGAAAATTGAGTCACTGAAATTGGAACCTGAAAAGTAAGTGACGTCGGCAATGCGAATGTAGAGGAAAGTTATCAGTTCCAGCAGCCACAAGAGGATGAAGATACCCGAGATACTGAGGAGCAGGACGATAGACTTCCTGCAGCTGTCCGTCTCCGGGTCGCTCTGTCTCTCGCTGTTCCTACCGCCCTGGAGTCTCCTGCGGATTCTAATGGCCCTTAAAATGTGCCTGAAGGTTAGGAAATTGAGCAGCAAAATTAGAACAAATGGCAGACAAGGGGTTAAAATGCTGTCGATCCAGTCAAATACTATCCAGCCAGGCGAGGTATAATATACTGACTTAACTTTGCACAGTGTGAGCTTGGTTTTATGTGGATGGTCAAATATAATGCCCATAAATACATTTTTGAAACAGCTCAGGGCAGTAACCATTCCGATCACCACAGCCGCCGTTCGCTCCGTGCAATATTTCGTTTTCAATTTTTGGCAGCAAATAGCCACATAGCGATCAAAGGTGAACATCACCGTCACCCAGATGGAGCAGTCTCTTACGCCGTAAGCTACCGAGAGATTCACATCGTAGACCGAAGTGATGTTGATGAAATTTAACAGGGAAGTCATGGGTACAATCCGGTTTAGTATCACACCCGTGATAATGACCAGGAGATCCGTCACCACCATCGACAGCAGGTAGACAGTGATACATCTGGAGAGACCACATCGTCTGTGGAACATTACCCCAATCACGGCCAAGTTAGCTGCAATAGAGGAAGACAGAGGGAGTGAGTGTGTGTTCGTGATTGTTTGTGTGGGGTGTGTGGTGATGTTAGTGAGTGTGTGGATGAGTGTGATGTGACTTTAAGTGTGTGTCTGAGCAGTGTGTATATTTGTGTGTGATGGTGTGAGTGTTGTGTGTAATTTGTTTCTGGCTGGTCTGTGCAGTGTGGTTTTTATGGGAGGTGTGTATTTTGCGTGTCTGTGTATTTTGTTTGCAAGTCTGTGGTGTGTGATGTGTCTTTCCGTTTTTAAATGTGTGTGTTTGACAAAGAAGTAAAACAATAGAATTCACAGATAAAATGGTACTTGACTTTTATTGCTTTGACACTTGAAACTGAGTTGACAGACAGTTTCCCCATGAAACCTTCTACCCTGTGATTAACTGCGCTGTGATGTTGCAACATACTTCAGTTTGGATCTTACCACAGTCTGTCTCTGTGGAAAAAATCCACAGCAAGAACGTTCTCTTCCACTGAAAACTTCAACACTATCAACACCACTGATTTTTGTGTTGTTTGTCAGCTCATCCATAAAACTGAAAGCCCTGAAAAAAGTTTCTTTTTCTGCTAGTTTCATCCCATCCAATATTTCTCCCTCTGGTACAACAATGCCATCGACCCCTCCTCTTGTGAAGACACCCAGATGGATGTTTGGAACTGACTTTCCGAAAGCGATGTATACATATTTAAACCACATTTGGATTTGAAGAGCGCTGCAGACATGGTGCTAAAAAGTGGGATGAGGCTTTTCCCACTGGCACAGAGACAGTGCACCAACTGGCCCAACATTGTAAATCTTCATAACTCAGATAAATCACAGATCACTGCTGCAAAGCTGCGCTCCCTCGGATGTCCCTTTCACATGCACCCCTTCATCCACCAAACCAATTCTGTATTACACTCCGCTCCCTCCCCACATGCAATAGTAGTCATTTGGTTTGTCCAATCTACATGTAGTTTTAGATACCCTTCAATTTTCCTCCTTCACCAAGAATATCAATATCAAGCCCTATTACACCATGAACTCTTTCCTCCAGTTTTTTTGAGCTGAAATCCTATCCATCTGGATTCATCAATGACCGATCTTCCAAATTGCACCCTCCATGAATTCACTTTCATCATCTCTCTGCACCCAGTACATTGAATCACAAAATATCCAGTTCGAATACCCATCCGGCACTTACTGACTTATGGGATCCTCAGTTCCACCACTTCAACATTCTCATGCTCTTTTCCAAACACTCCACATCCTGTTTTAAACTGCTTAATGTAAAGTACATGTCAAATTTTGTTTGAAACTGTTCATACAAGTGCCATAAGAAAAGAAATTACTTTCATTATCATTGGGTGTTTACCCTCAGAATGAGAAGGTATGATATGAGAGGTAACAAAACCATTGAAGATTGGAAGGTGCAAAGTAGAAACTGGACCACTAATTGTGATGAAATGCACTCTAAAGAAATAAAACTTAAATGGAATAAAATATTCAATTCAAATGTAGAAAACAACTAAAGGGTACTAATGATACTGGGAGAACAGCAAACGGGTAAAAATCCACAATTGACAGAAAGCAACAATCCCAGTAAACACAGCAGTGATGCAACATTTCACAACATTTTGCAGATTGATAATTAACACCAATACTTTACCAGGAATGCCGATGACTGCCATGATGGAATAGCAAATGGCCAACCCCAAGATTTGTGGAACTCCATGCATTGAAATTGAAAACTTTAAGCATACAATACTCTGCATTCACAGTCCGTTACATGTTTACCCAATACCACTCACCAAGGAGCATATTAAGAAGGCATCTTTGTTTTTTTTTGCTAATTACATTCAGTGAAACAAGCAATTTAAAGCAGCTGATAGCAATCATTGTGTTGATGAATAATTGTGTATAATGTATAATCCTGCTTCCATTTCTTCCAAGAAAAGTGAGGTAAGGATGGAATTAATTGGTGAAAGCTATCTTTGGCCAATTGATCATAGCAATCTTCAACAAGAAGTTTTTGACATTAAAGCTTGAAAAGGCACTTTAATTTGAAAGATTATTGCTGTTTGCTTGAATCTACGTAGATTACAATGTGACATATTGCAAATCCTTTGATGGTGAGTCATAAGAACGTAAGAAATAGGAGCAGGAGTCAGCAATTTGGCCCATCGAGCCTGCTCCTCCATTCAATAAGATCGTGGCTGATCTGGCCGTGGACTCAGCTCCATCTTCCTGCCTTTTCCCCATAATCCTTAATTCCCCTACAATGCAAAAATCTATCTAACTGTATCTTAAATATATTTAATGAGGTAGCCTCCACTGCTTCCCTGGGCAGAGAATTCCACAGATTCACTACTCTCTGGGAAAAGCAGTTTTCCCTCATCTCCGTCCTAAATCTATTCCCCAAATCTTGAGGCTTTGTTCCTGAGTTCCAGTCTCACACTCCAGTGGAAACAACTTTCCTGCCTCTATCTTATCTATACTTTTCATAATTTTATATATTTCTACAAGATCGCCTCTCATTCTTCTGAATTCCAGTGAGTATAGTCCCAAGCAACTCAATCTCTCCTTGTCGGTTAACCCCCTCATCTCTGGAATCAAGTCCAGTTCGTACCTGGACTTCTGATATGACTCTGGGTCATCAGCCTCAAACACCACAGATCTAGCCCTCAGCAGATTATGAATCTCCTGGTTCATCCAGGGCTGCTGGTTGGGGAAGACTCGAAATGTTTTTGTGGGTACACACTCGTCCACGCATGTCCTTATGAAGTTAGTGACGACTGTGGCAGATTCATTTAGGTCTGCTGATGAATCCTTGAACACGGTCCAGTCCACCGCCTCGAATCAATCAAGAATTTGCTTCTCCACATCTGCCGCCCAGCTCTTCATCGTCCTCTTCTCCGGTGCCACGCTCTTCAGTCTCTGTCTTTATGCAGGCAGAAGAAGCACGGCCTCCAAATGTGAGCTTAGCAACATCTTGTACAGCTGTAACATGACGTCCCAACTCCTGTACTCAATAACCTGACCACTTCCTTCTCCTTCATCACCCTGTCTGCGTTTGTCTCCACTTTCAAATAACTATGTATCTGCACCCCTGGGTCTCTCTGTTCCACAACACTCCCCAGGGTCCGACCATTTGCTGAGTAAGTCCTGCACTGGTTTGTCTTACCAAAATGCAACACCTTGCATTTACCTGCATTAAACTTATTAATCTCATTAGGAATCCTCTCAATTTAGGAAACATAACTTTGCTGAACTGGATCAAACTCTGATTCCAAAGTTTGCAGTGAATTCCATTCTGATTCAGAGGTATGGAAAAAAAAATCACTCAGCTTCAAGGTGGTATTTCCCAGAGTCTGGATAAGGCACCAAAGGTTGTAATGAATTACATTGAGATACGAAGACATGGGAAAAAACATAGCTGGCTTTGAGAAATACTTTCTCCAAAGTTTGTACTGGTTTCCTTGAAATCAATAAGTGATATGGTGCTTGCAACTTTTTTAGAATTGGAATTGGTTTATTATTGTCACACGTACTGAGGTACAGTGAAAAACTTGTCTTGCATGCTGTTCATACAGATCAATTCATTCCACAGTACATGGAGGTAGTACAAGGTAAAACAATAACAGAAAGAAGAGTAAAGTGCCACAGCTACAGAGAAAGTGCAATACAGGTGGACTATAAGATGCAAGGTCATAACGAGATAGATTGTTATCTCAAGAGTCCATCCTATCGAGCCAGGGGACTGTTCAATAGTCTTATAACAGTGGGATAGAAGCTGCCTTAAGCCTGGTGGTGGGTGCTTTCAGGGTTTTGTATTATCTGCGTGATGGGAGAGGGGAGGTTGCCCAGGGTGGGTAATTTCTTTGATTATGCTGGCTGCTTTACCGAGGCAGTGAGAAGTATAGGCAGAGTCCATGGAGGGGAGAAAGGTTTCCGTGAAATTCTGAACTGTGTCCACAACTTCGGGCAGAGCAGTTGTCGTACCAAGCTTTGATGCATCCGGATAGGATGCTTTCTATGGTGCATCGATAAAAATTGTATTGATTCAAGCAATGGAAGTTATACATATTTAAAAAGACGATATCAGAGTAAAATATGGCTTTGATCAGGTCATTGAAAATCTCGTAGGGAACACTAACTTCGATGTTGGGAACTAACACGCCACCAGAAAAATTTATTATCCACGGGGGTAGTAACTTCCCTCCAGTGAATGACTGTCAGACTGTCAAATATTTATCAACTGCTTCACTCAGAGTCAGCGAGCAACACAGCACGGATACAGGCCCTTCGGCCCAACGAGTCCATGCTGACCATGATGCCCACCCATCTCATCCCAATTTCCTGCATTCAGCCCACATCTCTCTGAGCCCCACCCCTCCATGTACCTATTCAAGTACTTCTTAAATGATACTGTTGTACCTGCATCAACCACTTCCTCTGGCAGATCGTTCCATCGGCTCAACACCCCCTGCGTGAAAAAGTTGCCTCTCAGGTCCCTTTCAAATCTTTCCCCTCTCACCCTAAATATATGCCCCCTAGTTTTGGATTTCCCTACCCTGGGGAAAAGATTGCTACCGTCTATGCCCCTCATGATTTTATAAACCTCTGTGTGGTCACCTCTCATTCTCTGATGCTCAAAGTAATAAGCACCTCTCCTGGCCAACCTCTCCCTAGAACTCAGGCCCTCTGGTCCTGGCAACATCCTCGTAAATCTTCTCTGCACTCTTTCCAGTTTAACCACATCTTTCCTATAACAGGGTGACCAAAACTGCACACAGTGCTCCAAATGTGGCCTCACCAACGACTTATACAACAGCAACATAATGCCCCAACTCCTATACTCAGTGCCCTGACTGATGAAGGCCGGAGTGCTGTTTTATCTGTGAAGCCACTTTCAATGAACTATACACTTGTACTAGGTCCCTCTGCTCCATTGCACTCCCTTGTGTCCTACCACTCAGTTTACAAGTCCTACTCCCTTGTGCCTGACCATTTTGTTGGATAACTCCTGCTCTGGTTTGACTTTCCAAAATGCATCATCTCATGCTTATCTGTGTTGCAATCCATTTGACACTCCTCGGCCCACTTCCCCAACTGATAAGGATCCCCCTGTAATCTACGATAGCCTTCTTCACTGTCAACAACACCTACGAATTTCATCTCATCTGCAAACTTACTGACCAAGCCTTGTGCATTCACATCAGACCCCACTTGGGTCTGACGGGTCAGACCCCACTTGGAGTATTGTGCTCAGTTCTGGTCGCCTCACTACAGGAAAGATGTGGAAGCCATAGAGAGGGTGCAGAGGAGATATACAAGGATGCTGCCTAGAATGCAGAGCATGCCTTATGAAAGTAGGTTGAGGGAACTCGGCCTTTTCTCCTTGGAAAGACGGAGGATGAGGGGGGACCTGATAGAGGTGTATAAGATGGGGGGTATTGATAGGGTAGATAGTCAGAGGCTTTTCCCCAGGGCTGAATTGGTGGCCACAAGAGGACATAGGTTTAAGGTGCTGGGGAGTAGATATAGGGGAGCTGTCAGGGGTAAGTTTTTTACTCAGAGAGTGGTGAGTGCGTGGAATGGGCTTCCAGAAATGGTGGTGGAGGCGGATATGATAGGGCCTTTCAAGAGACTGTTGGATAGGTACATGGAGCTGAGTAAAATAGAGGGCTATGGGTAAACCTAGTAATTTCTAGGGTAGGGACATGTTCGGCACAGCTTTGTGGGCCGAAGGGCCTGAATTGTGCTGTAGTTTTTCTATGTTCTATGTTCTACATCCAAATCATTCATTTAAATAACGAATAACAAGGGTCCCAACACTGACCTCTGCGGCACACTACTAGTCACCGGCCTCCATTCCAAGAAAGAACGTTCAACCCCCATCCTCTGCTTCCTACCTCTGAGCCAATTTTGAATCCACCGGACAAGCTCTCCTTGGATTCCATGGAACCCAACCTTCCAGACAAGCTGACCATGTGGGACCTTGTCGAAGGCCTTGCTGAAGTCTAAATAGACAACATCCACTACCCTATCCTCATCTCCCTTTTTGGTTACTTCTTCAAAAAACCCTAAAAGGTTCGTTAAGCACAACTTTCCAGGCACAAAGCCACGCTGACTCCTCCTAATCAGACTCTGTCTTTCCAAATGCTGGTAGACTCTGTCCCTCAGAACTTCCTCCAGTAATTTCCCCACTACTGATGGCAGGCTGACCGGCCTGTAGTTCCCTGCCTTGTTCTTGCTAATCTTCCTGAACAATGGAACAACATTTGCCACCTTCTAGTCTTCGGGAGCTTCACCAATGGCTAACAATGAAGCCAATATCTCCACAAGGGCATCCACAATTTCCCCTCTAGCTTTCCACAGGATCTGAGGATGCACTCAGTGATGCCCTGGGGATTTACCCACCTTAATGTGCTCTAAGCCTGCAAATACTTCCTCCCTGGTATTATGAATTTTCTCCAAAATATCTCCACTTATTTCCCTTATCTCTTGAGCAACCATGATTTTCTCCTCAGTAAACACAGAGGAAAAGCATTTGTTAAAAATCCCACCCAAAACCTGCAAAAACCTCCTGCGATTTTCCTTAACCTTACCTGCCAGGCCTATCTCATCCCCTCTCTTTACCCTCCTGATTTCCCTCTAAAGTGCACTCTTCCCCAACCTTCTCAACCCAATGAATGCTTCCTTCCTTCTCTTGACAAGAGTCTCAATATCTCTCGTCAGACAAGGTTCCCTAAACTTCCCAGGTTTACCCTTCACCCAAACAGGAACGTGCTGCTCCTGGACTTTTGTTATCACACTCGTAAAAGTCTCCCACTTGTGATTTATTCCTTTCCCATCGAACAGGCTCACCCAATTGACCTCTACTAGATCCTGCCGCATTCCCCTAAAATTAGCCCTGTTCCATTTTAGTACCCTAACCTGTGGACCTGCTCTATCCTCTACCATCACAATCTTAAAATTGATAGAGTTCTAGTCACTGAAGCCAATGTGCTCCCTGACTGCCGCTTCAGTTACTTGCCCTGCCTCGTTCCCCCAGAGAAGGTCCAGTATGGCACCTTCCTGACTCGGTTCCTCTATAGATTGACTCAGGCAACATTCCTGGACATATTTCACACATTTCACCCCACACAGGCCCTTAACACTCAGGGTGGTCCAATCAATAGCAGGGAAATTTAAATCTCCCACTAATACAAACCTATTATTCTTATAACTATGAGCAATTTCTCCACACATCTGCTCCTCAAGTTCCTGCTGACCATTGGGGGGGGGCGGGTCTATAACACAACCCCACTAGATTGACACTCCCCTTCTTGTTTATATGTTCTAACCATATGGCCTCAGTGGACACCCCCCAAGAATGTCATCGAAGTGCTGATGTTACATCCTCCCTTATCAAAAAGGCAACACCCCCTCCTCACTTACCTGTACCTCTTTCTCGCCGAGAGCATCTGTATCCTGGAATATTGAGCTGTCAGACCTATCCTTCTCTCAGCCATGTTTATGTTATGGCTATAACACCCTAGTCCTCAGAGCCAATCCATGCTCTGAGTTTGTCCGCCTTACCTGTTAAACCTGCTGCATTGAAATAAATTCAGTTTAACTGGGTATTGTTTTCCCTGCCTTTACTGTCCAGTAGACTGGCCCCTCTTGGTACTGCTAATTTATCTAACTTGTTGCAAGTGGGCGGCATTGTGGGACAGCAGGTAGTGCCGCTGCCACACAGCTCCCAAGACCCACGTTCGAGGCTCACCTCCGGTGCTGTCTGTGTGGAGTTTGCACTTTCTCCCTGTGACCACATGGGTTTCATCCCACAGCCCAAAAACGTGCAGATTGGTAGGTTAATTGGCCACTGGAAATTGCCCCTAGTGTGTAGGTGAGTGGGAGAATCCAGGGGTAGATGATCGGAATTAGGGATTAGTGTTAACGGGTGCTTGATGGTCGGCATGGAGTTGGTGGGCCGAAGGGCCTGTTTCCATGCTGTGTAACTCTATGGATCTAGGACTGAGCAGATGAGATGATAGAGAACAAGATGAAGGTGGTTTACAACATAAATTGTTCCCAAAGAATAAAAATCGTTTATTTCAGTAATTTATTAATGAGAGTCAGTGGATAAATCAGCCCCAGCTTTATCTCATCTCTGATCTTACTCTGTGTCCCTGCATAAATAAATGGGTTCACGCAGGAACACAACAACTGAAGCACGTACCCGCTTTCTTCCAGAGGGAAAATTGACTCGCTGTAATTGGAACCTGAAAAGTAAGAGACGTCGGTAATGCGAACGTAGAGGAAGGTTATCAGTAACAGCAGCCACAAGAGGATGAAGATACCCGAGATACTGAGGAGCAGGACGATAGACTTCCTGCGGCTGTCCATCTCCGGGTCCCTCTGTCTCTCACTGTTCCCACCGCCCTGGAGTCTCCTGCGGATTCTAATGGCCCTGAAAATGTGCCTGATGGTTATGAAATTAAGCAGCAAAATTAGAACGAATGGCAGACAAGGGGTTAAAATGCTATCGATCCAGTCAAATGCTATCCAGCCAGGTGAGGTATAATATGATGCCTTCATTTTGCATGGTGTGGGCTCGGTTTTATGTGGAGGTTCAAATATAAAACCCAAAAATACATTTTTGAAACAGCTCAGGGCAGTAACCGTTCCGATCACCACAGCCGCCGTTCGCTCCGTGCAATATTTCGTTTTCAAGTTTTGGCAGCAAATAGCCACAAAGCGATCAAAGGTGAACATCACTGTCGCCCAGACGGAGCAGTCTCTTATGGCGTAAGCTACCACAACATTCACATTGCAGGCTGGAACAATGGTCAGGAAATTGGACAAAACAATAATGGGAATGATGCGGTTTAATATCATGGCTGTGATAATGACCAGGAGATCTGTCACCGCCATTGTCAGCAGGTAGACAGTGATACATCTGGAGAGACCACATCGTCTGCGGAACATTACCCCAATCACGGCCAAGTTAGCTGCAATAGAGGAAGACAGAGGGAGTGAGTGTGGGTGCCCAAAAGTGGATGAGGCTTTTTCCACTGGCACAGAGACAGTGCACCAACTGGCCCAACATTGTAAATCTTCATAACTCAGTTAAATCACAGATCACTGCTGCAAAGCTGCGCTCCCTCGGATGTCCCTTTCACATGCACGTCTTCATCCACCAAACCAATTCTGTATTTCACTCCGCTCCCTCCCCACATGCACCACTGGTGATCTGGTTTGTCCAATCTATGTGTTGTTTAAGATACCCCACAATTTTTCTCTACCAAGAAGACCAATATCAAGCCCTTTTACACCATGCACTCCTCCTCTTGCCTCCACTTAATTTAACCAAAATCCCATCCATCTGGATTCATCAATGACCGATCTTCCACATTGCACTCTCCATAAATTCACCTTCATCACATCTCTGCAGCCAGTACATTGAATCACAAAATCTCCAGTTCAAATACCCATCCTGCACTTACTGACTTACTGGATCCTCAGTTCCTCTATTTCAACATTCTCATGCTGTTTTCTGAACACTGCACGTCCTGTTTTAAGCTCTTTAATATTAATTTGGTGTCAAATTTTGTTTGAAACTGTTCATACAAGTGCAATAAGAAACGAAATTCCTTCCATTATAGTTGGGTGTTCACCATCAGAACGTGAAAAGATGATATAACAGGTATAAAAACTATTGAAAATTAGAAGTTGTAATCAAGAAACTCTATTGTTAATTGTGACAAAATGCACTGTATAAAAAAAACAAAAGGAATTAAATATTCAATTAGAATGGTACAACCAATGGCAGAAAACCTTTAACGTGAGAATAGCAAAGGGATAAAGTCCAAAATTGACAGAAAGCAACAATCCCAGTAAGCACGGCAGTGATGCAACATTTCACAACATTTTGCAGATTGATAATTAACACCAATACTTTACCAGGAATGCCGATGACTGCCATGATGGAATAACAAATGGCCAACCCCAAGATTTTTGGAACTCCATGCATTGCTATTGAAAGCTTCAAGCACACAGTACACTGCATTCACAGTCTGTTATATTTATACCCGACATCAGTCACCAGGGTGCATATTTGGAAAGCGTTATTTTTTTGTGCTAATTATATTAATTGAAACAAACAATTTAAAGCAGGTGATGCCAATGATTGTGTTGATGATTAATTGTGTATTCTGCGTAATCCTGCTTCCATTTCTTCCAAGAAAAGTAAGGACAGTTTTAAAAGGTGGATGGAATTGGTGAAAGCTCTCTTCAGCATTGAACACAATAACCTGGAACAATATGTTCTTGGCATTAAAAAATGAACAGATGCATTGGATTTATTTATCACAACAGACACTTGGACTGTCATTCCCAATAATATACACTGGAACTGCTGTCAAGGTCGAGTTTATAGTCATATGCATCAGTACACGTGCAATGAAAAAGTTACTTGCAGCAGCATCACAGGTAAATTGCATCAGACAAGCAGCATTCAGAGGACACACATAAATCAAGCACAATTTTTACAAGAAAGAAGGCAATTGGAGCAAAAAAAACAAAGTCCATTTTAGTGTAAAGTGATGAAAGTGGTCATGGTGTTGGTGAACTCCAGTGATGAGGGTTATGCCGTTTGCTTCAAGAACCAAATGGTTGAAGGGTAGTCGCTGTTCTTGAACCTGGTGATGTGGGACTTCAGCTTCTGTACCTCCTGCCCAATGGTAGCTGTAGGAAGATGGCATGGCCTGGCTGGTGGGAAACTTTGAAGATGGATGATGCCTTCTTGAGGCAGCACCTCCTGCAGATACTACCGATGGTGGGGAGGGATGTGCCCGTGATGTACTGGGCAGAGTCCACTACACTCTGCAGATACTTATTTTCCTGTGCATTGGAATTGCCGTTCAGACCATGATGCAACCAGTCAGGATACTTTCAACAGTACATCTGTGGAAGTTTGTTGGAGTGTTCAGTGACTTGCTGAACCTCACGAGCCTCCTAAGAAAGTAAAGACACTGGCGCACCTTCCTTGTGATTGCATCTATGTGCAGGGCCCAGGACAGCTCATCCAATATATAAATGCCCAAGAATTTAAAGCTTCTATCTCTCTCCACCCTTAATCCCCAATGTAGACTGCTGCATCTTCACCCTCCTTCCCCTTCCTGATGTAAGCTTTAGTTCCTGAAGCTCTTTATTTTTACTGACGTTGAGTGAGAGGTTGTTGTTGCAGCTCCACTCAACCAGGTGTCCTATCTCACTCCGGTCAGCTGACTCATCACCACCTGTGATTCGTCCAACAACAGTGGTGTCGTCGACGAATTTGGATATAGAGCTGTGCTTAGCCACACAGTGATGTGTGTATAGAGAGTAGAGCAGGGGCTAAGCCTGCAGCCCTGAGGTGCACCTGTGTTGATGGTCAGCGAGGAGGTGTTGTTGTCAATTCTCACTGGCTGAGGTCTGCCGATGAGAAAGTTAAGTATCCAGTTGCAGAGGGACGTACAGAAGACCAGGTTTTAAATCTTGATGATGCATTTGGATGGGATGATTTCCTTTACCCGACGCTGCTGTCTGGTCCGTGCGGTAGATTGAAAAACCCTCGGGCTGGAGCGCTGTGTCAGGAGAGTTGGGAGTGAGCCATTTCTCTGTGAAACAAAGTGCACAGCAGTCCCTCATGTCCCTCTGATAAAGCACTCTCACTCTGAGCTCCTCAGTCTTGTTTACTGATGGCTGCGCATTAGCCTGGAGGATACCAGGCAGAGGGGTGGGTCTTAGGACCCTGCACTTCAGTCTTGAATTGAGCAAGAATCAAAAGGGAGGGTAAAAGTTTCTCACAATGATTGTAATTCAATGTTAGAAGATAGAAATCTTGATTTAAATTTTGGTAAACCAGACATTAGAGGGTTAAGGCTGAAGCATCAGACAGACAAGTACTTTCATTGTCCGGATCCTGACCCAAAACCTGTGCATTTCCCTCCACACACGCCACCTGACCCGTTGACTTTCTCCAGCATCTTTTTTTGTTGCAACAGGTTCCAGCACCTGTCGTCTCTGATGCAGTCACCTCACATTTATCTCACTGCCACTTTCTTCACCGCCCGATCTACCTGTGTCGCCACTTACAAGGAACGTGGTAACTGCACCCCTGGGTCTCTCTGTTCTGCAACACTCTCCAGGGCCCTACCACTTACTGTGCAAGTCCTGCTCTGGTTTGGTTTCCCCACAGAGGAGCGTCATCTGAATATCTTCCCTCAATACCACTGGAATGGATGACTGAATCAATGCTGTAATGCCACCTCCTCTTTTACCCCTCCCTGTCACGTCTGAAGATTCCAGACACTGGGATGTTCAGCTGCCAGTCCTGTCCTTCCTTTGACCACATTTCTGTGACAGTGACAATACCTTATTCCCATGTGCTGCTCAATGCTCTCAGTTCATCCGTCTTACTGGTGAAACTCTTATAATTTAATGAATATGGAGAATAAAGAACCAACTGAGGTTCTGCCTGCACACGGTCTGTATCCCTCCATTCCCTGTCTGTTCATGTGTCTGTCTAAATGCCTCTTGAATACTCCCATGACATCTGCTTCCACGAACAACCCTGGCAGCACATTCTCAGCACCCACCACTCTCTATGTAAAACAAAAGGTTTACCTCATAAATCTCCTATAAACTTTGCCCGCTCCCCTTAAAGCTATATCTTCTAGTATTTGATGGTTCCACCCTGGAAAAGAGACTTTGACAGTCTACCTTGTCTATGCCTCTCATAATTTGATCTACTTCTATCAGGTCTCCCTTCAGCTTCTGATGCTCCAGAGAAAACAGTCCAAGTTTGTCCAACCTCTCCATGTAGCTTATACTCTCTAATTCAGGCAGCATCCTGGTGAACCTCCTCTGCACCCTCTCCATCGCCTCTGCATCCTTTCTGTAATGCAGTGACCAGAACTGCACACAATACTCCGATAGAATATGTCAAAATGCTCTGTAGCAAAAAAAGTTTAAAGCTGGAAATCTGCAGTCCGAACTCTGAACTGAGAACTCAGAAGGTTAAGTGAGTGACTTTTCATCAAAACCGGAAACGTTTCAAGACACGGGTTGGGGGTGGGGTGGGCAGGTAGTGACAGGAGAAAAGAGGGAAGGCAGGATTGATTAAATGAAGCAAAAGGTGGTTGTGATTCGAGAAGTAATAGGTCGGCCTGAAGCAAGTGTAAATGGAATATCAGTGGGTCTTTCCCCCCAACTATGAATTCTCCTCCACCGTTGTTCACAGGGCTTCAACTGTCTGTTCCCTTTCTACCAGGATAGGATTTCATTTGTCCTCACTTTCCATCCCTCCTGGCTTCTCATTCAATGGACTTGCAATTTCCAGCACCTTCGGGGTGATTCCACCACCAGACACATTGACGGCGTTTCCGAAGGGTGCTTTGTCTGAACATACAGAAGCTTGTCACTTTAATCCTCCATCTCACTCTGTCATTTCTGTCTGTGACCCGCACCGTTACAACACAAGGTCGAGGAGCAGCGACCCCATCTTTCCTCTGGCCACGTTGCAGCCTGCAGTGAATTCTCCAACTTTAGATAACTTGCTCCTTCTTTCTGTTTGTACAGGACTGACTCTTCCTCTCAACCATCATTCTCTTTTTTAATCTGTCAATTACATAGTCTGGCCTGCTGAGCATGTCCCGGTCGGTCAGACAATACAACATCATGCAGACTTTAAATATTAGCAACACGTTGCACGGACAAAGGAGCTTAACTGCCCCTTAATGCCACATTATTTGGTCATTGGTTTCTAATAGTCACATTATCGTCACAGTGAAAAGCTTTTGTTTGCATGCCATGCTGACTGATCATTCCACACACAAGCACATCGAGGTCGTACAAAAGGAAAAATAACAGAATGGCTACAGAGGAAGTGCAGTGCAGGTAGACAAATAAAATGCAAAGGCCACGACGAGGTAGATCGAGAGATCTAGTTCATCTTTATCGTACAAGAGGTCCATTCAAGAGTCTGATGACAGGGGGATAGAGGCTGTTCTTGGGTCTGGTGATGCGAGATCTCAATTTTTTGATTCTTCTATCCGATAGGAGGGGGAGAAGAGAGAATGACCGGGGTGGGAGGGGTCGTTTACATTGGCAGCTTACCCAAACCACCCAGAAGTGAAGATGGAATCAGTGGAGAGGAGGTTGGTTTTGGTAAAGGACTGGGCTGCGTTCACAACTCCCTGCAAGTTCTTGTGATTTCACCCATCAGATAAACTCCCTTTGTTCCACCCATTTTTGCTGTCTAGAATTTGTTGTTTTTCTCTTCTTTCTGATGAAGGGAGTCAAACCTGAAATTTTAACCATTTCTCTTTCCACAGATGCTTCCTGACCTGCTGAGTTTTATCAGCACTTTTTGTTTTCATTTCAGAATTCCAGTGTCTGCAGCTTTTTCCTGTTTGATTTTTTTTCATTTACTAAGAGAATAGAAGAGCAGATAATATAAAGTAAAACTCAAAAGTCCTCCAAAAGGAGGGGTGAGGCCCATTGGGGATCACAAAGGTGACATATGGTGTAGCCAGAGTACTCTGTGCATTGTTTCTATTGGTGTTTGACAGGAACTTGACACTGCTGAAGTCTCAGTAGAAGTGGAGGCAAGAAGTGAAAATGGATGGGATGAAAATCATTGAAAGCTGCTTTGATTAAAGGACATTTTCCACCAAATGTGAAGGAGGTGAAGAAGGTTTGCCTTCATCTTTGAATCCTCAGTTCCAAAGCGCTGGAAAATAACAGATGTGATATTCCTGTTCAATAAAGGTGCACGGATCTGCCTGTCAGCCACGGATCAGTCTCCTCGGTGGTTGGAAAGCTTTTAGAAATGGCAATCGGGGAATAACTTGATAGGTCCTTGGAGAAGTTTATATTCAGAGACCCATCCCAAAGACATGTTGTCAGGTTAATTGGCCACTGTAAATTGTCCCTGGTGTGTCAGCGAGTGGTAGGATCTGGGGGAGGTTGTTGAGAATGGGATTCGTTCACATGTGTGTTTAATGGCTGGCAAGGGGTTGGTGGGCCGAAGGGCCTGTTCCTGTGCTGTATGACTCCGTGACACACATTTCGAAAAGGCAAATTGTGTGTGACTGGCTGCATTGAATTTTTGGAGGTAACAGAGGAAATGCAGTGGGTGTCCTCAATGTTTTTGTGGAAAGATTTTGAATGAGTTCTGTGGACAAAGATATTTAGCAAAGTAGAGGTGCTTTTGACTTAAATGCTCGGGGGCAGTGTAGATCGGACTCCAAAAACCAAATAAGCAACTGCTGGATCTTTGAAAATAAATAGTGAAATACAGCAAATGGTAAATGTCTTTTCTCCCGTGCTGACTCAAGATTAACAACATTAGAACCTTAGAAATAAGAACAAGAGTAGGCCATTCTGCCCCTCACATCTGCTCTGCCATTCATTAAGATAACAGCTGACCTTCTGCATCCATTTTCCAGCATGATCCACATATTCCTCAATTACCTTCATGTCCGGAATCCTATCAATCTCCGTTTTGAATCAACACAATGACCGAGTCTCTACAGACCTCTGGGGTGGAGAATGCTGAAGGATCACCAAATGAAGAAGTCCCTCCTCATCTTTGTCGCAAATGGCCGACCCCTTATTCTGAGTCTGTGCCCCCAGGTTCTTTAGTCCTCAGCCGGAGGAAACATTCTCCCCTTTTCCAGCCCTACCAAGCCCTGCCATAATTAGCACGTTTCAATGAGATCACCTCTGGAGAACACAAGCCTAAACATAACTTTTCCTCAGAACTTCTGTGCCAGGAACCTGCACAGCACCCCACTCTATAGATAGGACATCCTTCTTTAGATAAGGGAGACCCCAACTACCCAATACACTGGTACAGTCACCAAGGACGTCTTTACTCAAACCTTGAAATAAAGGGCATTTACCTTCCCATATCTTCCCACATCATATCTTCAGACATGACAGGGAGGCGTAAGAGAGGTGGTGGCATTACATCATTGATTCAGTCATCCATTCCAGTGGTATTGAGGGAGGATATTCAGATGAGGCTACTCTGTGGATAGACATCAGGAACAAAGAGGGAGCTGTCACTCTCTGGGTACACACAAGCCTCCAGACCAAGAAAAGAGTCGGAGGCTCAAGGCTTAGCAGAGGAGTGTGGGGAAAGAGCAGGGAATGCAAAAAAAAGCAGCATTTAAGTTAAAAGAGCAGGATAACTCACACACATGGCCACAGTTGCTTCTGGTTGCTATATTTATATAAACCTGGGTGCTAACATATCGAATGACCTGTCCTGGGCCCTGCACATAGAAGCAATCACAAGGAAGGCACACCAGAGTCTTCATTTTTGTCAGAGGTTAAGGAGGTTCGGCTTGTCACCGAACACTCTAACAAACTTCCACGGATGTACTGTTGAAAGTATCCTGACTGGTTGCATCATGGTCTGAAAGGCAATTCCAATGTGCAGGAACATAAGATTCTGCAGAGGGTAGTGGACTCTGCTCAATAAGTCACGGGCACATCCCTCCCCACCGTCGGTAGTATCTACAGGAGGTGCTGCCTCAAGAAGGCAACATCCATCATCAAAGATCCCCACCAGCCAGGCCATGCCATCTTCTTGCAGCTGCCATAGTGCAGGAGGTACAGAAGCCTGAAGCCCCACACCACTACGTTCAAGAACAGCTACTTCCCTTCAACCATTCACTTCTTGAACCAACTAGCACAACACTCATCACTTGAGTTTACCAACGCGATGACCATTTTCATTACCTTGCACTAAAATGGACCTTTTTTTGTCCTAATTGTGTTCTTTCTTGAAAGAACTGTGTTTAATTCATGTTTTTCTTGGGAATGTTGCTAATCTGATGCTCTGTGCCTGTGATGCTGCTGCAAGTAAGTATTTCATTGCACCTGTGCACACATGTACTTTTGGACATGACAATAAATTTGATCATTCTATAAACTAAATCCAATGCTTCTACTCATTTTTTAAAGCCAAAAATCATGTTGTTCCAGGTTGCTGTGTTCAATGGGCTAAAAACAGCTTTCACAAATTACATCCACTCTTTAAAACAGTCCTTATTTTTCTCGGAAAAAATAGAAGGAAGATTACACATTGTACACAGTTATTCATCAAAACAATTATTGACATCAGCTGCTTTAAGTTGCTTGTTTCAATTAATCTAATTAACATAAAAAAAAGATGCCTTCTGAATAGCTGCCTGATGACTGATGTGGGTACAAATATAACGGACTGTGAATACAGTGTATTGTAGGTTTAAAGCTTTCAACAGCAATGCATGGAGTTCCACAAATCTTGGAGTTGGCCATTTGCTATTCCATCATTGCAGTCATCGGCATTCCTGGTAAAGTATTGGTGTTAATTATCAATCTGCAAAATGTGTGAAATGTTGCATCACTGCTGTGTTTACTGGGATTGTTGTTTTCTGTCAATTGGTGATTTTCTCTCCTTTGCTCTCCCCCAGGATCATTAATACCCTTTAATTGTTTTCTCCCAGTGGTTGGACCATTTTAATTGAATATTATATTCCTTTTAAATTTTATTTCCTTGTGGTGCATTTTATCACAATTAGCAGTAGCTTGTTCTTTAAATGTCTAATCATCAATGGTTTTGATACCAATCACGTCATCTCTTCTCATTCCGATGATAAACACCCAACCATAATGGAAGCAATTTCTTTTCTAGTGGCACTTGTATGCACAGTTTCAAACAGAATTTGTCAACAAATTTACATGAAGGAGTTTAAAACAGTGTTTAGAAAACAGCGTGAGAATATTGAAATCGCAGAACTGAGGATCCAGTAAGTCCAAGATGGGTAATTGAATTACAGAATCTCCAGTTCAATGCACTGGCTGCAGAGAGGTGATGAAAGTGAATTTATGGCGAGTGCAATGTGGAAGATCAGTCATTGATGAATCCAGATGGAGAGGATTCTAGATCAAATAAGTTGAAACAAGAGTGTGTGGTGTCACAGGGCTTGATATTGGTATTCTTAGTGAAGGAAAAAATTTGTGGGGTATCTTAAACTACATGTAGATTGGACAAACCAGATCACTAGTGGTGCATGTGGGGAGGGAGCGGAGTGAAATACAGAATTGGTTTGGTGGATGAAGACGTGCATGTGAAAGGGACATCCGAGGGAGCGCAGCTTTGCAGCAGTGATCTGTGATTTAACTGAGTTATGAAGGTTTACAATGTTGGGCCAGTTGGTGCACTGTCTCTGTGCCAGTGGGAAAAGCCTCATCCCACTTTTTAGCACCATGTCTATAGCACTCTTCAAATACACATCCAAATGTGGTTTAAATATGCATATATCGCTTTCGGGAAGTGAGTTCCAAACATCCATCTGGGAGTCTTCACAAGAGGAGGGGTCAATGGCATTGTTGTACCATAGGGAGAAATATTGGATGGGGTGAAACTAGTAGAAATAGAAGTGTTTTTTTTAAGGAAGAGCTGACAAACAACAGCAAAATCAGTGGTGTTGATGGTGTTGAAGTTTTCAGTGGAAGATAATATTCTTGCTCTGGATTTTTCCACAGAGGAAAAACTCTCTGGTCAGATCCAAACTGAAGCATGTTGCAACATCACAGCGCAGTTAATCACATGATAGAATTCAAAGTAGGGTAACTGTCTGTCAACTCAGTTTCAAGGATCAAAGCAATAAAAGTCTCACTGAATACCGTCAAGTACAATTTTATCTGTGAGTTCCACTGTTTTATTTCTTTGTCAAACACGCATTCAAATAACTTGTGCACTGCACACCTCATATTCAAGCAAAATGTACGCCATACACACCACCCACAATACACCACAACCTCACCACAAAGTACAGACCACTCTCACACCACACACACACGAGATGAACTCCACACCCTCACCACGCATCTTCATCACACACTCACTCTCTCCGTCTTCCTCTATTGCAGCTAACTTGGCCGTGATTGGGGTAATGTTCCGCAGACGATATGGTCTCTCCAGATGTATCACTGTCTACCTGCTGTCGATGGCGGTGACGGATCTCCTGGTCATTATCGTGTGTGTGATATTAATTTGGATTGTTCCCATCACTTTCCCATCTAATTTCCTGACCATAACTTCAGCCTGCAGTGTGAAACTCGCAGTCACTTATGGTGTAATAGACTGCTCTGTCTGGATGACGGTGATGTTCACCTTTCATCACTGTGGCTATTTGCTGCCAAAAATCGAAAATGAAATATTGCACGGAGCGAACGGCGGCTGTGGTGATCGGAACGGTTACTGCCCTGAGCTGTTTCAAAAATGTATTTTACCATTTTATATATGAACCTCCACATAAAACTGAGCCCACACCATGCAAACATAAGTCACCATATTATACCTTGTCTGGCTGGATAGCATTTGACTGGATCTACAGCATTTTAACCCCTTGTCTGCCATTCATTCTAATTCTACTGCTCAATTTTTTTAATCATCAGGCACATTTTAAGGGCCATTAAAATCTGCAGGAGACTCCAGGGCGACGGGAACATTGAGAGACAGAGCGACCCGGAGACGGACAGCCGCAGGAAGTCTATCGTCCTGCTCCTCAGTATCTCGGGTATCTTCATCCTCTTGTGGCTACGACACTGATAACTTTCCTCTACATTCGCATTGCCGATGTCTCTTACTTTTCAGGTTCCAATTTCAGTGACTCAATTTTCCCTCTGGAAGAAAGCGGGTACGCGCTTCAGTTCTTGTGTTCCTGTGTGAACCCATTTATTTATGCAGGGACACAGAGTAAGATCAGAGATGAGATAAAGCTGGGTCTGAAATATCCACTGACTCTCATTAATAAATTACTAAAATAAACAATTTTTTAGTCCTTGTAAACAGTTTATGTTACAAACCACCCTCATCTTGGTCTCTATCATTTCACCTGCTCAGTCCTATATTCATGGAGTTGTGTAGAATGGAAACGGGCCCTTCATCCCAAATTGTCCATTCCGACCAAGTTGCCTAACTGAGCTCATCCCAGTTGCTTGAATTTGGCCCATGTCCCTCTCAACCTTTCCTATCCAAGTACCTGTCCGAATATCTCTTAAACATTGCAGTTGTTCCCACCTCAACCACTTCCTCCAGCAGCTCATTCCATACACTCACCACCCTCTGTCCTCACTGTTGGCTCCAAGCTGCGTTGTGATGGCACCTTACTCCTTCCTGTTTTATGTTCATCATGTTCTCTACAATCTCACCTGCTCAGTCATATAGTCATAGAATTACACAGCACAGAAACAGGCCTTTGGCCACCATTTCCATGCCGAGCATCAATACCCCATTTACCTTATTTTATTCAGCCCACATTCCCATCATCTACCCCTAGATTCTACACACCTGCACACTGGGGGCAATTTACAGTGGCCATTTAACCTACCAACTTGCACATCTTTGGGCTCTGGGAGGAAACCCATGCTGTCACAGGGAGAACATGCAAACCCCACAGAAACAGCACCAGAGGTCAGGATTGAACCTGGGTCTGGAGCACTGTTGCAGCAGCACTACCTGCTGTCACACTGTGCTGCCCACTTGCAACAAGTTAGATGAATTAGCAACACCAAGAGGGGCTGGTCTACTGGACATTACATAGGTCTGGTCACAAGGAAGAGAGCTGAATATCCTGGAGTGTTTAGTAGAGTCACAGAGCAGTTGGCAGATTCACCAATAGGAAGCAGCAAGGTCGGTCTGATAACACAATGGCATTAGGACACTGGTAAGAAAGGAACTTGAAGTGGTATCACTTTGGGGGAGGCGGTAATTGGGAAGGAACAGAAGAAAACTGTCCATCTCCTGTTAGACAAATCATGAGGAAAATTTGGGCTTAAATCTAGGGTATCGAAATCATCACGGGCTCATCGTCGATTGTCCATTTCCCTCCACAGATGCTGCTCGACCCACAGAATTCCCCCAGCAGTTTGTGTGTTGCTCCACATTCCAGCATCTGCAGTCTCTTGTGTCTCCTGTGTTAACTCCTTGTTGGCTGGCAAATCAAATTGGCAGATGTGGCCTTGAGGATGTAAGTTCATTGAATGCCGGCGAGACGGGTTCCTTGAACATTATGTTGGAGGTGCAATCGGAGGCAGGATACTTAAAGATAAACAAAAAAGAATCTAAGATAAAACTGCAGATGCTGGATAAAAGCAGAAAATGCTGGTCAGATAGCATCAATAAGAAGGCAGTCAATGTATTACAACAACTTTGACTCTCAAATCCCAGGAACCCAAGTTTTGAATCTAAACAGAACTGTTAAATAAAAATAAATGTATGCACTGCCTACATTTATATGTCCAGCCAATTACAGCTTCAAAATATTCCAATAGATTTGGCAAACATGATTTCCTGTTTTTAAAATTTTGTTTTGGTTTTTCCCAATTGTATTCTGATTTTGCACATACCCTGCAGACCCAATTTGTAGCAGCAGGTTCCAGCATTTTCCCCTCACACTGACGTCAGACTAACTGTGAACAACTTCCTTTTCCTCTCTCTATTTTCTTCAATAACGGAGATGCGTCGGTCACCTTTCAGTCTGAAGAGACTGTTCTACAGTCGATGGAAGGTTTAATTATCGGAATCATCATCTCTGTATAGATCTCTTTGAATTCCCTGGATGTCGGCCATCAAGCCCAGACGATTCATTGAGTTTCATTCCAATTGTTCTTAATATTTCTAAAGCCCAATTTCTTAAAATCCCTCATTCTGAAATCGATCCATGGTTCCCTGCATTTTCCAAAATGTTCTTGTCTTCTATCATTATTATAATTACAAAGCATTTGCTTAATTGTTTGACCATTTGTATCTTCCATTTATAATTCTCCTGTCTGCCTGTACGGGACCCACATTTACTGTTGCTGATCTCTACATTTTACACACCTGTTAGAACCATAGATGACCTGTTACTTTATATTTCTAATCGGGATGAATCTCTCCCCGCAGTACTATCACTACTAGATCAGTTTAGTGTTTTTTTCTGGCTATAGATTAAATCTTAATAAAAGTAAACTTTTTCCATTAAATGTGCAAACCCCAATTTACAGGTAATTACCTTTTAGATTGGCAACTGACTATTTTATGTATTTAGGTGTTAAAATTACCAAGAAATATAAGGACTTATTTAAAGCTAATCTATTGCCTTTAATTGACCATGTTAAACAATTATTTACTAAGTGTTCCCCACTGTCTTTATCATTGGCAGGCCGAATTAATGCGGTTAAGATGAATATTTTACCAAAATTTTTATATTTATTTCAAGCGATTCCAACTTTTGTCCCGAAATCTTTTTTTGACACTATTGATTCTAAAATTCTTTCATTTATTTGGCAGAATAAAAACCCAAGGTTAAGTAAGAAATATTTACAAAAACTAAAAAAGGATGGTGGTATGGCCCTGTTTAACTTTAGATTATATTATTGGGCAATTTAATTTTTTGGATACATGATTCAAATGTAATTCAATGCCCCAAATGGGTGCACCTTGACTACTAATCAGTACTTGAATTTTCATTAGTTTCTATTTTAGGAGCTCCACTCCCTTTTGCACTTACCAAATTAAGTAAACATATGATTAACCCAATTGTTAAACATACAATACGAATATGGTTTCAATTTCGTAAATTTTTTGGATTGAATAAATTTAACTTGTCAAGTCCCATTCAATCTAATTTTTTCTTTTATCCATCCAGAGTTGACTCAGCTTTTTCCATATGGAAAAGGAAGGGAACAGTATGTTTTCGAGATCTATTCATTGATAACTGTTTTTCATCTTTTGAACAATTGTCTAACGAATACAATTTGCCTAGATCATGCTTTTTTTGATATTTGCAGATTAGAAATTTTTTAAAAGCTACTATATCCTCTTTTCCGACACCTTGCAAAACTGAAATTACGGAAAATATTTTTGGTTTTAATCCTTGTCAGAAGGACTTGATAGCAATAATCTATGATCTAATTATGAAAATTCGTTCAGAACCACTGGATAAAATTAAGAATGAATGGGAGAGTGAACTCTAGACGTCTATACCTACAGAGACTTGGAAGAAAATTCTTCATTTAGTTAATAAATCTTCAATGTGTGCCAGACACTCTTTGATACAGTTTAAGGTTGTTCGCAGGACCCATATGTCAAAAGATAAGCTAGCCCGTTTTTATAACCATATAAATCCTATATGTGACAGATGTAAATCGAATGTGGCTTCTTTGACACATATGTTTTGGTCCTGTCCTCTTTTGGAAAAATATTGGAAAGACATTTTAACATTATTTCAAGTGTATTGAAGATTGATTTACATCCTCACCCTATCACTGCAATTTTTGGATTACCAAGGATAGAGTCTGGCCATTTATCTGCTTCCGCTAACCGTATGATTGCCTTTGTTACATTAATGGCCAAATGATCCACCTTGATTAAATGGAAGGATTCAATACCCCCTACTACTTTCAGTGGTTCTCTCAAACTTTATCACGTTTAAACTTGGGAAACATTAGCAGTGGCACTGTCGCCCCTTCGCTTAAATTTTGAAGATATTTGGACTCCATTTATTCAATATTTTCACACAATATAGATCTCCTTTTAATAACTTTCCAAATTAGAGGAACAGAGTTGACGACATAATATTGCTCTGTTTCTACTGAGAAATTTCAGTCCAGTCTTTTTTTCCTTTTTTTTTGTTTGTTTTTTTTTGAAATTTTTCTGTTTACTTTAGTTTGGTTTGATATATTTATAATTTTTCTTATTGACTTGGGTTTTTTTCCTCTTTCTTTTTTCTTAATTTATATAATAAATCTTTTTCTTTGCTTTCTTTTATATTATATTCATTTACTAAGAGATCGTGGGATCTACAGATTTTTTTATATTTTATTGTTCTTTATGATTATCTATGCCATGATTGTTCCCCTGATCTCTTTGTATTACATGTACAAACATTGATGTTATATCTTAATCTGTATTAATCTGAAAACTAATAAAAAGATTGAAAAAGAAAGAAAGAACCACAGAACAATAGAGCAAAATACAGGCCCTTTGGCCCACCATGTTGTGCCAACCTTTAAACCATGCCTAATACTATGTAACCCTTCCTCTCACGTATCTCTCTATTTTAAATTCCTCCATATGCTTATCTAACAATCTCTTGAACTCGACCAACGTACCTGCCTCCACCACCACCACAGGCAGCGCATTCCATGCACCAACCACTCTCTGGGTGAAAAACCTCCCTCTGATATCTCCCTTGAACTTCCCACCCATTACTTTAAATCCATGCCCTCTTGTATTGAGCATTGGTGCCCTGGGAAAGAGGCGCTGGCTGTCTACTCTATCTATTCCTCTTGATATTTTGTACACCTCTATCATGTCTCCCCTCATCCTCCTTCTCTCCAAAGAGTAAAGCCCTAGCTCCCTTAGTCTTTCCTCATAATCCATACTCTCCAAACCAGGCAGCATCCTGGTAAATCTCCTCTGCACCCTCTCCAACACTTCCACATTCTTCCTATAATGAGGCAACCAGAACGGGACACAGTACTCCAAGTATGGTCGAATCAGAGTTTTGTTGAGCTGCATCATTACCTCATGGCTCTTAAACTTGATCCCACGACTTATGAAAGCAAACATCTCATAAGCTTTCTTAATTACCCTATCCACCTGTGAGGCAACTTCCAGTGATCTGTGGATATGAAACCCCAGATCCCTCTGCTCCTCCACACTACCCAGAATCCTGCCATTAACCTCGTACTCCACCTTGGAGTTTGTCCTTCCAAAGGGTACCATCTCACACTTCTCCCTATTGAACTCCATCTGTCACTTCTCAGCCCAGCTCTGCATCCTATCAATGTCCCTCTGCAATCTTCGACAGTCCTCCACACTATCCACAACACCACCAACCTTTGTGTCATTTGCAAACTTGCTAACCCACCCTCCTACCCCCTCCTCCAAGTCATTAAAAAATGTCACGAAAAGCAGAGGTCCTAGAACCGATCCTTGTGGGACACCACTAGTCACAGCCCTCCAGTCTGAATGCACTCCCTCCACCACAACCCTCTGCTTTCTACAGGCAAGCCAATTCTGAATCCACACAGCCAAGCCTCCCTGGATCCCATGCCCTCTGACCTTCTGAAGAATCCTACCATGTGGAACCTTGTCAAACACCTCACTAAAATACATGTAGACCACACTACCCTCATTAATCTTCCTGGTCACCTCCTCAAAGAACCCTATCAGGCTTGTGAGACATGATCTTCCCTTCACAAAGCCATGCTGACTGTCCCTAATCAGTCCATGATTCTCTAAATGCTCATAGATCCTATCTCTAAGAATCCTTTCCAACAGCTTGCCCACCACAGACGTAAGGCTCACTGGTCTGTAATTCCCTGGACTATCCCTACTACCTTTTTTGAATAAGGGGACAACATTTGCCACCCTCCAATCCTCCAGTACCATTCCCGTGGACAATGAGGACTCAAAGATCCTAGCCAACGGTTCAGCAATCTCATCCCTTGCCTCACAAAGCAGCTTGGGGAATATTCCATCAGGTTTTCATCACTTTGTGGTTTACTCTCATATTTTACTTTCTCTCTCCATCAATTCCTT
This sequence comes from Pristis pectinata, assembly GCF_009764475.1. Taxonomy (NCBI): domain Eukaryota; kingdom Metazoa; phylum Chordata; class Chondrichthyes; order Rhinopristiformes; family Pristidae; genus Pristis; species Pristis pectinata. The sequence goes on along the minus strand of NC_067439.1, from coordinate 16,964,511 downwards.
CACATTTCCAGAATCCTCCCAATTCTCAAGATCACTGCTATTTTTAATCAATAATCAATGTCTTCTTTCAGTCTACCTTTCACTTTTGTTATCTACAGTCACACTGTGTGTCCCGTCCCAATTCATTCCAATCTAATATTTATTGCATTATGAATCGTGTGGCTAAACGTCTGCCAATGCTGATACAGGGAGTCAGAGCAGGAAATACAGAGGGGAAATTAAGTGAAAGGGAAAAAAAAGTCCGAGAGAGAGATAAAGTGAGAGAAGCAAAAATAAGAGAATCAGACACAGAAGGAGAGAGAGCAGGTGGAGAGGTGTGATACAGATTAAAGGAAGCAAACAAGAAGGAAATGTTGGAACAATCTGTTCCAGAGGATAATTTGGGATCATGAAGGTGACACATTGTGTAGCCAGTATCCTCAGTGCATCATTTCTATTGGTGTTTAACAAGGAACTTAACACTGCTGAAGTCTCAGTAGAAGTGGAGGCAAGAAGTGGTAATGGATGGGATGAAAATCAGTTTGAAAGCTGCTTTGATTAAAGGACATTTTTCACCAGATGTGAAGGAGGTGGAGAAGGTTTGCCTTCATCTTTGAATCCTCAGTTCCAAAGCACTGGAAAATAACAGATGTGATATTCCTGTTCAATAAAGGTGCAAGGATCCGCCCGTCAACCACAGATCGGTCACCTCAGTGCTTGGAAAGCTTTCAGAAACAGCAATCAGGCAAAACCTTGATAGGCCCTTGGAGATGTTCATAGAGCCATCGCAAAGACCTGTTGGTAGCTTAATTGGCCACTGTAAATAGTCCCTGGTGTGTAGGTGAGTGGTAGGATCTGGGGGAAGTTGTTGGGAATGGGATTCGTACTCATAGGTGTTTAATGGCTGGCAAGGGGTTGGTGGGCCAAAGGGCCTGTTCCTGTGCTGTCTGACTCCGTGACACACATTTTTAAAAGGTAAATAGTGTGTGACTGGTTGCATTGAATTTTTGGAGGTAACTGAAGGAATGCAGAGGCTGTCCTCAATGTTTTTGTGGAAAGATTTTGAACGAGTTCCATGGACAAAGATATTTGGCAAAATGGGGATGCATTCAAATTAAAGTCCCAGGGGCAGTGTGAATAAGAATCCAAATGAGCAGTTGCTGGATCTTTGGAAATAAATTGTTAAGTACAGAAAGCAAACAGCAAATGTCTTTTCTCCCGCGCAGACTCAAAGATAACAATGTTAGAACCTTAGAAATAAGAACTAAGCCATTCTGCCCCTCACGTCTGCTCTGCCATTCATGTCCAGAACCCTATTGATCTGTTTTGAATCAACACAATGACTGAGTCTCCACAGACCTCTGTGGTAGAGAATTACAAAGGTTCACCGCCTTCCAAGTGAAGAAATCCCCCCTCATCTTTGTCCCAAATGGCCGACCCCTCATTCTGAGACTGTGCCCCCAGGTTCCAGATTCTTCAGCCGGAGGAAACATTCTCCCCATTTCCAGCCCTGTCAAGCCCTGCAAGAACTTACAAGTTTCAGTGAGATTACCTCTGGAGAACACAAGCCTAAACACAAACTTTCCTCAGAACTTCTGTGCCAGGAACCTTCACTGCACCCCACTCTACAGTTAGTACTTCCTTCTTTAGATAATGGAGACCCCAACAACCCAATACTCTGGTGCAGTCACTAAGGACCTCTTTACTCCTCTCCTCAAAGCTTCTTGTCATAAAGGGGATTAAATTTCCCAATCACTTGCTGGCTTTCAGTGACTCAAGTACAAAGACATCTCAGCAGCTTGGAATTGTTCCCATTTCATAAAATACTCCACTTTTCTGTGCACTAAAATGCACGGCTGACATTTTCCCCCATCCCACTCATCCAGCTTACCTGCAACCTCTTGAAGCCTGTTTGCATCCTCCTCCCACCGCTGTCTGTAAGGAGTTTGTATGTTCTCCCCGTGTCTGCATGGGTTTCCTCCGGGTGCTACGGTTTCCTCCCGCATTCCAAAGACATATGGGTTAGGAAGTTGTAGGCATGCTATGTTGGCAACACTTGTGGGCTGCCCCCAGAACACTCCACGCAAAAAAAAGATGCATTTCACTGTGTGTTTCAATGCACATGTGACGAATAAAGAAATTTTAACCTAGCTTCTACTGACAATCCCACAGAGTTGTTTCATCAGCAAACTTGTAAGTAAGGCATTTGGTCATCAGCCAATTCCTAGAGTTATACAGCACAGAAACAGGCCCTTCAGCCCAACTGGTCCATGGCAACCAAGATAGCCCATCCAAACTGGTCCTATTTTCCTGCTTTGGCCCTCTGAACTTTTCCAATCCATGTACCCGTCCAATTGGTTTTAAAACATGTTCCACATAGATTGTGTGTGTTTGTGTACATATATAAAAAAAATTGCCCCTCAAGTTCCAATGAAATCTCACTCCTCTCACCTAAACCTATGCCCTCCAGTTCTTGATACCCCAACTCTGGGGAGGGGGGGAGGGGGAAAGACTGAGTGCATTCACCCTATCTCTGCCCCTCTTGATTTTATACACCTCAAGAAGATCATCTCTCAGTGTCCTGCGCTCCAAGGAATAGTCCCAGCCTGTCCAACCTCTCCCTATAACTCAGTCCCTTCAAGTCCTGGCAATATGCTTGTAAGCCTTTTCTTCACTCATTCTATTTAATAAAATCTTTCCTATAGCAGGGCGAACAAAACTGAACACAACACTCCAAGTGCGGCCTCACCAGCGTCCTATACAACCGCACCATGACCTGCCAACTTTTATACTCAATGCCTTAACTTATGAAGGTCAGTGCGCTAAAATCCTTCTTTGATTTTCTATATTCATTAAATTAGAGAGTTTCACCAGTAAGACAGGTGAACTTAGAGCATTGAGCAGCACATGGGAATAAGATATTGAATGGCAATTTGAATGCGTAGGAACGTAAAACACTGCAGAGAGCAGTGGACTGTGCCCAATATATCATGGGCACATCACTCCCCACCATTGGTAGTATATACAGGTGGCACTACCTCAAGGAAGCAATATCCATCATCAAAGATCCCCACCATCTGGGCCATGCCATCTCCTCACAGCTACCATCGGGCAGGAGATACAGAAGTCGGCAGTCCCAGAGCACCAGGTTCAAGAACAGCTACTTCCCTTCAACCGTTCGGTTCTTGAACCAATTGACAAAACCCTCATCACTGGAGTTTATCAACACTGTGACCACTTTCATCTCTTTACACGAAAATGGACTTTGTACTTTTTTGGTTCTAATTGTGTTTTTTCTTGTAAAAATTGTGTTTAATTTATGTTTCTCTTGTGAACGCTGCTGATCTGATACGATGTGCCTGTGATGCTGCTGCAAGTAAGTTTTTCATTGCACCTGTGCACACATGGATTTGTGCACATGACAATAAACTTGATCTTGAATTTGACTCTGATCATTCCACAAACTAACTCCAATGTGTCTGTTCATTTTATAATGCCAGAAATATCTTGTTCCAGGTTACTGTGTTCAATGGGCTCAGGAGAGCATTTACAAATCCCATCCACCCTTCCATTCATTCCTTACTTTTCTTGGAAGAAATGGAAGCAGGATTGCACGTTTTCCACATTTATTCATGAAAACAATGATTGGCATCAGCTGCTTTTAGTTGCTTCTTTCAATTAACGTGATTAGCATAAAACACAAAGATGCCGTCCTGATCTGCTACCTGGTGACTGATGTCGGTTATAAATATAACAGACTGTGAATGCAGTGTATTGTGTACTCAAAGCTTTCAATAGCAATGCATGAAGTTCCGGAAAACTTGGGGTTGACCATTTGCTATTCCATCATTGCAGTCATCAGCATTCCTGGTAAAGTATTGGTGTTAATTATCAATCTGCAAAATGTTGTGAAATGTTGCATCACTGCTGTGTTTACTGGGATTGTCGCTTTCTGTCAATTGTAGATTTTTACCCCTTTGCTGTTCTCCCAGTATCATTAATCCCCTTTCATTGTTTTCTCCCTTTGGTTGTACTGTTTTAACTGTGTATTTTATTCCTTTTAAACTTTATTTCTGTGTCGTGCATTTTATCACAATTTGTCGTAGAGTTTCTTCTTTACACCTTCTAATGTCCAATGGTTTTGATACCTATTATATCATCTCTTCTCATTCTAATGGTAAACACCCAACAAAATCAAATCAATTTCTTTTCTTATGGCACTTGATTGAACAGTTTCAAGCAAAATGTGACATGAAATTTACATTAAGGAGTTTAAAACAAAACGTGGTGTTTATCGGAAACAGCAAGAAATTGAAAGAGCAGAACTGAGGATCCAGGAAGTCAGTAAGTACTGGATGGGGATTTGAACTGGAGATTTTCTGATTCGATGCACTGGCTGCAGAGAGGTGATGAAAGTGAATTTATGGAGAGCACAATATGAAAGATCGGTCGACAGGGCAGGCACGGTAGTGTAGCGCTTAGCATAACACTATTACAGCATCAGCAACCCGGGTTCAATTCTGGCCACTGTCTGTAAGGATATTGTACGTTCTCCCTGTGGGTTTCCTCCGGGTGCTCCAGTGTCCTCTCACATTCCAAAGGTGTACGGGTTAGGAAGTTGTGGGCATGCTGTGTTGACGCCAGAAGCATGGCGACACTTGCGGGCTACCCCCAGAACACTCTACGCAAAAAGATGCATTTCACTGTGTGTTTCGATGTACATGTGACCAATAAAGGTGTCTTATCTTATCTTAGATGGATAGGATTATAACTCAAACTAGTGGAGGCAAAAGGAGGAGTGCACAGTGTAATAGGGCTTGATATTGGTATTCTTGGTGAAGGAGAAAAATTGTGGGGTATCTTAAACTACACGTAGATTGGACAAACCAGATCACTAGTGGTGCATGTGGGGAGGGAGCGGAGTGAAATACAGAATTTGTTTGGTGGATGAAGGCGTGCATGTGAAAATTATGAACATTTACAATGTTGGGCCAGTTGGTGCACTGTCTCTGTGCCAGTGGAAAAGCCCCATCTCACTTTGTAGCACCACGTCAATAAAGCCCTTCAAATTCACATCCAAATGTGGTTTAAATATGCATATATCGCTTTCAGGAATTGAGTTCCAAACATCCATCTGGGTGTCTTCACAAGAGGAGGGGTCGATGGCATTGTTGTACCAGAGGGAGGAATATTGGATGGGGTGAAACTAGTTGAAAAAGAAGCTTTTTCAGGATTTCCAGTGATATGGAAGAGATGATGAACAACACGACAAACAGTGGTGTTGACAGTGTTGAAGTTTTCAGTGGAAGAGAACGTTCTTGCTCTGGATTTTTTCCACAGAGACAGACTCTGGTCAGATCCAAACTGAGGTATGTTGCAACATCACAGTGCAGTTAATCACATGACAGAGTTCTTGGTGGGGATACTGTCTGTCAACTCAGTTTCAAGTGTAGAAGCAATATAAGTCGAACTGAATACCGTCAAGTCCAATATTATCTGAGTTCCAACATTTGTCTCACACACACACGGAAAAAAACAAAATATGTGCCACACACAAAATATACTCCTCCCACAAAAAACACACGGCATACAACACACACGCCCACACAATGTACAGCACACAAACACATGCACAGATACTCCACACAAACACCACAAACAAATGGACACACCACTCTCACACCACACACACACACACACACACACACACACACACACACACGATCAGTAACACACATGCACTCCCTCTGTCTTCCTCTATTGCAGCTAACTTGGCCATGATTGGGGTAATGTTTTGCAGACGATGCGGTCTCTCCAGATGTATCACTGTTACCTGCTGTCGATGGCGGTGATGGATCTCCTGGTCATTACCACGGGGGTGATATTAAACCGGTTTAGTCCCATCATTTTCCCATTGAATTTCATCAAGATTGCTCCAGCTTGCAGTGTGAATGTCGTGGTAGCTTACTCCGTAACAAACTGCTCCGTCTGGGTGACGGTGATGTTCACCTTTGATCGCTACGTGGCTACTTGCTGCCAAAAATTGAAAACAAAATATTGCAACGAGCGAACGGTGGTTGTGGTGATTGGAACAGTTACTGCCCTGAGCTGTTTCATAAATGGATTTTACTATTTTATATATGAACCTCCACATAAAACCAAGCTCTCACCGTGAAAAATTAAGTCGGCATATTATACCTCGCCTGGCTGGATAGCATTTCACTGGATCGATAGCATTTTAACTCCTCGTCTGGCATTTGTTCTAATTTTGCTGCTCAATTTCCTAACCGTCAGGCACATTTTAAGGGCCATTAGAAGCCGCAGGAGACTCCAGGGCAACGGGAACAGTGAGAGACAGAGCGACCCGGAGATGGACAGCTGCAGGAAGTCTATCGTCCTGCTCCTCAGTATCTCGGGTATCTTCATCCTCTTGCGGCTACTGGAACTGATAACTTTCCTCTATATTCACATTGCCGACGTCACTTACTTTTCAGGTTCCAATTTCAGTGGCTCAATTTTCCCTCTGGAAGAAAGCGGGTACGTGCTTCAGTTCTTGTGTTCCTGCGTGAACCCATTTATTTATGCAGGGACACAGAGTAAGATCAGAGACGAGATAAAGCTGGGGCTGAAATATCCACTGACTCTCATTAATAAATTACTGAAATAAACAATTTTTATTTTTTGAGAACAGTTTATGTTGCAAACTACCCTCAACTTGTTCTCTGTCTCCTGGCCTGCTCAGTCATAGAGCTGTACAGTATGAAAACAGGCCCTTCGGCCCAACTCTTCTATGCTGACCAAGTTGCCTCACTGAGCCAGTCCCACTTGCTTGCATTTGGCCCATTTCCCTCTCAACCTTTCCTATCTACGCACCTGTCCAAATGGTTTTTAAACATTGTGAGAAGTGCAGACAGAGTCCATGGAGGGGAGGCTAGTTTCTGTGACATGCTGAGCTGTGTCCACAACTCTCTGCAGTTTCTTGCGGACTCTGGCAGAGCAGTTCCTACACCAAGCCGTGATGCATCCGGATAGGATGCTTTCTCTGGTGCACTGATTAAAATTGTTGAGGGTCAAAGGGGACATGCCAAATTTCCTTAGCCTCCTGAGGAAGTAATGGCACTGGTGAGCTTTCTTGGCTATGGCATCTATGTGGTTGCAGCAGGAAAGGCAATTGGTGATTTTCAGTCCCAGGAACATGAAGTTTTCAACCCTCTCGACCTCAGGTTAATTTCCCTCAATGTCATAGGTTTCACAGATACACAACATTCACAAGAAAAACATTAATTATGAACATAAGCTATACAAAATTATACCTGAAAAAACACATTGAGAACAAAGAAGAAGGAAATAAAGTCTATTGTTGTGCAATGTGGTCACAGTGTTGCTGTACTGAGGGAGTGATTGGGGTTCTGCAGGTTGGTTCAAGAACTGAATGGTTGAAGGGAAGTAGCTGTTCTTGAACCTGATGGTGTGGGTCTTCAGGCTTCTGGTACCTCCTGCCCGATGGTAGCTGTGAGAAGATGGCATGGCCTGGATGGTGGGAATCTTTGATGATAAATGTTGCCTCCTTGAGACAGCGCTTCATATAGATACTTCCGACAGTGGGGGGGGATGTGCCCGTGATGTATTGGGCTGAGACCACTACTCTCTGCAGCCTCTTATCTTCCTGCGCTTTCAAATACCAGACCATGATTCATCCAGTCAGGATACTTTCAACAGTACATCTGTAGAAGTTTGTAAGAGAGTTCGGTGTCTTGCCAAACCTCCTTATCCTCCTGAGAAAATAAAGCAAAGATTCTGGCAAGATTAGCAATTATTGTCCTGCCCTAATTGCCCTTTGGAAGGTGATGATGAACCATCCTCCTGGTGGAGGTGCTCCCACAGTGCTGTTCGGGAGCGACTTAGATCCAGTGACTCTGAAGGCTCAGTGATATATTTCTTTTGATTATTTCTAACTCTGTAACACAGGATGAGAAATGTCCCAGTCAGGATGCTGTGCAGTGTAGCAGGGAAACCAGCAGGGCTGGTGTTTACCTGTGCCTGCTCCTCATGTCTTCCTCAATGGGAGAGGTTGTGGTTTTGGCAGATGCTGAGGGAGTAGCCTGAGGAAGGAACGTTTTGTAGACGCTACACGCTGCAGTCACAGTGCACAGGTGTGGAGGTGGTGGATGAGGTGCCAATCAAACAGGCTGCTTTGTCCTGAATGTTGCTGGAGCTGCTCTCATCCAGAGAGTGTTCCATCATCAGCCTGAATTTTGCCCCTGTGACTGGTGGGAAAGTTCTGAGACGTCAGGAAGCGAGAAACACATTGCAGGATCCCCAGACTCTGACCTGCTCCAGTGGCCATGTGGTTGTTCCAACTGGTCCAACAGGGTCAATGGTGACCCCCACCTCCAAGATGTTGCTGAAAGCAGCATCCATCATTACAGACCCTCACCATCTGGGACGTGTCTGCTTTTCATTGCTACCATCAGGGAAGAGGTGCGGGAGTCTGAAGACCCACACTCAATGATTCAGAAACCGCTTCTTCCCCTCCACCATAAGATTTCTGAACAGTCCATGAACACTGCCTCATTATTCCTTTTCTTTGCACTATTTATTTATTTTGTAATTTGTCATAATATTCATGGCTTTGCTGCAAAACAACAAATGTCATGTCATATAAGACAGTGAGAATAAACCCAATTCTCATTCTGATCCTGACTTTTTTCAAGAAACATTAAGGACAGATTTAAAGGGTGGATGTAATTGGTGAAAGTTCTCCATAGACCATTGAACACAGCAACCTGGAACAAGAGTTGTTTGGTATAGAAAAATAAACAGTCACATTGGATTTAGTTTCTGGAATGATCAAAGTCAAATTCGAGTTTATTGTCAGATGCACAAGTACATGTGTGCACAGGTGCAATGGAAAACTTACTTGCAGCAGCATCACAGGCATATGGCATCAGAAAACCAGCATTCATAAGAAAATTCAGTTTTCACAAGAAATAACACAATTTGAACAAAAAAAAACAAAGACCAGATGACAGCAAAGTGATCATAGTGTTGGTAACCTCAAGTGATTGCGGTTGTGGTGGTTGGTTCAAGATCTGAATGGTTGAAGGGAAGGAGTTGTTTTTGAACCTGGTGGTGTGGGACTTCAGGCTTCTGTACCTCCTGCCCAATGTCAGCAGCAGGAAGATGGCATGGCCCGGATGGTGGATGTTGCCTTCTTGAGGCAGCGCCTCCTGTAGATACCACCGATGGTGGGGAGGGATGTGCCCGTGATGTATTGGGCAGAGTCCACAACTCTCTGCAGATTTTTACATTTCTGCGCATTCAAATTGTCATTCAGACCATGATGCAACCAGTCAGGATACCTTCAACAGTACATCTGCAGAAGTGTGCTGCAGTGGTTGGTGACAGGCCGAACCTCCTTAAACTTCTAAGAAAATAAAGACACTCGTGCACCTTCCTTGTGATTGCATCTACGTGCAGGGCCCAGGACAGCTCATCCAACATGTTGCCGCAAGGAATTTAAAGCTGCTGATTCTTCCACCACCAATCCCATAATGTGGACTGGCGCACGTTCGCCCTCCTTCCCCTTCCTGAATTCAACAATCAGCTATTTAGTTTTACTGACACTGAGTGAGAGGTTGTTGTTGTGGCTCCACTCAACCAGGTGTCCCATCTCGCTCCGGTCAGCTGACTCATCACCACCTGTGATTCATCCAACAACAGTGTTGTCATTGGCGAATATGTGCTTAGCCACACAGTCATGTGTGTAGAGAGTAGAGCAGGGGCTAAGCACACAGCCTAGAGGTGCACCTGTGTTGATGGTCAGTGAGGAGGAGATGTTGTTACCAATCCTCACTGACTGAGGTCTGCCGATGAGAAAGTCAAGTATCCAGTTGCAGAGGGAGGCACAGAGGCCCAGGTCTTGAACCTTAATGATGAGTTTAGATTGGATGATTGTGTTGAACGCTGAGCTGTAGTCGATGAACAGCAGCTTGACGTATGTGTTCCTGTTGTCCAGGTGGTCCAGAGAAGACTGAAGTGCCAGAGAAATCCCACCTGCTGTTGACCTGTTCCATCGGAAGGCAAATTGAAGCGGATCCAGCTGATTTCTGTGGCAAGAGCTGATTTGTGCCACAACCAACCTCTGGAAGCACTTCATTCTGGTTGAACAAAGCACAACCGGACTGTTGTCATTGAGGTAGGTCACCAGGCTCTTCTTGGGCTCTGATACAATTGATGTCTTTTTGAAGCAGATGGTAACCTCAGTCTGCAGAAGCGAGAGGTTGAATATGTCCCTAAACACTCCAGCCAGTTGGTCCACACACATCTCTGGTACTCAGCCAGATTCACCGTTCGTGCATTCCCCCTCTTGAAGGATGTCCGGACACTGGCCTCAGAGGCTGAGATTACAGGGTCATCCAGAGATGTGGGGGCTCGTGTGGGTGTGTCATAGTTCTCCCTATCAAAGTGTGCATAAAAGGCATTGAGCTCATCCGGGAGTGATGGGTCGTTGCCACTTATGCTGCCCGATCTCACCTTGTAGTAAGTTATATTGTGCAAGCCCTGCCACAGCTGTTGAGCGTCCATCTGTAATCCACCTTTTAAACCATGATTTTATAAACCTCGATAAGGTCACTTCTCAGCCTCCTATATTCCAGAGAAAAAAGTATTGGTATTGGTATTGGTTTATTATTGTCACGTACCGAGGTACAGTGAAAAGCTTGTCTTACAAACCAATTGTACAGGTCAATTCATTACACACTGCAGTTACATTGAGTCAGTACAGACTGCATTGATGTAGTACAGGTAAAAACAGTAACAGTACAGAGTAAATTGTCACAGCTACAGAGAAAGTGCAGTTCAAAAGGAGCAACCTCTCCTTGTAACTCAAACCCAGTCAAATCCTCAAATCTTTTTTGCAACCTTTCCGGTTTAATGCCATCCTTCCTATAACAGGGAGACCAGAACTGTCCACAGGACTCCAAATGTAGCCGGATCCTGACCCAAATCGTCAACTGTCCACTTACCTCCACATATGCTATCTGACCTGTGTTGCTACAGATTCCAGCATCTGCAGTCTCTGGTATGGTCACCTCACATTTATCTCAGTTACACTTATTGATCTGTTTTCCTCTCAACTTAGGAAATGTAACTTTGCTGAAATGGATTAAACTCTGATTCCAAAGTTTGTCGTGAATCACATTCTAATTCTGAGGTGGGGGAAAATTATCACTCAGATTCAAGGCGGTATTTCCCAGTGTTTGGACAAGGTACCGTGAAGTGAATCAAAGTGTGAGATGGTTCACGATCATCTTGGATTTCTGCCACAAGAAACGCTGTCTTTATGTAAATCAATGCTTTGATCAGGTGGTTGGAAATTTGGTATGAAGCACTCTAAATTCTTTGGTGGGATAATGAGAGTGTACCACCTCCTCACTGGCAAAGCTTGTCCTTAATGTATAAACTGGCTCCCCTTTGTGTCCTCAAACTTCAACGAGGAAGCTTATTGAAAGGAACGACTCATCATCAATGGATTTGCTGCATGTCATACTGTGATCGATGCAGATTCAAGCAAGCATCAATACTGTTTCAGTTGAAGGACATTATCATAATATCACTTTGATCAGGCTGCCAGGTCAGGTATGGAGGGGACTGATTTATTTGTAACAGGACGGCTTCCTATTAATGCTGCATAAGTGTTTCTTGAAGTGAATCAAACTTTGACACCGCAGGCTGCAAAGAACGACATTGAGATACTGAGACATGAAGACACCAGAACAAGCTTTGAGAAACACTTAAATTGAAAGTTTGTACCAGTTTCCATGAAATCAATTAGTTATATGGTGCTTACAATTTTTTTCAGATTCATGAAAATGGAAGCTATACATCAAGAAAAAGACGATCTCAAAGTAAAATACAGGTTTGATCAGGTCAGTGGAAATCTAGTATGGAACACGAACTTCTGTGTTGGGGTTTAACTTGCCACCAGAAAATTGTATTATCCACGGGGTAGTAACTTCTCTCCAGTGAATGATTTTCTGATTAGAATGTTTATCAACTGCTTCACTTAAAACAGTAAGTAACGGCACCATTTAAAGGAGAACCATGGTGTAAGATGTTGCTTTGGTTAAATTGTTCATACAGTGAAATAAAGCAGAGCAAGCTTCACATGAAACTCAGTAATTTCTTTGTTCAGAACTGAAAGAGACCACACACACACACACACACACACACACACAGTCTCCCTCACTGTCTGACACCATCCATTCTGTGACTCGAGTTTCCTCTCCACTGCTGCACCTCTCCCACCCTCCCACACATCCCACTCCCTCTGGCAATTCCTGCCCACACTCCCAGCCACACACTCGGCCCCATTCCCAATGCACTCCATCTCCACATCTCTCCCCGTTCCCAGCCGGACTCTGTTCACACACCTGGCTCCCATCCTGGTTACCTTCTGTCTGCACATCTGCCCATGTTTGTGACCAGGCTCCAGCTCCCAGTTCTCACGGGAGCCACCAGGGTCCCCTCAGGGTTTGGAATGACCAACACACACAGCAATAACCCAGGATGTTGTCATCTAACACTGCACTGACTGCACTCCCATCTGCCTTGGCCAGGAGAGCCTTTTTTCCATGTATGGGAAGCGGTTTTTTCAAAGCAAAGGAAAATGTGTTGGTGTGGTTGGTAATGAATCAAATTGGAATGTTACCACTTAGGAAGAAAGGCAAGTATTTTCAAAGTGTGTAAAACTGTTTCTGTCAAGTGAATTAATTTCCAACGAGATGGATTGCAACTTCTTGTACTCACGCAGAAAGAAACCACTGCCTTTGTGGTCCCTGAGGCTCGAGGATAACTTGCCACCATTTCAGGTTGAGGTAACTCATGAATCCAATTTGGGACCATCAACTCTCAGAACTTCAGTATGGTTTCCATCTGCTCTTGAGATTCTGTTAGTATTTTTAGTTGTCATGTGGCCTTTTTATCTTCTTCTCCATCAGGAGGAGAAGCAGAGAGCATATTGTAACAATATGCCAAATGAGATGCCTATCTAAGCTCGTCCCATTTGCCAACATTTGGCCCCTATCCCTCTGTAACCCTGACCTTAACCTATAATTTCCCTCCAGTAATGGGGGCAAGACTGGCCTGGATTGGTTGCAGTGGGATGGAGTCAAGCACCCATCCCCACCCTCCCACAGTTCTGACAAGAGATCTTTGATGTAAAACGTGAACTCTTTTACTTCCCACAGACGCTGTCTGACCCGAGTGTTTCCAGCATTTTCTGCTTTTATTTCAGATTTCCAGCATCTGCAGTTTCTTTATTTTATTTTTTGTTTCTCTTTAAGTATCCTGCCTCCGATTGCACCTCCAACATAATGTTCAAGGAACCCGTCTTGCCAGCATTCAATGAACTTACATCTTCAAGGCCACATCTGCCAATTTGATTTGCCAGCCAACAAGGAGTTAACACAGGAGACACAAGAGACTGCAGATGCTGGAATGTGGAGCAACACACAAACTGCTGGAGGAATTCTGTGGGTCGAGCAGCATCTGTGGAGGGAAATGGACAGTCGGCGATGAGCCCATGATGGTTGCTTTACCCTGGTTTTAAGCTCCTATTTTCATCTTGATCTGTCCAACAGGGGGACTGACAGTTTTCTTCTGTCCTTTCCAAATGCCACCAAAACGATTCCACTTACTCATACTTCATGTTTCATAGAACTTTCTTACCAGTGTCCTGATGCCGTTGTGTTATCAGACCGACCCTGCTCCTTCCTATTGGTGAATCTGCCAACCGCTCTGTGACACTAATAAATACTCCGGGATATTCAGCTCTTTTCCTTGTGACCAGACCTCTGGAATGTCCAGTAGACCAGCCCTTCTTGGTGCTGCTAATTGATCCAACTTGTTGCAAATGGGCGGCACAGTGTGACAGCAGGTAGTGCTGCCGCCTCACAGCTCCAAAGACCCAGCTTCGATTCGGACCTCCGGTGCTGTCTGTCTGGAGTTTCCACGTTCTCCCTGTAACTGCATGGGTTTCCTCCCACATCCCAAAGATGTGCAAGTTGATCGATTAATTGGCCGCTGTAAATTGCCCCCAGTGTGCAGGTGTGGTAGAATCTGAGGGGAGATGATGCGAATATGGGGAGAATAAAATAAGGATTATTGTAAATGGGAGCTTGATGGTCAGCATGAAGTTGGTGGGCCGAAGGGCCTGTTTCTGTGCTGTGTAAGTCTGTGACACAATTGTACAACATGAAGCAGGAAGGAGCATGGTGCCATTAAAACGCAGCATGGACCCAAAGTGAGGACAGAGGGCAGGGAGTGTGTGTAACAAGCTGACAGAGGAAGTGGTTGAGGTGCAATGCTTAAGTGACATTTGGACAGGTACATGGATAGGAAAGGTTGAGAGGGATCTGGGCCAAATGCAGGAAAATGGAACTGGATCAGTGAGGCAACTTGGTCGGCATGGACGAGATGGGCCGAAGGGCCTGTTTCTGTGCTGTAAACTCCATGAATACAGGACTGAGCAGGCGAGATGATAGAGAAAAAGATGAGGTGGTTTACAACATAAACTGTTCCCAAAGAATAAAAATTGTTTATTTTAGTAATTTATTAATGAGAGTCAGAGGATATTTCAGCCCCAGCTTTATCTCGTCTCTGATCTTACTCTGTGTCCCTGCATAAATAAATGGGTTCACGCAGGAACACAACAACTGAAGTGCGTACCCGCTTTCTTCCAGAGTCATAAGCTATCCAGCCAGGCGGGTATAAGATGCTGACTTAACTTTGCACGGTGTGGGCTCGGTTTTATGTGGAGGTTCATGTGAAAAATAGAGAAATACATTTCTGAAACAGCTCAGGGCATTAACAGTTCCGATCTCCACAGCCGCCGTACACTCTATGCAATATTTTGTTTTCAATTTTTGGCAGCAAATAGCCACAAAGCGATCAAAGGTGAACATCACCGTCACCCAGACGGAGCAGTCTCTTACAACTTACTGGATCCTCAGTTCCGCTATTTCGATACTCCCATGCTGTTTTCAAAACACTCCACATCCTGTATTAAACTCCTTAATGTAAATTTGCTGTTGACTTTTGTTTGAAACTGTTCATACAAGTGCCATAAGGAAAGAAATTGCTTCCATTATAGTTTGGTGTTTGCCATCAGAATGAGGAGAGATGATATAATAGGTCTCAAAACCATTGAAGATTAGAAGTTGCAAAGTAGAAATTATACTGCCAATTGTGATGAAAGGCAGACTCAATAAATAAAATTTAAAAGGAATAAAGTTGTCGATTCAAATGGTACAACCAATTGGAGAAACAACTAAAGGGTATTAATGATACTGGGAGAACAGCAAAGGTGTAAAAATCTGCAATTGACAGAAAACAACAATCCCAGTAAACACAGCAGTGATGCAACATTTCACAACATTTTGCAGCTTGATAATTGACACCAATACTTTACCAGGAATGCCGATGACTGCAATGATGGAATAGCAAATGGCCAACCCCAAGATTTGTGGAACTCCATGCATTGCTGTTGAAAGCTTTAAGCACACAATACACTGCATTCACAGTCCGTTATATTTATACCCGACGTCAGTCACCAGGGAGCAGATTAGAAAGGCATCTTGGTTTTTATGCTAATTATATTCATTGCAACAAGCAGTTTAAAGCAGCTAAAGCTAATAAATGTTTTGATGAACAAATGTGTCTAATGTGTAATCCTGACTCCATTTCTTCCAAAAAAATAAGGACTGTCTGAAAAAGGTGGACGTAATTGGAGAAAGCTCTCTTCAGCCCATTGAACTGAGCATCTTGGATTCAGATGTCTTTGGCATTGAAAATTAAACAGATACATTGGATTCAGATGGTGGAATGATCAAAGACAAAGTCAAATTCGTGCTTATTGTCAGATGCACAAGTCCATGTGTGCACAGGTGCAACGAAACACTTACTTGCAGCAGCATGACAGGCACATCGCATCAGATAAGCAGCATTCACAACAATAACATGAATCAAACAACATTTTTACAAGAAAGAACATAATTAGGACAAAAAAAAGACCATTTTAGTGCAAAGTTAAGGGAAGTAGCTGTTCTTGACCCTGGTGGTGTGGGACTTCAGGCTTCTATACCTCTTGCCCAATGGCAGCTGTGAGAAGCTGGCATGGCCCGGATGGTGGGGATCTTTGATGATGGATGTTGCCTTCTTGAGGCAGTGCCTCCTGTAGATACCACTGATTGTGGGGAGGGATGTGCCCGTGATGTGTTGGGCAGAGTCCACAACGCTCTGCAAACTCTTATGTCACTACGCCTTCGAATTGCCGTTCAGGCCACGATGCAACTGGTCAGGATACTTTCAATGGTACATATGTAGAAGTTTGTTCGAGTGTTCGGTGACAACCGAACCTCCTTCACCTCCAAAGAAAGTAACGACACTGGCGTGCCTTCATTGTGATTGCATCTATGTCTGGGACCCAGGACAGCTCAACAAATGTGTTAATACCCAGGAATTTAAAGCTGCTGACTCTCTCCACTGCCAATCCCCCAATGTGGACAAGTGCACATTGAAGTCAACAATCAGCTCTTTCATTTTACTGACATTGAGTGAGAGGTTGTCGTTGTGACTCCACTCAACCAGGTGTCCTATCTCACTCCGGTCAGCTGACTCATCACCACCTGTGATTCATCCAACAACAGTGGTGTCGTCGGTGAAT
This sequence comes from Pristis pectinata, assembly GCF_009764475.1. Lineage (NCBI taxonomy): Eukaryota > Metazoa > Chordata > Chondrichthyes > Rhinopristiformes > Pristidae > Pristis > Pristis pectinata. The sequence goes on along the minus strand of NC_067439.1, from coordinate 16,947,806 downwards.
TTGTATCTGGAGCTGTGCTTAGCCACACAGTAATGTGTGTACAGAGGGTAGAGCAGGGGGCTAAGCACGCAGCCTTGAGGTGCACCTGTGTTGATGGTCAGCGAGGAGGAGATGTTGTTACCAATTCTCTCTGAATGAGGTCTGCTGATGAGGAAGTCAAGTATCCAGTTGCAGAGGGAGGCACAGAGGCCCAGGTCTTGAAGCTTGATGATGAGTTTGGATGGGATGATTGTGTTGAATGCTGAGCTGTAGTCCATGAAGAGCAGCCTGATGTATGTGTTCCTGTTGTCCAGATGGTCCAGCGCAGAGTGAAGAGCCAGGGAAATTGCACCTGCTGTTCTGGTGGTCGGCAAATTGAAGCAGTCACAGGTTATTTCTGAGGTAAGAGTTCGTTTGTGGAATAACCCACCTCTCAAAGCACATCATTCCAGTTGATAGAGCGCAACCAGACTGTACTCATTGAGGGAGGTCACCACACTCTCATTGGGCACAAGTACCACAGGTACTTTTATGAAGTCATTGAGGCAGGTCACCACGCTCTCCTTGGGCACAGGTAATTATTGGAAGCAGATTGGAACCTCTGAGCATAGCAGCGAGAAGTTGAATATGTCAGTAAACACTCCAGCCAGTTGGTCCGCACAGATTTCTGGTACTTGGCCAGGTACGCCGTCTGGACCAGACTCCTTTCATGGATTCACCCTCTTGAAGGATGCCCGGATGTTGGCCTCAGAGACTGAGATTACAGGGTCATCCGAAGATGTGGGGGCTCGTGTGGGTGTGTCATAGTTCTCCTTATCAAGACGTGCATAAAATGCATTGAGCTCATCCAGGAGTGATGGGTCATTGTCACTTATGCTGCCCGATCTCACCTTGTAGGAACAACCTTCCAGGGCTTCATTTGGGGAAGACTCGAAATGTTTTTGTGGGTACACACTTGTCCACACATGTCCTGATGAAGTCGGCGACAACAGTGCCATATTCATTTAGGTCCGCTGATAAATCCTTGAACATGGTCCAGTCCACCGACTCGAAGCAATCCCGAATTCGCTCCTCCGCCTCTGCCGTCCAGCTCTTCATCGTCCTCTTCACCGGTGCCGCGCTCTTCAGTCTCTGTCTGTACGCAGGCAGAAGAAGCACAGCCAGGTGGTCGGATTTACCAAAGTGCGGGCGAGGGATGGAGCAGTCGGCGTTCTTGATGGTGGTACAGCAGTGGTCGAGTGTGTTGAGTCCTCCAGTATTGCAGGTGATGTGTTGATAGTAGTTCGGCAGAGGCTTCAAACTCACTTGATGAAAGTCTCCCGCCACGATGTGACAGGCGTCGGGGTACATCCCTTCGTTCTTGTTGATTACAGCACCCAGTTCCTCAAGTGCCAGCTTGATGTCTGCCTGAGGTGAGATGTAGACTGCAGTCAGGATGACGGTGGAGAACACCCACGGAAGGTAGAATGGTCGGCACTTCACTGCCAGATGTTCCAGGTCGGGGGAGCAGGAATGGGACAAGACCGCCACGTCCGTGCACCACGACAAGTTTATCATAAAGCAGACACTGCCGACTTTTCCCTAACCCGACGCTGCCGTCTGGTCCATGTGGTGGATCGAGAAACCCTCAGGCTGGAGCGCTGTGTCAGGAGAGTTGGGAGTGAGCCATATCTCTGGGAAACAAAGTACACAGCAGTCACTCATGTCGCTCTGATAAAGCAATCCTGCTCTGAGCTCCTCAGGTCTTTTTTAAGAACTGCAGATTAGCCTGGAGAATGCCGGGTGGACGGGAGGGGGAGGTGGGCGGGGGGGCTTAGGACCCTGCATTTCAGTCTTGGGGAGGGGAGCATGAAGCATCAAATGAACAAGAACTATCACTGCCCAGAATTAGAGACAACAGTGGAAGCAGTTCAAGGATTCAAATAATTATTTATTGGAACACTTGGGTAACTGATAAATGAAGGAAGCTCGGTTTGTGTAATAAAGAGCATTGATCACCATGAGAAATGGGAGCTGGTGTAAAACTAAAGAAGGATTAATCGACTGTCAGGGACTGTAGAGACTCAGCAGATAGTGAGTGTTGCAGGTCGAGATTTTCTGATTCTAAGATGACAGAACCATTGGTGTTGACTTTCATTCACCATCAAACTGATGGCAACTTCAGGAGTTAATTCTGTGTGTAGTGAGACGTGGAACGACCAGTGCACCTCCACACATCATGCTGTCTGCAGCCTTCTCCACTGTGCTCAAAGGAAATCACTTGAACGTTGAGTAGTTGAGTCTCCTTCATTGTAAATTACCCTGCAAAATGTTCACTTTGTTGCATGAGGTCAGGCAGGACAGTAAGTCACATTAATGCTCAGCAAACTGTTGGTGGCTCTCTAATTACGTCAAGGTCAAGTTTATTGTCATATGCAGAAGTACCTACTACAGATGTGCAATGAAAAACTTACTTGCAGCAGCATCTACAACTGGATACTCAGCTTTCTGATTGGCAGAACTCAATCAGTGACGATTGGTAACAACATCTTCTCCTCACTGACCAACAACACAGGTGCACCTCAAGGCTGCGTGCTTAGCCCCCTGCTCTACTCTCTATACTGTGGCTAAGTACAGCTCCAATTCCATCTAAAAATTCACTGACGCCACCACTGTTATTGGACGAATCACAGGTGGTGATGAGTCAGCTTCCCGGAGTGAGATAGGACACCTGGTTGAGTGGTGCTGCAACAACAACCTCTCACTCAGCGTCAGTCAAACGAAACAGTTGACTGTGGACTTCATGAAGGGGAAGGAGGGTGAACATGTGGCAGTCTACACTGGGGCAGAGAGTCAGCAGCTTTAAATTCCTGGGCATTAACGTATTGGGTGACACGTGCTGGGCCCTGCACATAGATGCATTCACAAGGAAGGCGCGACAGTGTCTTTAATTCTAAGGCGTTTAAGGAGGTTCCACTTAAACCATAGAGCCATAGAACCATACAGCACAAAACAGGCCCTTCAGCCCACCATGTTGTGCCGTCCATCAAACCACCCTCACACTACCTAACCTTTTCCTCCCGCATATCCCTCTATCTCACATTCCTCCATGTGCCTATCCAACAAACTCTTGAACCTGTCCAATGTATCTGCCTCCACCACCACCCCAGGCAGTGCATTCTATGCACCAACCACTCTCTGGGTGAAAAACCTCCCCCTGACATCTCCCCTGAACCTCCCACCCATAACCTTAAAGCCATGCCCTCTCGTCTTGAGCATTGGTGACGTTGAAAGGAGGCACTGGCTGTCTACTCTATCTATTCCTCTCAATATTTTATATACATCTATCAAGTCTCCTCTCATCGTCCTCCTTTCCAGTGAATAAAGCCCTAGCACCTTAAGCCTTTCCTCATATTCCATACGCTCTAATCCAGGCAGCATCCTGGTAAATCTCCTCTGCACCCTCTCCAATGCCTCCACATCCTTCCTATAATGTGGCGACCAGAACTGAACACAGTACTCTAAGTGTGGTCTAACTAGAGTTTTGTAAAGCTGCATCATCACTTCGCGGCTCTTAAACTCAATCCCACGATTTATGAAAGCTAACATCCCATTGGCCTTCTTAACTGCTCTATCCACCTGTGAGGCAACTTTCAGTTAACTGTGAATATGAACCCCCAGATCTCTCTGCTCCTCTACACTGCCAAGTACCTTACCATTTACCTTGTACTCTGCCCTGGAGTTTGTCCTTCCAAAGTGTACCACCTCACACTTCTCCGGATTGAACTCCATCTGCCACTTGACAGCCCATCTCTGCATCCTATCAATATCCGACAGCCCTCCACACTATCCACAACACCGCCGATCTTAGTGTCGTCCGCAAACTTACTAACCCAGCCTTCCACCCCCTCATCTAAGTCATCTATAAATATCACAAAAAGTAGAGGTCCCAGAACCGATCCCTGCGGGACACCACTAGTCACTGCCTTCCAATCCGAGGGCACTCTCTCCACCACAACCCTCTGCTTTCTACAGGCAAGCCAATTCCTAATCCACACAGCCAATCTTCCCTAGATTCCTTGGCCTCTGAATTTCCGAAGAAGCCTACCATGAGGAACCTTATCAAACGCCTTACTAAAATCCATATGGACCACATCCACTGCACTACTCTCATCAATCTTCCTCATCACCTCCTCAAAGAACTCTATCAGGCTTTGAGGCAAGATCTTCCCTTCACAAATCCATGCTGACTGTCCCTAATCAGTCCATTATTCTTCAGGTGTTCATAGGTCCTATCCCTTAGAATCCTTTCTAACAGCTTACCCACCACAGACGTAAGGCTCACAGGTCTGTAATTCCCTGGACTATCCCTACTACCTTTTTTGAACAAGGGGACAACATTTGCCACCCTCCAATCCTCTGGCACCATCCCCGTGGACAACGAGGACTCAAAGATCCTTACTAGCAGTTCAACAATCTCCCCCTTCGCCTCTCGAAGCAGCCTGGGGAAAATCCCGTCAGGGCCCGGAGATTTATCCATCTTGATATTATTTAACAAGTTCAACACATCCTCTTTCTTGATAGCTACAACCTCGAGAACATTACCCTTACCAGCACTCCCTTCCGCGTCATCAAGACCCCTCTCCTTGGTGAATACCGAAGAGAAGTATTCATTGAGAACTTCACCCACTTCTGCCGCCTCCAGGCACATTCTCCCACCTTTGATCTGAATCAGACCTACATTTACCCTAGCCATCCTCCTACCCTTCACGTAGGTGAAAAAGGCCTTGGGATTTTCCTTAACCTTACTAGCCAATGCCTTTTCATGTCACCTTCTAGCTCTCCTCAGCCCTTTCTTAAGTTCCTTCCTCGCTACTCTATATTCCTCACGGGCCCTGTCTGAACCTTGCTGCTTATACCTTATGTATGCTGCCTTCTTCCCCCTAACTAATCGCTCCACCTCTCTCGTCACCCACGGCTCCTTCACCCTGCCATTCCTTCTCTGCCTCACTGGGACATATTTATCCCTAACATCCTGCATAAGATCCCTGAACTTTGACCACATCTTCATGGTACATTTCCCTTCAAAAAGGACATCCCACTTTACATTCCCAATTTCTCTCCTTATAGCCTCATAGTTCGCCCTTCCCCAATTAAATATCTTCTTGCCCTCTCTGCACCTGTCCCTGTCCATGACAATTTTAAAGGTTATGGAGCAATGGTCACTGTCCCCCAAATGCTCACCCACCAATAGATCCTTCACCTGTCCAGGTTCTTTTCCTAAAACTAGATCTAGCATGGCATTCCCTCTAGTCGGCCTGTCAACATACTGCGTCAGGAATCCCTCCTGGACACATTTAACAAATTCCGTCCTTTCTAAACCTTTGGCACTAAGCAGGTTCCAGTCTATATTTGGGAAGTTAAAGTCTCCCATTATAACAACCCTATTATTTTTGCTTCTCTCCAAACACTGCCTGCCAATCTGCTCCTCTATATCTCTACTGCTACCGGGGGGGCCTATAGAATACTCCTAGTAGAGTAACTGCTCCTTTCTTGTTCCTTACTTCCAGCCATACGGACTCTAGAGATGATCCTTCTACAATATCCATCCTTTCCACAGCCGTAACAGTGTCCCCGACCAGTATCGCCACCCCTCCTCCTCTTCTCCCCCCTTCCCTATCTCTCTTAAAACACCAAAAACCAGGAATATTCAATATCCACTCCTGCCCTGACGTCAGCCATATCTCAGTAATAGCCAAAATATCGTAGTCCCCCATACTTATCCAAGCCCTCAGTTCATCTCCCTTATTCCTGACACTTCTTGCATTTAAGTAAACACCTACCTTACTACTTTTATAGCCTGTATAAGTCCATCTACCTTACAACTTTTATAGCCTGTATTCTGCTTCTCCTTCCCCAAATCCTCTCTCAAAGATTGTGGCCAAACACTCAAGCAAACTTCGACAGATGTACAGTGGAAGTATCCTGACAGGTTGAATAATGGTCTGAATGCAATTCAAATGTGCAGGAACATGGGAAGCTGCAGAGAAGAGTGGACTCTGCCCAATACATCACGGGCACATCCCTCCCCACCATCGGTAGTATCTACACAAGGCGCTGCCTCAAGAGGGCAACATCCATCACCAAAGATCCCCACCATCTTGACCGTGCCATCTTCTCGCAGCTGCCATTGGGCAGGAGGTACAGAAGCCTGAAGTACCACACCACTAGGTTCAAGAACAGCTACTTCCCTTCAACCATTCGTCTCTTGAGCCAACTGACACAACCCTCATCACCAGAGTTTTCCAACACTGTGACCACTTTCATCACTTTGCACTGTGATGCTCCGTGCTGTGATGCTGCTGCAAGTTAGTTTTTCATTGCACCTGTGTGTACATGTGCTTGTGCGGATGACAATAAACTCGACTTTGACTTTGACTTTGACCATTCCACGAACTAAATCCAATGTGTCTGTTCATTTTTTAATGCCAAAACCATCTTTTTCCAGGTTGCCGTGTTCAACAGGCTAAAGCCAGTTTTCACAAACGACATCCACCCTTTGAGACTGTCCCTAATTTACTTGGAAGAAATGGGAGCAGAATTACACATTATGCACAATTATTCATCAAAACAATTACTGGCATTTGCTGCTTTAAGTTTTTTGTTTCAATTAGGTTAGCAGAAAAAAACAAAGATGCTGTCCTAATATGCCACCTGGTGACTGATGTCAGGTATAAATATAACAGACTGTGAATGCAGTGCATTGTGTACTTGAAGCTTTCAACAGCAATGCATGGAGTTCCACAGATCTTGGGGTTGGCCATTTGCTATTCCATCATTGCAGTCATCGGCATTCCTGGTAAAGTATCGGTGTTAATTATCAATCTGAAAAATGCTGTGAAATGTTGCATCACTGCTGTGTTTACTGGGATTGTTGCTTTCTGTCAATTGCAGATTTTTACCACTTTGCTATTCTCCCAGTATCATTAATACCCTTTCATTGTTTTCTCCCATTGGTTGTACCAGATAATTGAATATTTTATTCCTTGTAAATTTAATTTTTCATAGTGCATTTTATCACAAATAGAGGTAGAGTTTCTTCTTTCTAAACCTAACCTTCTAGACTGTTTGTGATCGTCTAATCTGGTTTTGATACCTATTATTTCACCTCTTCTCATTCTGATGCTAAACACCCAACTATAATGGAGGTAATCTCTTTTCTTTTGGCACTTGTATGAACAGGTTCAAACAAAATTTGAAACCAAATTTACATTTAGGAGTTTAAAAAAGGACATGGAGTGTTTGAAAACAGTAGGACTTTATTGAAATAGCGGAACTGAGGATCCAGTAAGTCAGGATCCTCAGTGTAGGATGGGTATTTGAACCGGAGATTTTATGATTCAATTTACTGGCTGCAGAGAGGTGATGAAAGTGAATTTATGGAGAGTGCAATGTGGAAGATCGGTCATTGATGAATCCAGATGGATAGCACTTTAGATCAAATAAGTGGAGGCACATATTCATGGTGCAATAAGGCTTGATATTGGTATTCTTGGTGGGGGAAGAAAATTGTGGGTTGTCTTAAACTGCATGTAGATTGGACAAACCAGATTATTCGTGGTGCATGTGGGGAGGGAGTGCAGTGGAATACAGAATTGGTTTGCTGGATGAAGATGTGCATGTGAAAGGGACATCCGAGGGAGCACAGCTTAGCAGCAGTGATCTGTGATTTAACTGAGTTATGAAGATTTACAATGTTGGGCCAGTTGGTGCACTGTCTCTGTGCCAGTGGGAAAAGCCTCATCCCACTTTTTGTGCCATGCCTACAGTGGTCTTCAAATACACATCCAAATGTGCTTTAAATATGCATATATCGCTTTTGGGAAGTGAGTTCCAAACATCCATCTGGGTGTCTTCACAAGAGGCGGGATCAATTACATTGTTGTACCAGAAGGAGAAATATTGGATGGGGTGAAATTCATGGAAAAAGCTTTTTTCAGGATTTTCAGTTGTATGGAAGAGATGACAAACAGCATGGAATGTAGTGGTGTTGACAGTGTTGAAGCTTTCAGTTGAAGATAAAGTTCTTTCTCAGGATTTTTTCCACAGAGACAGACTCTCTGGAAGATCCAAACTGAAGTATGTTGCAACATCGCAGTGCAGTTAATCACATGACAGAATTCTTAGTGGGGTAACTGTCTGTCAACTCAGTTTCAAGTGTCAAAGCAATAAAAGTTGCACTGAATGCCGTCAAGTACAATTTTATCTGAGTTCCACTGTTTTAGTTCGTTGTCAAACACACACATTCAAAAACCAAATGACACACCACATACATTCAAAGTAGAAGCCACACACATAAACTACATACCACACATGAAGTACACACACAAAATGCACACCACACTCACACTCCACATGTAGTCTCACACCATACACTCATCCACACTCACACTCAGATAAACATGACACACACAATCAGTAACACACATGCACTCCTTCTGTCTTCCTCTATTGCAGCTAACTTGGCCGTGATTGGTGTAATGTTCCACCGACAATGTGGTCTCTCCAGATGTATCACTGTCTACCTGCTGTCGATGGCGGTGACAGATCTCCTGGTCATTATCACAGGTGTGATATTAAACAGAATTGTTCCCATGACTTTCCCCTCCAATTTCTTGACCCTCGCTCCAACCTGCGATGTGAATGTTGCGGTAGCTTACAATATAAGAGACTGCTCTGTCTGGGTGACGGTGATGTTCACTTTTGATCGCTTTGTGGCTATTTGCTGCCAAAAATTGAAAACGAAATATTGCACCGAGCGAACGGCGGCTGTGGTGATTGGAACGGTTACTGCCCTGAGCTGTTTCAAAAATGGATTTATGGGTTTTATATATGAACCTCCACATAAAACTGAGCCCACACCATGCAAAATTAAGTCAGCATATTATACCTCGCCTGGCTGGGTAGCATTTGACTGGATCGATAACATTTTAGTCCCTTGTCTGCCGTTTGTTCTAATTTTGCTGCTCAATTTCCTCACCGTCAGGCACATTTTCAGGGCCATTAGAATCTGCAGGAGACTCCAGGGCAGCGGGAACAGTGAGAGACAGAGCGACCCGGAGATGGACAGCCGCAGGAAGTCTATCGTCCTGCTCCTCAGTATCTCGACTATCTTCATCCTCTTGTGGCTACTGGTACTGATAACTGTCCTCTACGTTCACATTACCAGCGGCACTTACTTTTCAGGTTCCAACTTCAGTAACTCAATTTTCCCTCTGCAAGAAAATGGATATGTGCTTCAGTTCTTTGTTCCTGCATGAACCCATTTATCTATGCAGGGACACAGAGTAAGATCAGAGATGAGATAAAGCTGGGGTTGAAATATCCACTGACTCTCATTAATAAATTACTTAAATAAACAATTTTTATGCTTTGGGAACAGTTTATGTTGCAAACCACCCCCATTTTCTTTTCTACATCTCGCCATCTCAGTCATAAATTCAAAATCAAAGTCAAGTTTATTGTCTATGTCCAAGCACATGTCCGCACAGGTGCAATGAAGAACTTACTTACAGCAGCATCACAGGCACATCGCATCGGAAAAGCAGCATTCACAAGAAAAACATAAATTAAATCTGAATTGTAAACAATTTTTACAAGAAAACACAATTAGCACAAAAAAAAGTCCACTTGAGGGCAAAGTGATCTAAGTTTTCAGTGTTGCTAAACTGTAACGATTAGAGTTTTGCCTGTTCGTCCATGGAACTTGAATGGTTGAAGAGGAGCAGCTGTTCTTGAACCTGGTGGTGTGGGACTTCAGTCTTCTGTACGTCCTGCCCAATGGTAGCTGCTAGAAAATGGCACGGCCCAGATGGTGGGGATCTTTGATGATGGATGTCGCCTTTTGTAGCTGCGCCTCCTGTAGATACATCTTGTGGGGGTGGGGGTGAGGATGGGATGTGCCCGTCATGTGTTGGGCAGAGTCCACTGCTCTCTGCAGCTTCTTGCATTCCTGTGCATTCGAATTGCCGCACTAGACCATGATGCAACCAGTCAGGATACTTTCAACAGTACATCTGTAGAAGTTTGTCAGAGTGTTTGATGATAACCCAAACCTCCTCAAACTCATAAGACAGTAAAGGTGCTGGCGTAGTTTCCTTCTGATTGCATCCATGTGCTAGGCTCAGAACAGCTCATCTGACATGTTAACACCCAGGAATTTAAAGCTGCTGACTCTCTCCACCACCAATCCCCCATGTAGACTGGCACATGCTCTCCTTCCCCTTCCTGAAGTCAACAATCAGCTCTTTAGTTTTGCTGACATTGAGCGAGAGGTTGACTCATAGAGCTGTACAGTATGAAAACAGGCCCTTTGGCCCAACTCGTTCATGTCAACCACGTTGCTGAATTGAGCCGGTCCCATTTGCCTGCATTTTGTCCATATCCGTCTAAACCTTTCCTATCCATGTACCTCCCAAAATATCTCTTAAGTGTTGTAAATGTTCCCACCTCTACCACTTTCTCTGGCAGGTTGTTCTAGACACTCACCACACTCTCTCCTTACTCTTGGGTCCATACTGTGTTGTGATGGCGCCTTGCTCCTTCCTACTTACTTTTCATGTTGTTCTCTACCATCTCACTTGCTCAGTCATATAATTACAGAGTTACACAGCACGCAAAAATTCCCTTTGGCCCATCAACTCCATGCCAACCATCAAGCCCCCATTCACACTCATCCTTATTTTATTCTCCTTACATTCCCATCATCTGCCCCCAGATTCTACCACTCACCGACACCCTCGGGGCAACTTGCAGCGGCCAGTTAATCTACCAATCTGCACATCTTTGAGCTGCGGGATGAAACCCATGCAGTCACAGGGAGAACGTGCAAACTCCAAACAGACAGCACCAGAGGTCAGGATCGAATCTGGGTCTTCAGAACTGTGAGGCAGCGGCACTACCTGCTGTTCCACTGTTCCGCCTACTTGTGACAAGTTAGATGAATTAGCAGTACCAAGAGGGGCTGGTCCACTGGACATTACAGAGGTCTGGTCACAAGGAAGAGAGCTGAATATACCGGAGTGTTTATTAGTGTTACAGAGCAGTTGGCAGATTCACCAATAGGAAGGAGCAGGGTCGGTCTGATAACACAACGGCATTAGGACACTGGGAAGAAAGGAACATGAAGTATCAGTGAGTGGAATCATTTTAGGGGTAATTGGAAAGGACAGAAAAACCTGCCAGTCCCGCTGTTGGACATGAAGTAAGTAGGGGCTTAAAACTCGGTTAAAGCAATCATAATAGGCTCATCGTCGACTGTCCATTTCCCTCCACAGATGCTGCTCGACCCACAGAATTCCTCCAGCAGTTTGTGTGTTGCTCCACATTCCAGCATCTGCAGTCTCTTGTGTCTCCTGCATTAACTCTTTGTGGGCTGGCAAATCACATTGGCAGATGTGGCCTTAAGGATGTAAGTTCATTGAATACTGGTGAGACAGGAAGTGGTAGAGATGGGATCATTTGCAAAGCTTAAAAGACATTTGGACAGGTACATGGATACGAAAGGTTAAGAGGGATATGAGCCAAATGCAGGCAAATGGGACTGGCTCAGTTGGGCAATTTGGTCAGCAGGGACAAGTTGGGCCGAAGTCCTGTTTTCCATGTTGTGTCAGAATCAGATTTATGATCCCTGTCATATATGACATGAAATTTGTTGTTTTGCAGCACCAGTACAGAGCAAAGACTCAAAGTTACAGGAAATTACAAAGTCAATAAATGGTGAAAGGAATAGCGAGGTTGTGTTCACAGGTTCATGGCCCTTCCATAAGTCTGACAGCGGAGGCAAAGAAGATCTTTCTGGGCTCAGGTTCTTCAGGCTCCTGTACCTCCCCCACTGATGGCAGTAATGAGAAGAGGGTATGTCCCGTGTGGTGAGGGTCCTTTGTGATGGATGCCACCTTCTTGACATTCAGCCTTTTGAAGATGTCCTCAGTGGTGGGGAGGGATGTGCCCGTGATGGAGCTGGCTGAGTCCACAATCCTCTGCAGCCTTTTGCGATCCTGTGCATTGGAGCTTCCACACCAGGCTGTGATGGAACCAGTCAGAGTGATCTCCACCATACATCCATACAATTTGCAAGAATGTTTGGTGACATACCAAACCTCCTCAAACTCCTAACCTTGTAGAGCTGCTGGCGTGCTCTGTGACTGAGCAGGTGAGATGATCGAAAAGATGATGAGGGCGGTTTGTAACATAAACTGGTCCCAAGGAATAAACATTGTTTATTTAAGTACTCTATCAATGAGAGTCAGTGGATGTTTCAGCCCCGGCTTTATCTCGTCTCTGATCTTACAGCATAAATAAATGGGTTCACGCAGGAACAGAAGAACTGAAGCGCGTACCCGGTTTCTTGCAGAGGAAAAATTGAGTTACTGAAATTGGAACCTGAAACATAAGTGACATCAGTAATACAAACATAGAGTAAAGTTATCAGTACCAGTAGACATGAAGATATCCGAGATAGTTAGGAGCAGGACGATAGACTTCCTGCGGCTGTCCATCTCCGGGTCACTCTGTCTCTCATAGTTCTCGCCATCCTGGAGTCTCCTGCGGATTCTAATGGCCCTTATATTGCATCAATGTGTTGGGCCCAAGATAGATCCTCTGAGATGTTGACACCCAGGAACTTGAAGCTGCTCAGCCTTTCCACAGCTGACCCCTCAATGAGGACTGGTGTGTGTTCTCCTGACTTGCCCTTCCTGAAATCCACAATCAGTTCCTTGGTCTTGTTGACGTTGAGTGTGAGGTTGTTGTTGAAACACCACTCAACCAGCTGATCTATTTCATTCTAGTATGCCTGCTCATGGCCATCTGAGATTCTGCCAACAACAGTGGTGTCATCGGCAAATTTATAGATGGTGTTTGAGCTGCGAGTTTCATGTTTCTGTGTGCTTGTGTGGTGTGATAATGGCATGAGCATTTTTGTTGCGTGTGCTGTGAGAGTGGTGTGTGTGGATGTGTTTGTGTGTATTTTGTGTGTTGTCAGTGTTAGACAAAGAAGTAAACCAGTGGAACTCACAAATAAGCCTTGTACTTGACGGTATTCAGTGCCATTTCTATTACTTTGACACTTGAAACTGAGCTGGCAGACAGTTACCCCACTGAGAATTCTATCATGTGATTAACTGCGCTGTGATGTTACAACATGAATTGCAACATTGCAACATTGGATCTTACCAGAGCATCTGTCTCTGTGGAAAAAAAATCCAGACCAGGAACGTGACCTTCTACTGTGAACTTTTCACTAAGTTAACACCCTTGTCCTTTTGTTACTAGTTTGAATGTCTGAGTTTTTACAGAAATTTAGGGGAAGGTGCTGAGGCACACTTGTCACATTACTGAATTTAGGCTAACTGCTCTGTAATTACATGGTTTAACACTTCCTCCTTATTTGAACAATGGAAGCAGTTCTCCATTCTTCTGGCACCCCTCATGGCCTGGGATGATTGGAAAATGACTGTCAGACCCTCCACAATCTGTGCCCTTGCTTCCTTTAACAACCTCCTCTCTTGATGCATCACAGCTTGAGATGGCAACTGCCCTGCCCAAGATGGCAAGGAATTGCAGAGAGCTGTGAACACAGCCCAGTCCATCACACGAACCAGCCTCCACTCCATTGACTCCGTCTACACTTTCCGCTGCCTCCAGGTAGGAGCCAACATAATCGCAGAGCCCTCCCATCCTGGTCATTCTCTCTTCTCCCCCCTTCCATTGGGCAGAAGAGACAAAAACTTGAGAGCACGTTCCACCGAACTCAATGAGAGCTTCTATCCCGCTGTTGTCAGACTCTTGAACGGGCCTCTCACATGCTAAAAGATGAACTCCTGATCTCTCAGTCTACCTCACCATGGCCCTTGCACTTGATTTGTCTACCTGTACTGTAACTATAACTCTCTGCATCCGGTTTTGTGCTGTATGGTTCTATGGTTCTATGATTTTCATTTTTACTACCTCGATGTACTTATGTATGGAATGGTTTGTCTGTGTGGCACACTAACAAAATCTTTTCACTGTATGTTGGTACATGTGACAATAATAAACTAATTCCGATATTTCATCCTGATCAGGCAATTTATTCATTTAAAAAAAAACACCTGAATCATTTGGAGTTGTACAGGATGGAAACTGGTCCTTCAGCCCACCGTGTCCATGCCGACCAACAGGGACCCATCGACACCATTTCCAATTCCCAGCACCATCTGTAGACTTCTATATCTTGGCGATTCAAATACCCAACCAGATATTTCTTAAATGCTGTGAGAGTGCCTGCCTCCCCCACCCTCTCAGGCTGTGTGTTCCAGATTCCAACCAACCCTCAAGCTGAAAATGATCTTCCTCAGATCCATTCTAAACCTCTTATCCTTCACCCTAAACCTACACCTTCTGGTTTTAGCTGCCTCTGCTGTGGGGAGAGAGTAAGCAGCTTCAAGTTCCTGGGTGTCAACATCTCAGAGGATCTATCCTGGGGTCAAGACATTGATGAAATAGTGGGGGCAAGACTGGCCTGGATTGGCTGCAGTGGGATGGTGTCAATCACCCATCCTCACCCTTCCACAGTTTTGACAAGAGACCTTCACTGTAAATGTTAACTCATTTACTTCCCACAGACTCTGTCTGACCCGAGTGTTTCCAGCATTTTCTGCTTTTATTTCAGATTTCCAGCATCTGCAGTTTATTATTTTGATTTTTGTTTCTCTTTTAGAATCCCGCTTCCGATTTCACATCCAACATAATATTCAAGGAACCCGTCTCGCCGGCATTCAATGAACTTACATCCTCAAGGCCACATCTGCCAATCTGATGTCCCAGCCAACAAGGAGTTAACACAGGAGACACAAGAGACTGCAGATGCTGGAATGTGGAGCAACACACAAACTGCTGGAGGAATTCTGTGGGTCGAGCAGCATCTGTGGAGGGAAATGGACAGTCGATGATGAGCCTGTGATGGTTGCTTTACCCGAGTTTTAAGCCCCTTTTTTTTCTTGCTCTGACCAACAGGCGAACTGACAGTTTTCTTCTGTCCTTTCCAATTACCCACTAAAATGATCCCACTTACTAATATTTAGTGTTCTTTTCTTCCCAGTGTCCCAATGCCGTTGTGTTATCAGACCGACCCTGCTCCTTCCTATTGGTGAATCTGTCGGCCGCTCTGTAACACTCATAAATACTTGGGGATATTCAGCTCTCCCTGTGACTGTGTGGTTTTCCTCCCAGATTCCAAAGACGTGGTTGGTCGGTTAATTGGCTGCTGTAAATTGCCCCCAGTGTGTGGGTGAGGGGTAGAATCTGGGGGGAGATGATGGGAATGTGGGGAGAATAAAATAGGGATCAGTGTAAATGGGGGCTTGATGGTCGGCATGGAGTTGGTGGGCCAAAGGGCCTGTTTCCGTGCTGTGTAACTCTGTGACTATATGACTGAGCGGGTGAGATGGTAGAGAATAAGAGAACATGAAGCAGGAAGGAGCAGGTGCCATCACAATGCAGCATGGTCCCAAGAGTGAGGACGGAGAGCGGTGAGAGTGTGGAACGAGCTGCCCGAGGAAGCGGCAGAGGTGGGAACAACTGCAATGTTTAAAAGGCATTTGGGCAGGTACATGGGTAGGAAATGTTGAGAGGGATATGGGCCAAATGCAGGCAAATGGGACTGGCTCAGTTCGGCAACTTGGTCAGCATGAAAGAGTTGGGCCGAAGGTCCTGTTTTCAGACTGTCCAGCTCTATGATTAAACCTCTCACGCAATGTCAGAAAAACTGAAGAGCTGATTGTTGACTTCAGGAGTGGAAGGAGGGAGAACATGTGCCAGTCTACACTGGGGGATTGGCAGCGGAGAGAATCAGTGGATTTAAATCCCTGGGTTAACATATCAGGTGACCTGTCCTGGGTCCAGCAGACAGATGCACTCACAAGGAAGGAGCATCAACATCTTTACTTTCTTGGGAGGTTAAGGAGGTTCAGCTTGTCACTGAACACTCTGACAAACCTCTACAGATGTACTGTTGAAAGTATCCTGACTGGTTGCATCATGATCTGGTTCGTCAATTCGAATGCACAGGAACATGAGAAGCTGCAGAGCAGTGTACTCAGCCCAATACATCACTGGCATATCCCTCCCTATCATCTGTAGTATCTCTAGGAGGTGCTGCCTCAAGAAGGCAATATCCATCATCAAAGATCCCCACCATCCGGGCTGTGCCACCTTTTTGCAGTTACCATCAGGCAGGAGGTGCAGAAGCCGGAAGTCCCACACCACCAGGTTCAAGAACAGCTACTTTCCTTCAACCCTGTGATTCTTGAACCAATGGGCAAAATCCTAATCGCTACAGCTAAGCAATTCGATGAGCACTTTGACCACTTTGCACTAAAATGAACTTTATTTCTCTGATCTAATAGTGTTTTCTTGTAAAAATTGTGTATAATGTCTGCTTATTTATGTTTTCTTGTGAATGCTGCTTATCTGCTGCTATGTGCCTGTGATGCTGCTGCAAGGAAGGTTTTCATTGCACATGCACACACGTGTACTTGTGCACATGATCATAAACTTGACTTTGACTTTGATCTTGACTTCAAGTGTTTTCTCTGTTTATCACTTTTATTAGGGTTTTTGGGTGTAAGGGTTAGTTTTTGTTAGGGTTTTTAGTGTAAGGTTTAGATTTTTTAATAAGTTTTTTAATTAGTCGAGTGGGGGCTGGACTGTGCAGGCGCGGCGCGGGCAGCTTAAAAAGGAGAGAAAAAAAACTTCGGAGGACTCGGGCTTCGGTTCGGAGGACTTCGGAACAGCTAAGTGTTTTCTCTGTTTATCACTTTTATTAGGGTTTTTGGGTGTAAGGGTTAGTTTTTGTTAGGGTTTTTAGTGTAAGGTTTAGATTTTTTAATAAGTTTTTTAAGTAGTCGCGTGGGGGCTGGAATGCGCAGGCGCAGCGTGGGCAGCTTAAAAAGCAAACAGCCTAGAGAGCGGGCAGCAGAGTGAGTGGCAGCAGAGTGTTCTGGGCTTTGGCTCAAGGGGCTTCGGCGTGAAGGGGCAAGGACGGTAAGTAGCTGGTAAGTAGGTAAAGGCAAGGTTTAGCTTTTGGTCATTATAGATTTGTAGGTGGGACTAACTAGGGAAAAAAGAAAGGTAGTCAGATGGAGGACATGGTGGTGTGCTGCAGCTGTTTGATGTGGGAACTCGTGGACCTTGTTGAGGTCCAAGATGGCCACATCTGCAGTAAGTGCTTGAGGCTGGACGAACTTCGGCTCAGAGTTGATGAGCTGGAGTCGCAGCTACAAACACTGCGCAGCTTAAGGGAGGGAGAGAGTTATGTAGACACGGTGCATCAGGTGACAGTCACCCCCCTTAGGGTAGGTACATCTGAGGTTCAGGAGGCAGATAGAATGGTGACGGTCAAGGGAGGGAAGAGGAAGAAGAAGTCAGGCAGGCAGACAGGACAGAAAGCCCCTGAGGCTGTTCCCCTCAGTAACAAGTTTTCTACCTTGGAAGCTGTTGAGGGGGATGACCTGCAGGGGCCTAGCTGCAGTTACCAGGTCTCTGGCACTGGGGCTGGTACTGCTGCTCAGAAGGGAAGGGTGGGAAAGAGACATGCGGTAGTGATAGGGGACTCGATAGTCAGGGAAACAGACAGGAGGTTCTGTGGCAGTGAGCATGAATCCCGGATGGTATGTTGCCTCCCAGGTGCCAGGGTCCGGGATGTCACTGATCGGGTCCACAGAATTCTTGAGTGGGAGGGAAAGCAGCCAGAAGTTGTGGTCCATATTGGCACCAATGACATAGGTAGGAAGGGGGATGAGGTCCTGAAGAGTGAGTTCAGGGAGCTGGGCAGAAAATTGAGGAACAGGACCTCAAGGGTAGCAATCTCGGGATTGCTGCCAGTGCCACGTGATAGTGAAGGTAGGAATAGAAGGAGGTGGCAGATAAATGTGTGGCTGAGAAGTTGGTGCAGGAGGGAGGGTTTTAGATTTCTGGATCATTGGGATCTCTTCTCGGGAAGGTGGGACCTGTACAGAGAGGACGGGTTACACCCGAACCAGAAGGGGGCCAATATCCTTGCAGCGAGATTTGCTAGGGTGGTACAGGAGAGTTTAAACTAGTTTGTGAGGGGGAAGGGAACCGGAGGAGTAGGTCAGAGGAAGAAGGGAATGGGGAAAAGTTAGATCAAACAGGCAGAGAGGCTTTGGGGAAGGAGAAGCAGAATACAGGCTATAAAAGTAGTAAGGTAGATGGACTGAAGTGTGTTTACTTAAATGCAAGAAGTGTCAGGAATAAGGGGGATGAACTGAGGGCTTGGATAAGTATGGGGGACTATGATACCGTGGCTATTACTGAGACGTGGCTGACGTCAGGAGAGGAGTGGATATTGAATATTCCTGGTTTTCGATGTTTTAAGAGGGATAGGGAAGGGGGGAGAAGAGGTGGAGGGGTGGTGATACTGGTCAGGGACACTGTTACGGCTGTGGAAAAGATGGATGTTGCAGAAGGATCATCTCTAGAGTCCGTATGGGTGGAGTTAAGGAACAAGAAAGGAGCAGTTACTCTACTAGGAGTATTCTATAGGCCCCCCGGTAGCAGTAGAGATATAGAGGAGCAGATTGGCAGGCAGTGTTTGGAGAGAAGTAGAAATAACAGGGTTGTTATAATGGGAGACTTCAACTTCCCAAATATAGACTGGAACCTGCTTAGTGCCAAAGGTTTAGATGGGACAGAATTTGTTAAATGTGTCCAGGAGGGATTCCTGACGCAGTATGTTGATAGGCCGACTAGAGGGAATGCCATGTTAGATCTAGTTTTAGAAAATGAACCGGGACAGGTGAAGGATCTATTGGTGGGTGAGCATTTGGGGGACAGTGACCATTGCTCCATAACCTTTAAAATTGTCATGGACGGGGACAGGTGCAGAGAGGACAAGAGGTTTTTCAATTGGGGAAGGGCTAACTACGAGGCTATAAGGAGAGAACTTGGGAGTGTAAATTGGGATGTCCTTTTTGAAGGAAAATGTACCATGGGGATGTGGTCGATATTCAAGGATCTTATGCAGGATGTTAGGGATAAATATGTCCTGGTGAGGCAGAGAAGGAATGGCGGGGTGAAGGAACTGTGGGTGACGAGAGAGGTGGAACGACTTGTTAGGGAGAAGAAGGTAGCATACGTGAGGTATAAGCAGCAAGGTTCAGACAGGGCCCGTGAGGAATATAAGGTAGCGAGGAAGGAACTTAAGAAAGGGCCGAGGAGAGCGAGAAGGGGACATGAAAAGGCTTTGGCTAGTACGGTTAAGGAAAATCCCAAGGCCTTTTCCAAGTACGTGAAGGGTAGGAGGATGGCTAGGGTGAAGGTAGGTCCGATTAAGGACAAAGGTGGGAGAATTTGCCTGGAGGCGGCGGAAGTGGGAGAAGTTCTGAATGAGTACTTCTCTTCGGTATTCACCAGGGAGAGGGGTCTTGATGATGCGGAAGGGAGTGCTGGTAGGGGTAATGTTCTCGAGGTTGTTGATATCAAGAGAGAGGATGTGTTGAAGTTGTTAAATAATATTAAGACAGATAAATCTCCGGGGCCTGACAGGATTTTCCCCAGGCTGCTTCGAGAGGCTAGGGAGGAGGTTGCTGAACCGCTGGTAAGGATCTTTGAGTCCTCGTTGTCTACGGGGGTGGTGCCGGAGGATTGGAGGATTGCGAATGTGGTCCCCTTGTTCAAAAAAGGTAATAGGGATAGGCCAGGGAATTATAGACCAGTGAGTCTCACGTCTGTGGTGGGTAAGCTGTTAGAAAGGATTCTAAGGGATAGGATTTATGAACACCTGGAGAATCATGGACTGATTAGGGACAGCCAGCATGGCTTTGTGAAGGGAACATCTTGCCTCACAAGCCTGATAGAGTTCTTTGAGGAGGTGACCAGGAAGATTGATGAGGGCAGTGTGGTGGATGTGGTTTACATGGATTTTAGTAAGGCATTTGATAAGGTTCCTCATGGTAGGCTTCTTCAGAAGGTCAGAGGCCGAGGGATCCAAGGAAGCTTGGCTGTGTGGATTAGGAATTGGCTTGCATGTAGAAAGCAGAGGGTTGTGGTGGAAGGAGTGCCCTCGGATTGGAAGGCAGTGACTAGTGGTGTCCCGCAGGGATCGGTTCTGGGACCTCTACTTTTTGTGATATTTATAGATGACTTAGATGAGGGGGTGGAGGGCTGGGTTAGTAAGTTTGCGGACGACACTAAGATAGGCGGTGTTGTGGATACTGTGGAGGGCTGTCGGAGCTTACAGAGGGATATTGATAGGATGCAGAGCTGGGCTGACAAGTGGCAGATGGAGTTCAATCCAGAGAAGTGTGAGGTGGTACACTTTGGAAGGACAAACTCCAGGGCAGAGTACAGGGTAAACGGCAAGGTACTTGGCAGTGTGGAGGAGCAGAGGGATCTGGGGGTTCATATTCACAGTTCGTTGAAAGTTGCCTCACAGGTGGAAAGAGCAGTTAAGGAGGCCAATGGGATGTTGGCTTTCATAAATCGTGGGATTGAGTTTAAGAGCCGCGAGGTTATGATGCAGCTTTACAAAACTCTAGTTAGGCCACATTTAGAGTACTGTGTTCAGTTCTGGTCGCCTCATTATAGGAAGGATGTGGAGCCATTGGAGAGGGTGCAGAGGAGATTTACCAGTATGCTTCCTGGATTGGAGGGTATTGAATATGAGGAGGGGCTTAAGGTGCTAGGGCTTTATTCACTGGAAAGGAGGAGGATGAGAGGAGACATGATAGAGGTATATAAAATATTGAGAGGAATAGATAGAGTAGACAGTCAGTACCTCCTTCCCAGGGCACCAATGCTCAAGACGAGAGGTCATGGCTTTAAGGTTATGGGTGGGAGGTTCAGGGGAGATGTCAGAGGGAGGTTTTTCACCCAGAGAGTGGTTGGTGCATGGAATGCACTGCCTGGGGTGGTGGTGGAGGCAGATACATTGAACAGGTTCAAGAGCTTGTTGGATAGGCATATGGAGGAACGTGAGATAGAGGGATATGCGGGAGGAAGGGGTTAGGTAGTGTGAGGGTGGTCTGATGGACGGCACGACACGGTGGGCTGAAGGGCCTGTTTTGTGCTGTATGGTTCTATGGTTCTATGGTTCATGACTGAGGAGGCAAGATGACAGAAAAGATGAAGGTAGTTTGCCACAAAAACTGTTCCCAAAGAATAGATATTGTTTATTTTAGTAATTTATTAATGAGTGTCAGTGGATATTTCAGCCCCAGCTTTATCTCGTCTCTGATCTGACTCTGTGTCCCTGCATAAATAAATGGGTTCACGCAGGAACACAACAACTGAAGCGCGTACCCGCTTTCTTCCAGAGGGAAAATTGATTCACTGAAATTGGAACCTGAAAAGTAAGAGACGTCGGCAATGTGAACATAGATGATGGTTATTGGTACCAGCAGCCACAAGAGGATGAAGATACCCGAGATACTGAGGAGCAGGACGATAGACTTCCTGCGACTGTCCATCTCCGGGTCGCTCTGTCTCTCACTGTTCCCGCCGCCCTGGAGTCTCCTGCGGATTCTAATGGCCCTTAAAATTGAGCAGCAGAATTAGAACTAATGGCAGAGAAAAGGTTAAAATGCTATCGATCCAGTCAAATGCTACCCAGCCAGGCGAGGTATAATATGCTGACTTCATTTTGCATGGTGTGGGCTCCATTTTATGTGGAGATTGAAATGTAAAACCTACAAAAACATATTTGAAACAGCTCAGCGCAGTAACCGTTCCGATCACCACAGCCGCTGTTCGCTCCGTGCAATATTTTGTTTTCAATCTTTGGCAGCAAATAGCCACAAAGTGATCAAAGGCGAACATCACCGTCACCCGATGGAGCAGTCCCCTATGCCGTAAGCTACCGCGACATTCACATTGCAGGCCGGAGCGATGGTCAAGAAACTGTATGGGAAAGTAATGGGAACAATCTGATTTAGTATCACGGCCACGATAATGACCAGGAGATCCGTCATCGCCATCGACAGCAGGTAGACAGTGATACATCTGGAGAGACCACATCGTCTGCGGAACATTACCCCAATCACGGCCAAGTTAGCTGCAATAGAGGAAGACAGAGGGAGTGAGTGTGTGTTAGTGATTGTGTCTGTGTGTGTCTGTGTGTGTCTGTGTGTGTCTGTGTGTGTGCTTTCATGTGTGTGTCTCTGAGTGGTGTGAGAATACGTGTGTGTGTAGGTTTATGTCTGGTATGAGAGTGGTGTGTGTATTTCTGTATGCTGAGTGTGTGGTGTGTATTTTGTGTGTGTGGCGTGTATTTTGTTTGAATGTGTGTGATGTGTGCTGTACATATGGTCTTTTGAATTTGTGTGTGAGACAAAGAAAAAATCAGTGGAGCTCAGCTAATATTGTACTTGACAGTGTTTAGTGTGACTTTTATTGCTTTGACACATGAAACTGAGTTGACTGACGGTTACCCCACTGAGAACTCTATCATGTCGTTAACTGCACCATAACGTTACAAAACACTTCAGTTTGGATCTTACCAGACTGCTGGTGCGATTTTATCTCTGGGTTTGGATCTATATTCAGTTTAGATCTTATCAACACCACTGATTTTCGTGTTGTTTGTCGTCTCTTCCATATAAATGAAAATCCTGAAAAAAGCATCTTTTTCTACACGTTTCACCCCATCCAATATTTCTTCCTCTGATACAACAATGCCATCGACCCCTCCTCTTGTGAAGACACCCAGATGGATGTTTGGAACTCACTTCCCGAAAGCGATATATGCATATTTAAACCACATTTGGATGTGTATTTGAAGAGCGCTGTAGACATGGTGCTAAAAAGTGGGATGAGGCTTTTTCCACTGGCACAGAGACAGTGCACCAACTGGCCCAACATTGTAAATGTTCTTAACTCAGTTAAATCACAGATCACCGCTGCAAAGCTGCGCTCCCTCGGATGTCCCTTTCACATGCACGTCTTCATCCACCAAACCAATTCTGTATTTCACTCCGCTCCCTCCCCACATGCACCACTTCTAACCTGGTTTGTCCAATCTGCATGTAGTTTCAGATACCCCACAATTTTTCTCCTTCACCAAGAATACCAATATCAAGCCCTATTACGCCGTGCACTCCTCCTCTCGCCTCCACTGATTTGAGCTAAAATCCCATCCATCTGGATTCATCAATGACCGATCTTCCACATTGCACTCTCCATAAATTCACTTTCATCACCTCTCTGCAGCCAGTACATTGAATCACAAAATCTCCAGTTCAAACACCCATCCGACACTTACTGACTTACTGGATCCTCAGTTCCACTGTTTTATTATTCTCATGCTGTTTTCTGAACAGTCCATGTCCTGTTTTCAACTCCTTAATGTAAATTTGGTGTCAAATTTAGTTTGAAACTGTTCAGACAACTGCCATAAGAAAAGAAACTTCTTCCATTATAGTTGGGTGTTTATCATCAGAATGAGAAGAGATGATATAATAGGTATCAAAACCATTGAAGATTAGAAGTTGTAAAGTAGAAATTCTTCCACTAATAGTGATAAAATGCACTGTAAAAAAGTAAAATTTAAAAGGATAAAAATATTCTATTAAAATGGCACAACCAATGGGAGAAGAGCATTAAATGGTATTAATGATACTGGGAGAACAGCAAAGGGGTAAAAATCTACAACTGACAGAAAGCAACAATCCCAGTAAACACAGCAGTGATGCAACATTTCACAACATTTTGCAGACTGATAATTAACACCAATACTTTACCAGGAATGCCGATGACTGCCATGTTGGAATAGCAAATGGCCAACCCCAAGACTTGTGGAACTCCATGCATTGCTACCGAATGTTTTAAGCACACAATACATTGTATTCACAGTCTGTTATATTTATACCCGACATCAGTCACCATGGAGCATATTAGGAAGCATCTTTGTTTTTTATGCCAATTATATGAAATGGAACAAACAACGTAAAGCTGATGATGTCGATATTTTGACGAATAATTGCATCAAAAGTGTAACCCTGCTTCCATTTCTTCAAGAAAAGTAAGGACAGTTTGAAGGGTGGATGTCATGGTGAAAGCTGGTTCTCGCCCATTGAATACTGCAACCTGGAACAATATATTTCTGGCATTATGAAATGAACAGACACATTGGATTTAACTTCTGGAGTGATCCTGAATTGAGCAAAGTTGGGAGAAAGGTGCCAACGATGATAGTGATGCACTATGGGAAGAAAGAAGGTAAAAGGTGAATCCTCGTTGAAGATTTAAATTTTGGAAAACTGGACGTTAGAGGGTTAAGGCAGAAGCATCAAATGACAAGAAGTATAATTGCACAAAATTAGCAACAACAGAGGAAGCAGTTCAAGGATTCAAATAATTACTTATTGGAATACTTGAGTAACCGATAAATGAAGGAAAATCCGTTTGTGCGATAAAGGGCGTTCATCACCAAGAGAAATGGGAGCTGGTGTAAAACTAAAGAAGGATTAATCGACTGGAAGAGACTGCAGAGATCAGGAGATGATGATTCAAAGTCAAAGTTGAGTTTATTGTCATTTGCGCAAATACATGTACTGTATGCAGAGTTGTGAGGAAAACTTAGTGAGTGTTGCAGGTCTAGATTTTCTGATTCTGTTGGTGTTGACTTTCATTCACCATCAAACTGATGGCAACTTCAGGAGTTAATTCTGTGTGTAGTGAAACGTGGAACAACCAGTACACCTCCACACATTGTGCTGTCTGCAGCCTTCTCCACTGTGCTCAAAGGAAATCACTGGAACGTTGAGTAGTTGAGCCTCCTTCATTGTAAATTACCCTGCAAAACGTTCACTTTGTTGCATGAGGTCGGGCAGGACAGTAAGTCACATTAATGCTCAGCAAACTGTTGGTGGCTCTCTCATTTATATATTGTAATTCATTCAGATATTTTTCTTCAATGGGTTTTGGAAAAATGTGCGAGGGATAAAGAGAGAACAACACATGTTGATTCTTTCCTGGAATGTAGATGTGAATCCAACTGATGTGCCTTGTCCACCATGAGCAGGAGAGTCACAGAGTTATACAGCACGGAAACAGGACCTTCCGCCCAACTCGTCCACGCTGACCAAGTTGCCTAACTGAGCCAATGCCATTTGTCCTGGTTTGGCCCATATCCCTCTACAACTTTCCATGTACCTGTCCAAATGTCTTCTAAATATCGTAAATGTACTCAGTTCTACCACTTCCTCTGGTGGCTCGTTCCATACCCCAACCACCCTCTGTGTAACAAAGTTTCCCCTCAGGTCCCTTTTAAATCATTCCCCTCTCACTTTAAATCTATGCCCTCTGATATTGAACTTCCCTACCCTGGGGAAAATATTGCAGCTATTCACCTTATCCTGCTCCTCATGATTTTATAAACTTCCATAAAGGTCACTCCTCAGCCTCCTTCGCTCCAGAGGAAAGTCTCAGCTTATCCAGCCACTCCTTATAACTCAAACCCTCCAGTCCCGGGATCATCCTCATCATTTTTTTTTGCAACCTTTCCAGTTTAATGACATCCTGCCTACAACAGGGAGACCAGAACTGTCCGCAGGACTCCAAATGTGGCCGGATCCTGACCTGAAACGTCAACTGTCCACTTTCCTCCACAGATGCTATCTGACCCATGGACTTACTCCAGCATCTTGTTTGTTGCTGCAGGTTCCAGCATCTGCAGTCTCTGGTGTTACCAATGACGTCCCAACTCCTGGAGTCAGTATCCTGACTGATGAAGGCAAGTGTGCCAAACGCCGCCTTCACCACCCTGTCTACCTGTGTCGCCACTTTCAAGGAACTATTGGACCTGCCCACCTCAGTCTCTCTGTTCTACAACACTCTCCAGGGCCCAACCATTTAATGTGTAAGTACTGCTCTGGTTCATCTTACCAAACTGCATCACCTCACATTTATCTACATTAAATTAAGTAATCTGATTATGCATCCTCTCAACTTGCAACTTTGTTGAAATGGATCAAACTTGAATTCCAAGGTTTGCCATGAATCACATTCTAATTCTGAAATGTGGAAATAAAAAAATCACTCAGCTTCAAGATGCCATTTCCCAGTGTTTGGACAAAGTGCCATGAAATGAATCAAAATGTGAGACGGTTCACTATCATCCTGGATTTCTGCCACAAGAAAGCTTAACTTCATGTAAAACAATGCTTTGATCAGGTAGTTGGAAATTTCGTATGAGGCATTCTAAATTCTTTGGTGGGGACGATGAGAGTGTACCACCTCCTCAGTGGCAAAGCTTGTTTTCAATGTCTAAACTGGCTTCACTTCATGGAATCGACCTTCAACAAGGAAGCTTTTGGTAAGGGACGACTCATCATCAATGGATTTGTTGCATGTCACATTGTAATCCATGTAGATTCAAGCGCGCAGTAATACTCTTTCAGTTGAAGGACATTATCACAATATCACTTTGATCAGCATGCCAGGTCAGGTATGGAGGGGACTGATTTATTTGTTACAGGAGGGTTTTTTTTAAAGTGAATCAAACTATGATACAGCAGATTGTAATGAATTACATTGAGATACTAAAACATGAGAAAACAAAAGCCAGATTTGAGAAATCCTTTTTCCAAAGTTTGTTCTGGTGTCCATGAAATCAATTAGTGATGTGGTGCTCAGAACATTTTTTAGATTCATGCAAATTGAAGTGATACATCCACAAAAAGATGATCTCAAAGTAAGTTATGGCTTTGATCAGGTCATTGGAAATTTCATATGGAACATGAACTTCTGTGTTGGGGATTAACACACCACCAGAAAATTTTATTATCCACGGGGGTAGAAACTTCCCTGCAGTGAATGATTTTCGAATCAGAATGTTTGTCCACTGCTTCACTTAAAATGATAAGTAACGACATCATTTAAAGGTGTCATCATCATGAAGAATGTTGCTTTGGTTAAATTGTTCATACAGTGAAATAAATCAGAGCAAGCTTCACATGAAACTCAGTAATTTCTTTGTTCAGAACTGAAAGAGACCACACACACACACACACACACACACACACACACACACACACACACACACACACACACACACAGAGTCTCCCTCGCTGTCTCCAATGCACTCCATCCCCACATCTCTCCCCGTTCCCAACCGGACTCTGTTCACACACCTGCTCCCATTCCCTCTGCACACCTGGCCCGTTCCCATCCATGGGTTTTCGGCACAACTGGCTCTTTTCCCAGCCAGACTCCACACACCTGGCCCCATTCCCAAACCGCTCTGTCCACACACCTGGCTCCCATCCTGGTTACCTTCTGTCTGCACATCTGCCCATGTTTGTGACCAGGCTCCAGCTCCCAGTTCTCACGGGAGCCACCAGGGTCCCTCGGGCTTTGTAATGACCAACACACACAGCAATAACCCGGGATGTTGTCATCTAACACTGCACTGACTGCACTCCCATCTGCCTTGGCCAGGAAAGCCTTTTCTTCAATATATGAAAACCAATTCCTTTGAAGCAGAGTGAACTGTGTTAGTGTGATAATGAATCAAATTGTAATGTTACCATTTGGGGAAAAAAGGCGAGTATTCCCAAAGTGTGTAAAACTGTTTCTGTCAAATGAATTAATTTCAAACAAGATTGATTGCAACTTCTTTTACTCATACAGAGAAATCACCACCTTCTCTGGTCCCTGAGGATCGAGGATGATTTGCTACCATTTCAGGTTGTGGTAACTCATGAATCCAATGTGGGACCATCAACTTTCAGAACTTCAGTGGGGATGCTGTCTGCTCCTGAGGTCCTATTACTTTTTAAGTCCTCATCTGGCCTTTTCAACTTCTCGTCCAACAGGAGGAGAGACATAGAGGCAGAAAGCGTGAAAACAGGCCCTTCAGTCCAACTCTTCCATGCTGACTGAGATGCCCAGCTAAGCTGTTCTCATCTCCCCACTTTTGCACAAACCCCTCTGTAACCCAAATGTTAACCTTTAAATTGCCTCCAATAGTGGGGGCACGTCGGCCTGGATTGGTTGCAGTGGGATGGAGTCAAGCACCCATCTCCACCCTCCCACAGTTCTGACAAAGAGACTTTTGATATAATACTTTAATTCTTTTACATCCCATTGACGCTGTCTGACCCGAGTGTTTCTGGCATTTTCTGCTTTTATTTCAGATTTCCAGCATCTGCCGTTCCTTTATTTTATTTTTTGTTTCTCTTTCAGTATCCTCCCTCCGATTGCACCTCCAACATAATGTTCAAGGAACACGTCTCGCCAGTATTCAATGAACTTACATCCTCAAGGCCACATCTGCCAATTTGATTTCCCAGCCAACAAGGAATTAACACAGGAGACACAAGAGACTGCAGATGCTGGAATGTGGAGCAACACACAAACTGCTGGAGGAATTCTGTGGGTCGAGCAGCATCTGTGGAGGGAAATGGACAGTCGACGATGAGCCTGTGTCGATTCCTTTACCCTGGTTTTAAGCCCCTATTTTCATCTTGTTCTGTCCAACAGGGGGACTGACAGTTTTCTTCTGTCCTTTCCAATTACCCCCTAAAACGATTCCACTCACTGATACTTCATGTTCCTTTCTTACCAGTGTCCTGATGCTGTTGTGTTATCAGACCCACCCTGCTCCTTCCTGTTGGTGAATCTGCCAATCGCTCTGTGACACTAATAAACACTCCAGGATATTCAGCTCTCTTCCTTGTGACCAGACCTCTGTAATGTCCAGTAGATGAGCCCTTCTTGGTGCTGCTAATTCATCGAACTTGTCACAAGTGGGCGGCACAGTGGGACAGCAGGTAGTGCTGCTGCCTCACAGTTCTGAAGACCCAGGTTTGATCCTGACCTCCAGTGCTCTCAGTGTGGAGTTTGCACATTCTCCTTGTGACCGCATGGGTTTCCTTCCACATCCCAATGACCTGCAGGTTGGTAGGTTAATTGGCTGCTGTAAGTTGCCTCCAGTGTGTGGGTGAGGGGTAGAATCTGGGGGGAGATGATGGGAATGTGAGGAGAATAAAATAGGGATTAATGTAAATGGGTGTTTGATGGTCGGCATGGAGTTGGTGGGCCGAAGGGCCTGTTTCCGTGCTGTGTAACTCTGTGAATATATGACTGAGCAGGCAAGACGGTAGAGAACAAGATGAACATAAAGCAGGAAGGAGCAAGGCACCATCAAAATGCAGCATGGACCCAAGACAGAGGGCGGTGAGTGCATGGAACGAGCTGCCAGAGGAACTGGTGGAGTTGGGAACAATTACAATGTTTAAGAGGCATTTGGACAGGTACATGGATAGGAAAGGTTGAGAGGGAGATGGGCCAAATGCAGCCAGATTTGACTGGCTCAGTTAGGCAAATGGGTCAGCATGGACAAGTTGGGCCAAAGGGCCGGTTTTCCAAGGTGTATCAGAATCAGATTTATTATCACTGTCTTATATGAGGAGAAATTTGTTGTTTTGTGGCAGCAATACAGCGTAAAGACAGAAAATTACTGTGAATTACAAAATAAATTAAGAGTGTAACGTAAAGGAATAATGAGTTTGTGTTCATGGGCCATTCAGCAAGAAATCTGATGTCGGCGAAAGAAATTGTCAGAGGAAGAAACTGTGAGTGGATCGCAAGTGTGGTCCTTCAGACTCCTGAACCTCCTCCCCGATGGTTGCAATGAGAAAAGTCCATGTCTTGGATGGTGAGGGTCCTTGGTGATGGATACCACCTTCTAGAGGCACCACCTTTTCGAGGATGTCCTCGATGGTGGGGAGGGTTGTGCATGATGGAGCTGACCGAGTCCACAACCGTCTGCAGCCTCTTGTGATCCTGTGCATTGGAGCCTCCAAATCAGGCTGTGATGCCACTAGTCAGAGTGCTCTCCACTGTACACCTTCAGAAATTTGTAAGGGTCTTTGGTGACTGGGCAAATCTCCTCAAATTCCTGACAAAGATGAGCTGCTGGCCTGCTGTACGACTGAGCAGGTGAGAAGATAGAAAAGAAAATGAGGGCGGTTTGCAACATAAACTGTTCCCAAAGCAGAAATATTATTTATTTCAGTAATTTATTAATGAGAGTCAGCGGATATTTCAGCCCCAGCTTTATCTCATCTCTGATCTTACTCTGTGTCCCTGCATAAATAAATGGGTTCACGCAGGAACACAAAAGCTGAAGCATGTACCCGCTTTCTTCCAGGGGGAAAATTGAGCTGCTGAAATTGGAACCTGAAAAGTAAGAGACGTCGGCAATACGAATGTAGAGGAAAGTTATCAGTACCAGTAGCCACAAGAGGATGAAGATACCCGAGATACTGAGGAGCAGGACGATAGACTTCCTGCGACTGTCCATCTCCAGGTTGCTCTGTCTCTCTCTGTTCCCACCGCCCTGGAGTCTCCTGCGGATTCTAATGGCCCTTAAAATGTGCCTGATGGTTAGGAAATTGAACAGCAAAATTAGAACAAATGGCAGACAGGGGGTTGAAATCCTATCGATCCAGTCATGAGCTATCCATCCAGGTGAGGTATAATATGCTGACTTAACTTTGCACGGTGTGGGCTCGGTTTTATGTGGAGGTTCATATATAAAATACATAGATACATTTTTGAAACAGCTCAGGGCAGTAACCGTTCCGATCACCACAGCCGCCGTTTGCTCCGTGCAATATTTCATTTTCAATTTTTGGCAGCAAATAGCCACAAAGCGATCAAAAGTGAACATCACCGTCACCCAGACGGAGCAGTCTCTTACACCGTATGCGACTGCAAGATTCACACTGCAGGCTGGAGTGATTGTCAGGAAATTGGACAGTAAAACCATAGGAACAATCCGCATTAATATCACGCCAGTGATAATGACCAGGAGATCCGTCACCGCCATCGACAGCAGGTAGACAGTGATACATCTGGAGAGACCACATGGTCTGCGGAACATTACCCCAATCACGGCCAAGTTAGCTGCAACAAAGGAAGACAGAGGGAGTGAGTGTGGGTGAGAGTGTGGACGAGTGTGTGGTGTGAGAATATGTGTGTATGTTTATCTGTGGTGTGAGAGTGGTTTGTGCATATGTGGGTAGTGAGTGTGCAGAGTGTATTTTGTGTGTGCGGTGAGTGTGCAGTGTGTTTTTGGTGTGTGGTGTGTATATTTTGTGTGTGGGGCATGCGGTGTATATTTTGTTTTTTTGAATATGTGTGTGTGACATCGAAGTAAAACATTGAAACTCAGTAAAATTGTACTTGATGATATTCAGAGCAAATTTTTTTGCTTCGACACTTCAAACTGAGTTGACAGACAGTTACCCCACTAAACATTTGATGAACAATGCTGTGATGTTGCAATATACTTCGGTTTGGATCTTACCAGGGAGTCTATATCTGAGGAAAAAATCCAGAGCAAGGACATTACCTTCCACTGAAAACTTCAACACTATCAACACCACTGATTTTCGGATTCTTTGTCATCTCTTCCATACAACAGAAAATCGTGAAAAGGATCTTCTTTCTCTTTTAGTTTCACCCTATCCAATATTTCACACTCTGGTACAACAATGCCATCTACCCCTCTTGTGAAGACATCCAGATGGATGTTTGGAACTCACTTCCCAAAAACGATATATGCATATTTAAAGCACATTTGGATGTGTATTTGAAGAGCACTGTAGGCATGGCACAAAAAGTGGGATGAGGCTTTTTCCACTGGCACAGAGACAGTGCACCAACTGGCCCAACATTGTAAACCTTCATAACTCAGTTCAATCACAGATCACTGCTGCAAAGCTGCGCTCCCTCGGATGTCCCTTTCACATGCACGTCTTCATCCACCAAACCAATTCTGTATTTCACTCCGCTCCCTCCCCACATGCACCACTAGTGATCTGGTTTGTTCAATCTACATGTAGTTTAAGATACCCCACAGTTTTTCTCCTTCACCAAGAATACCAATATCAAGCCCTATTACACCATGCACTCCTCCTCTTGTCTCCACTGATTTGAGCTAAAATCCTATCCATCTGGATTCAGCAATGACCGATCTTCCACATTGCACTCTCCATAAATTCACTTTCATCACCTCTCTGCAGCCAGTACATTGAATCACAAACTCTCCAGTTCAAATACCCATCCTGCACTTACTGACTTATTGGATCCTCAGTTCTGTTATTTCACTACTCCCATGCTGTTTTCTAAACACTCCACGTCCTGTTTTAAACTCATTAATGTAAATTTGGTGTCAAATTTTGTTTCAAAGTGTTTATACAAGTGCAATAAGCAAATAAATTGCTTCCATTATAGTTGGGTGTTCACCATCAGAATGAGAAGAGGTGTTATAACAGGTATCAAAACCATTGAAGATTAGAAGTTGTAAAGGAGAAACCCAACCGTTAATTGTGATTAAAATGAACGATACAGAAATAAAATTTAAAAAGAATAAAATATTCAATTAAACTGGTACAAAAATTGTGAGAAAACAATTGAAGGGGATTAATGATACTGGGGGAACAGCAAAGGGGTAAAAATCTACAACTGACAGAAAGCGACAATCCCAGTAAACACAGCAGTGATGCAACATTTCACAACATTTTGCAGATTGATAATTAACACCAATACTTTACCAGGAATGCCGATGACTGCGATGATGGAATAGCAGATGGCCAACCCCAAGAATTTTGGAACTCCATGCATTGCTATCAAAAATGCATGGAATTAAGCACACAATACACTGTATTCACAGTCTGTTATATTTATACCTGACATCAGTCACCAGGGAGCAGATCAAGAAGCCGTTTTTGTTTTTTTATGCTAATTAAATTTTTTGAAACAAGCAAATTAAAACAGCTAATGCCAATAATTGTTTTGATGAATAGATGTGTATACTGTGTAATTCTGCTTCCATTTCTTCCAAGAAAATTAAGGACCGTCTTAAATGTTGGATGTAATTGGTGGAAGAATACTTTAGCCCATTGAACACAGCAATCTGGAAAAAGACATCTTTGGTATTAAGAAATGAACAGACACTTTGGTTTCAGTGTGTGGAATGATCAAAGTCAAATTTACATCTGAGTTATTGTCAAATGTACAAGTACATGTATGCATAGATGCAATGAAAAACATCCTTGTAGCAGTATCACAGTCACAAAGCATCAGAAAAGCAGAATTCACAAGTGAAACATAATTTAAACATAATTTTTATGAGAAAGAACATGAAAAACAAAATCCAAAGTGATGAAAGTGGTCATGGTGTTTGCAGATTGATGAGGGTTACGCTGGTTGGTTCAAAAAACTTCCGTACCTCCTGCCCAATGGTAGCAGCGAGAAGATGGCATGTCCTGGAAGGTGGGGATCTTTGATGATGGGTGTTGCCTTCCTGAGGCAGTGCCTCCTGTAGATACAACCAATGGTGGGAAGGGATGTGCCTGTGATGTACTGGGCAGAGTCCACTGCTATCTGCAGATACTTATGTTCCTGGGCATTCGAATTGCTGTTCAGACCATGATGCAACCAGTCAGGATACTTTCAACAGTACATCTGCAGAAGTTTATTGGAGTGTTCAGTGACTTGCTGAACCTCCTTCACCTTCTTAGAAAGTAAAGAAGCTGGTGCACATTCCTTGTGCTTGCATCTCTGTGCAGAGCCCAGGACAGCTCGTGCAATATTTAAAGCTGCTGACTCTCTCCAACACAAATCCCCCAATGTAGACCGGTAAATGTTTGCCCTCCTTCCCCTTCCTGAAGTCAACAATCAGTTCTTTCGCCTTACTGACGCTGAGTGAGAGGTTGTTGTTGCGACACCACTCAATGACATCCTATCTGGTGTCCTGTCTCGCTCCAGAAAGCTGACTCATCACCACCTGTCATTCATCCAACAACAATTGTGTTGTCGACAAATTTGTAGATGGAGCTCTGCTTATCCACACAGTCATGTGTGTACAGAGAGTAGCAGGGGGCTAAGCACACAGTCTTGAGGCCTGGGGATTACGATGCGGTGGTGGGGGGGAGGGGCAACTCAATCACTGAAGTCAAAGAATGGTGGGGGGCGGCTCCTCATTGCAGATGTGATGTACCGGAACACACCGCTCCAGTTAATTAACGTGTACATCTCGCCCGTGCGGAGCGAGCAGCTGGCCGTCCTCCAGCAGCTCCCATCGTTGCTGGCGACATTCCGGCCAGCTGTTCCGGCCGGTGAATTCAACTGCATCATCGATGCGGCTGGACGATTCGGCAGTGCCGACAGCAGACTGGACAGCACCTCTAGACTCCTGATGGAAACGGTAAAGGATGCGGAGCCCAGCCGCAACACAGCTGGTCGAGATCGGATGGCTCAGCCCGGTCCCGGATCGACTTCCCCTTTGTGTCGGAGCCAATCACAGTCAGATCTACTGACATCACACCAGTGTTCTTCTCTGACCACTGTCTCCTTCGGGCCTCCTGTCACCTACAGGAGGACCAGAAGGCAGGCAAGGGGACGTGGAAGCTGAACGTCAAGCTGCTGACCCCAGAGAGCATTGACAAACTAAAGAGGGATTACGCAGGTTGGAGAACCGTGAAACCCCTCATTGACCCCCCCCCCCCCCCCCCCCCCCGTGCACTGGTGGGAAGCGACAAAGGAGAACATCAAGAGGTTCTTCATCTGCAAAGGGGTCCAGAAAGCAAAACTGAGTCAAAGGGAACTGTGCCAACTCCAGACAGACTTGCAGCAACTCCTCCTTCTGCAGTCGAGGGGGGTGGATGTGAGGGAGGAACTCCGAGAAGTGAAGAGCCGACAAACCCAGCTCCACGCCTCCGAATCCTCCAAGATTATCTTCCGATCCAGGGTCCACTCCATGGAGCAGGATGAGATGTGCTCACGTTTCTTCTTTCAAAAGGTGCACAGGGGGATTTCTGTGATCCACAGCCTTAAGGAAGAGGACGGGTCAGTAACATCCTTGCAGATGGACATATTAAGGATCTGTAGATCCTTCTATGCCAGTCTGTATGACACAAAGGCCACAGACAGCACAGCCTCCCAGAACTTCCTGTCCTCTATCACGGAGGTCTTAGATGACAGCAAGCGGGAGAGTCTGGACCAACCACTGACCCTGGAGGGGCTGACTGGCTCCATCCGTTCCCTTGAATTGAATAAGACTCCTGAAAGCGACGGCTTACCGGCGGAGTTGTACTCGGCTCTGTGGGACTGGATGGGCCCGGACCTGCTGAAAGTGTACAACGTTTTGCTTCTGGCTGGCAGCACGTCACAATCCATGAGGAAGGGCATCATTACCCTCATCTACAGGTAGAAGGGGGAGATGGAGGACATCAGAAATTGGAAACCCATCTCATTGTTGAATGTGGATTATAAGATCCTGTCTGAGGCTATCGCCAACAGGTTCAAGTCTACTCTGGGACAGGTGATCCTCCCGGACCAGACCTGTGCTGTACCTGGCAGGAAGATCTTTGACAGCCTTGCGCTGCTCAGGGACACCATCACCTATGTGCAGGACAGAGGGTGGACACCTGCCTGGTCAGCTTGGACCAGGAGAAGGCCTTCGACAGGATATCACACACGTACATGTTAGACATGCTCTCCAAAATGGGCTTTGGGGAGGGAATCAGGAATTGAATCCAACTGCTCTACACAGACGTCAGAAGTGCAGTCCAGGTCAATGGGTGGAAAACAGACAGCTTCCCCATCAAGGCTGGAGTCAGGTAGGGCTGCCCTCTCTCCCCTGTCTTGCTCATGTGCTGAAGAGAACACTTTGCTGAATCCATCAGGAAGGACTAGTCCATCAGAGGGGTGATGTTGCCAGGCAGTGGGGGCACACAGGTGAAAACCTCCCTGTACATGGACGACATCACCATCTTCTGCTCAGACCCAAGGTCAGTTCATAGATTGAACATCTGCGACCAGTTTGAGTTGGCATCCGGGGCCAGAGTTAACTGCACGAAGAGCGATCCAATGTCCCCTTCACCGTCAGGCCTGACTATCTGAAGGTGCTGGGGATCAGGTTCAGAGGAGCTGGGGCGTGCAACAGAAATCGGCGTGAGCGGATTTGAAAGGTGAAGCAGAAACTGGGACTGTGGGAACAGCGCTCCCTCTCAATAACTGGTCATCAGGTGTGAGGTGCTTTCAGGGCTGCTGTACTTGGCGCAGGTGTGGCCTGTTCCTCTCTCCTCCGGCTTGGGAATCACCCGTGCCGTCTTCCGGTTCATCTGGGGATCCAAGATGGAGCGGTACCGACGGGTCGCCTTGCACAAGTCCCTGGACAATGGGGGCAAAAGTGTCCCCAATGTCGCCCTCATCCTGATGACCACCTTCATCTGTGGCTGCATCAGGCTGTGCGTGGAATTAAAGTATGTGGGCACCAAGTGTCACTACGTGCTGAGGTTCTACCTGTTGTGAAGGATGGGCCTGGCCCCATTGTCGCGCTACGTCCCAGTCAGCTGGACGTTGCCACACTACCTGTCCTTTGTGAAAAAGTTCTTCCAGACCAACACCTTTGACCACAAGTCCCTCAGGCAGTGGTCAGCACATAACATCCTGCAGACGCTGCAGGAGAAGGACTCGATGGACACCGTGGGGTGGTTCCCTGAGCAGATTGTCCAGACCATCTGGCAGAATGTCTCATTGCCAGAACTTACCAACAAGCACCAAGACCTCGTGGCTGGCAGTGAGAGGGGCCCTCCCAGTCAGATCCTTCTTACATGGTCAAAACATCAGTCCAAATGTGCGGTCTCCCTGGGAGGACTGCACTGAGTACAAGACAGTCACCCAACTCTTTGTGGGCTGTGGATTTGCGACAGGGCTGTGGCGAAAGATGCAAGGGTCCTTGTCACATTTCATCCCCAGCAACTGTGTAACAGAGGATTCTCTGATCTACGGGCTGTTCCCAGAGACACACACAGAGACGGACATCAACTGCTGCTGGAAGGTCATCAACTCGGTGAAAGACGCCCTTTGGTCTGCCCGAAACTTGTTGGTCTCCCAGCACTGCGAGATGTCCGTAGGGGAATGCTGCCAACCGGCACATTCAAGGCTACAGGACTACGTGCTGAGGGACGCATTGAAGCTGGGTGCAGCCAACGCAAAGGCTCGATGGGGAAGGACCACAGTTTAGGATACTTCTGCCACTGGAGAGGGAGGGGTGGGGTCAGGTGAGGAAGCCCCTTAAATATTGTAAATATGGGATTGGAGAAGCCCCCCCCAGGGAGCCATACGAGTGGCATCGGGGCTGTAGTTTTCTTAAGTAAAAAGATAACACTAATGATTGATCCGTACATGAATGGAAAGGTTTGCACTGTTTTATTGCCTGTTTTTTATGATGAATAAAATTTATTTTGAAACTTAAAAAAGCTTCAGATGCTGGAAATCTGAAACAAAAACAGAAAATGCTGGAAACACTCAACAGGTCAGGCAGCATCTGTGGAGAGAGAAACAGAGTTAACTGAATATCCTTTGAACTAGGAAAGAGAGGAAAAAAAAGTTAGTTAAGTTGCAGAGAGGTGGGCTGTGGGATGGATGGGACAAAGGGAATATCTCTGATTGGGTGTGATCAAATGGGTGAATGTCAACATTACAGTGGAGTTTATTGTCAGATGTACAAGGACACGTATGCACAGGGGCAATGAAAAACTTACTTGCACCAGAATCACAGGCACATCACATCAGATAACCAGCATCCACAAGAAAAAACATAAACTAAACACAATTTTTACAAGAAAGAACTGAACAAGAACAAAAAAAAACAAAGTTCATTTTAGTGCAAAGTGATGAAAGTTGTCATGGTGTTGGTAAACTGCAGTGATGAGATTTGTGCCGGTTGGTTCAAGAAGCGAATGGTTGAGGGGAAGTAGCTGTTCTTGAACCTGGTGATGTGGATCTTCAGGCTTCTGTACCTTGTGCCCGATGACAGCTGCGAGAAGATGGCATGGCCCGGATGGTGGGGATTTTTGATGATGGATGTTGCCTTCTTGAGCCAATGCATGATGTAGATACTTATGGTGATTTTGTTATCAGACCAACCCTGCTCCCTCCTATTGGTGAATCTGCCAACAGCTCTGTAACACGAATAAATACTCTGGGATATTCAGCTCTCTTCCTTGTCACCAGACCTCTGTAATGTCCAGTAGATCAGCGCCTCTTGGTCCTGCTAATTCATCAAACTTTTACAAGTGGACGACACAGATCCGAAGACCCAGGTTCGATTCTGACCTCCGGAGCTGTTTGTGTGTTTGCACGTTCTCCCTATGACCCCATGGCTTTCCTCCAACATCCCAAAGATGTGTGGTTGCGAGGTTAATTGGTCACTGTAAATTGTCCCTAATGTGTAGGTGAGGGGGAGAATGTGGGGGAGATGATGGGAATGTGGGGAGAATAAAATAGGGATCAGTGTAAATGGGGGCTTGATGGTCGGCATGGAGTTGGTGGGCCGAATGGCCTGTTTCCATGCTGTGTAACTCTATGACTATATGACTGAGCAGGCGAGATGGTAGAGAACAAGATGAAAATAAAGCAGTAAGGAGTAAGGTGCTATCACAATGCAGCAAGGACTCAAGTGAAGACAGAGGGTGGTGAGTGTGTGGAATGAACTACCAGAGGAAGTGGTAGAGGTGGGAACAGTTGCAATGTTTAATAGCCATTTGGACAGGTTCATGGATAGGAAAGGTTGGGAGGGAGATGGGCCAAATGCAGGCAACCTGGTCAGTGTGGATGAGTTGGGCCGAATGGCCTGTTTTCGTACTGTATAGCTCTATGACTGAGCAGGCAAGATGATGGAGAACAAGATGAGGGCGGTTTGCAACATAAACTGTTCCCAAAGAAGAAAAATTGTTCAGTTTAGTAATTTATTAATGAGAGTCAGTGGATATTTCAGCCCCAGCTTTATCTCATCTCTGATCTTACTCTGTGTCCCTGCATAAATAAATGGGTTCACGCAGGAACACAAGAAGTGAAGCGCGTACCCGCTTTCTTCCAGAGGGAAAATTGAGTCACTGAAATTAGAACCTGAAAAGGAAGTGAGGCTGGTAATGTGAACATAGAGGACAGTTATCAGTACCAGGAGCCACAAGAGGATGAAAACACCCGAGACACTTTGGAGCAGGACGATAGACTTCCTGCGGCTGTCCGTCTCAGGGTCGCTTTGTCTCTCACTGTTCCCACTGCCCTGGAGTCTCCTGCAGATTCTAATGGTCCTTAAAATGTGCCTGATAGTTAGGTAATTGAACAGCAAAATTAGAACAAGTGGCAGACAAGGGGTTAAAATACTATCGATCCTGTCATGTGCTATCCTGCCAGGAGAGGTATAATATGTTAACTTAATTTTGCATGGTGTGGACTCGGTTTTATGTGGAGGTTCATACATAAAATAGTTAAAAATATTTTTGGAACAGCTCAGGACAGTAACCGTTCTGATCACCACAGCTGCCGTTCGCTCCGTGAAATATTCTGTTTACAATTTTTGGTAGCAAATAGCCACAAGGCGATCAAAGGTGAACACCACCGTCACCCAGATGGAGCAGTCTCAAATGGTGTGAGCTACCATGAGATTCACATTGCAGGCCAGAGCGATGGTCAAGAAATTGGATGGGAAATTGATGGCAACAATCCGGTTTAATATCACACCTGTGATAATGACCAGCAGATCTGTCACCGCCATCGACAGCAGGTAGACAGTGATACATCTGGAGAGACCGCATCATCTGCGTAACATAACCCCAATCACGGCCAAGTTAGCTGCAATAGAGGAAGACAGAGTGTGTGTTAGTGATTGTGTGTGGTGTGTATTTTGTGTGCATGGTGTACATTTAGTTTGAATGTATGTGGTGTGCAGTGTATATTTTTTTTGAGAGTGTGTGTTTGACAAAGAAATAAAACAGTGGAACTCAGATAAAATCTGACTTGACGGTATTCAGTGTGACTTTTATTGCTTTGACACATGAAACTGAGTTGACAGACAGTTACCCCACTAAGAATTCTGTCATGTGATTAACTGCACCGTGATGTTGCAACATCGTTCAGCTTGGATCTTACCAGAGAGTCTGTCTCTGTGGAAGACATCCAGAGCAAGAA
Organism: Pristis pectinata; assembly: GCF_009764475.1. Classification (NCBI taxonomy): domain Eukaryota; kingdom Metazoa; phylum Chordata; class Chondrichthyes; order Rhinopristiformes; family Pristidae; genus Pristis; species Pristis pectinata. The sequence goes on along the minus strand of NC_067439.1, from coordinate 16,907,795 downwards.
CGTTATCTTCCACTGAAAACTTCAACATTATCAACACCACTGATGTTGTTCGTCATCTCTTCCAGATAAATGAAAGTCCTGAAATCCTGAAACAGCTTCTTTTTCTGCTCGTTCCACCCCCTCGAGTACAACAATTCCATTGACCCCTCCTCTTGTGAAGACACCGAGACTATTATTTGAACTCACTTCCCGAAAGTGATATATGCATATTTAAACCACATTTAGATGTGTGTTTGAAGACGGCTACAGACATGGTGCTAAAAAGTCAAATGATGCTTTTCCCAATGGCACAGAGACAGTGCACCAACTGGCCCAACATTGTAAATCTTCATAACTCAGTTAAATCACAGATCACTGCTGCAAAGCTGCGCTCCCTCGGATGTCCCTTTCACATGCACGTCTTCATCCACCAAACTAATTCTGTATTTCACTCCGCTCCCTCCCCCCGTGCACCATTGGTGATCTGCTTGGTCCAATCTACATGTAGTTTAAGATACCCCACAGTTTTTCTTTTTCATCCAGATTATCAGTATCAAGCCCTATTACACCGTGCACTCCTCCTCTCGCCTCCACTTACTTGAGCTAAAATCCCATCCATCTGGATTCATCAATGACTGATCTTCCACATTGCACTCTCCATAAATTCACTTTCATCACCTCTCTGCAGCCAGTACATTGAATCACAAAATCTCCAGCTCAAATACCCATCCTACACTTACTGACCTACATCAAAACCCTGTCTACACTTACTGACTTACAGGATCTTCAGTTTCGTTATGTTAATATTCTCATGCTATTTTATAAACACTCTACGTCCTGTTTTAAGCTCCTTAATATAAAGTTAATGTCAAATTTTGTTTGAAACTGTTCATACAAGTGCCATAAGAAAAGAAATTGCTTCCACTATAATTGGGTGTTTACCATGAGATTGGGAAGTGATGAGAAATAGGTTTCTAAACCATTGAAGAGGAGAACTATGCTGCTAATTATGATAAAATGCAGTGTAAAGAAATAAAATTTAAATAGAATATATTATTCAATTCAAATCATGCAATCAACAGGAGAAAAGAATTAAAGGGTATTAATGATACTGGGAGAATAGCAAAGGGGTAAAAATCCACAATTGACAGAAAGCAACAATCCCAGTAAACACAGCAGTGATGCGACATTTCAGAGCATTTTGCAGATTGATAATTAACACCAATACTTTACCAGGAATGCCGATGACTGCAATGATGGAATAGCAAATGGCCAACCCCAAGATCTTTGGAGCTGCATGCATTGCTGTTGAAAGTTTTCAGCACACAATGCACTGCATTCACAGTCTGTTATATTTATACCCGACATCAAAGGCATCATTGTTTTTATGCCAATTAAATTAATTGAAATAAGCAGCTTAAAGCTCCTGATGCCAATAATTGTTTTGATGACTAATTGTGTCTAATGTGTAATCCTGCTTCCATTTCCTCCAAGAAAATTACATACAGTCTTAAACAGTGGATGTAGTTGGTGAAAGCTATCTTTAGGCTATTGAACGCAGCAATCTGGAACAAGAAGTTTGTGGCATTAAGAAAATGAACTGACACATTAGATTTAGCTTGTGGAATGATCAAAGTCAAGTTTATTGTCATGCGCACAAGTACATGTATCCACTGGTGCAATATAAAAAAAACTTACCTGCAGCAGCATCACAGGCACATCCCATCATATAAGCAGCATTCTCAAGGAAAACATAAATTAAGCACAAATTTTACAAAAAAGAATACAATTAGAACAAACAAAAGGTCCATTTTGGTGCAAAATGATGAAAGTGGTCATGGTGTTGGTAAACTCTGGTGATTAGGGTTGTGCCGGTTGGTTTAAGAACTGAATGGTTGAAGGGAAAACAGCTGTTCTTGAACCTGGTGTTGTGGGACTTCAGGCTTCTGTACTGTTGGCGTGAAGAAATTTAAACTCCTCAGAACAGATATCTGGAACAAGCCCAGGGCAGTGGACGAGGTGACAGAACAAATGTCTCAGTTTTCACTAGGTGGTGGAAGTCGTGGAGGCTGTCGTTTGCCGAGTTAACTCTCTCTGCATTGAAGTACTTGGAAGTGGACATAATGAAGGCCCTACCAATAATCTGCTCATCAAAGATCATTTCCAAACAAGAAGTTATTTGTTCTTTGCTCTTTGATAAGGCAGAAGAAAAGGGGCTTACAAGAGGAGTAGTCTGTGTCCGTGCACTGGAGTGGCCCAAGCCCAGTGAGGAAGTAGAGGCACTGGTGAGCTTTCTTGGCCGTGGCATCTACGTGATTTGCCCAGGACAGGCTGTTGCCCACATGAGTCAGTTTCAGGCTCAGTTTGGATGTGTGACAAGAGAAAAGGAAAAAACTGAAGAGGAGTGTCGGAAGGCAAATGTGGAAGTAGAGAGATGGAAAAGTCAGTGTCAGGATTTACGGGCTGCTCTGAATGCAGTGCAGAGGTCGGCACCAGATAGGAGGAGAGGCAGTGCCGATCATACCAAGTGCTTAAAACAGATCGAGAAGCTGCAAGGTCAACTCTCAGCTCAGCGAGGAGGGATGTGTGCATTTGGGGAGAGGACTAACGGCGATGCTGATGCAAACTGGGGTGACACACTACAACGGTGAGGATGATTGGGGTTCTAGTCTGGCTCCCTCTGAGGGGGTGGAGCCTTCAGCCCCCCGGCCCCAATGGCACCTGTGATAATGGGGAGAGTCCAGGAGACACCAGAGCCAGGATGTCCCGTTGAGAAACGGTGTTCTCGTCCTTTTGACGTGGCCCAATTAAGTGCCAAAGCTGCAAATGTACCAAAGTGTGGATTGGGGGACATCCCAGAGAACGTTTTCAGCATATTCGGCAGCACAGGGTAACACATGGTTTGGATGAAGGGGAGGAGCGAAAGTTACCCTTCTACTTTCAACTTCACTGCTGCATTCAGCCTTGCCGGAGGAGCTGGCACAAGGCCAGGGGACTCTGGGTGATTCACAGGAGGCCATATTGGAAGCTGCAGGCATTAATCAGGGTGACCCGCTGGAGGCTCTGTGGAAGTGTAGATGGTGAAAAGGGGAGCACCTCTTGGCATTTGTGACAAGATTGTGGCAGGTTTTCTTGAGTGTTTATGGTCCTGTGCTGGATAGAAGGAGTTTGACCCAACAACAGAGTAGAAACTGTCTTAGGACCCTGGTGTCCCACAGTACTGAGGAGGCTAAGAAAACATGGAATATGTTTGATCCCACTGATCCTACACACACGGAAGCATGGGTCCTTAGAAGCATGATACAAGTGTGGGAGAAGGAAGCAAGGGAGAAAGGGAAACAGGGATCTAGAACGGCCCCTTTAAGAGAACAAGGTGTGCAGTGGCAGAATGAGGGGAGACGGGGTGGCTATCAAGGTGTGTCACCGTCATACTTGGCTGCGCAACCCCTGAGAGGGGAGGTCAAGAGCGCGATTGGAATGCCGATATTTCTCCTCCAGTGAATACATGGAAATGTTTTAATTGTGGACGTGAAGCCCATTTTGCAAGAGACTGCCCACAGCCCAGGCAGGTATGGAACAATCAGAATTTAACAACAGCTTCTTTGCCCCTGGAAGGTCCTCTGCACTACTCACAATGTGATGTCCAAGGTTTAGGGGAGACACCACGACTGTATCCAGAGCTACCCACAAGGGCTCCTCTAGTTCGCAACGACGGTGTCAGGCCTTGGTTACGTGAGTGTGCACCGCAGGGTAGGATGGTGGGGGTAGACCCATTGTAGAAGGTAGAGTGGGAGGCCGCCCTATAAAATTTCTTTGGGACACAGGAGGCTCTTGAACCCCTCGAAACACATCCACATTGACAGGACCAGATTGGGAAATACAAGATACCATCCTTTTAACTGGATTTACTGGACATTCACAAGTGGGGAAGTGAATAACACCACTGAACATACACTTAGGGCAATTGGGTGTTCCCCACTTAGTTGTGGTAATCAACTTAATGAAAAACACGATGATGCTGGAGGGACTCAGCAGGCCAGGCAGCATCCGTGGAGAAAAGCAGGCGGTCAACATTTCGGATCAGGACCCTTCTTTATGACTGATGATAGGAAAAGGGGAAGCCCAATATATAGGAGGGAAAAACAGAGCAGTGATATGTGGACAAAAGAGGGGAGGCGTGGTGGGCCATGGTGGTGATAGGTAGATGCAGGTAAGAGATAGTGACAGGCAGGTGCGGGGGAGGAGGGGAGAGTAGATCCACCAGGGGGCGGCTCAAAGGCAAGGAGAAAAAAAAAGGGGTAGGTTGGGGGGGGGGGGAGAGGAGTGATCTAGGGAGTCTTGGATGGAGCAGGATCCGAGATGTCCTACGTCTTTTCTAACCGTGGCTTTCCCCTGACTGTGGTCGAGAGTGCTCGCACCAGCATCTCTGCCATCTCTGCTCTCACCCCCACCCCTCCCAGAGCCAACAGGGATAGGGTCCCCTTGTCCTCACATTTCATCCCACCAGCCGCCGTATCCAACACATCATTCTCCTCTACTTAACAGGACCCCACTACCAAGCATAGCTTCCCCTCCCCACCCCTTTCTGCCTTTTGCAGGGACCGCTCTCTCCACCACCCATCTCGCTCCCACCCTGGGGACGTTCCACTGCCCCCGCCATAGATGCAACACCTGCCCCTACACCACCTCCATCCAGGGACACAAACAGTCCTTTCAGGTGAGACAGAGATTCACCTACACCTCCCTTAATATCATCGATTGCATTCGGTGCTCCAAGTGTGGCCTCCTCTGCATTGGTGAGACCATACGCAGACAAGGTGACCGTTTCGTAGAACACCTGCGCTCTGTCTGTGACCGCGATCTGCATCTCCCCGTTGCCCGTCACTTCAACTCCCCCTCCCACATTATCACTGATATGTCAGTCCTCGGCCTCCTCCACTGCCAGGAGAATTCCGAGTGCAAACTGGAGGAACAGCACCTCATTTTCCATCTTGGAACCTTGCAGCCTAACGGCACAAACATTGAATTCTCCCACTTTAAGTTATCCACCCCTCCCTCCACAGAACCCCCCCCCCCCCCGCCCCCCGCAACCATCCCTCTACTTTTCGTCCCTTTCCTAGCCTCTCTCTCTTTTTTTCTACCCCCTTTTTTCCCTCCCTGCCTTTGACCCATCCCCCAGTGGATCTGCTCTCCCCTCCTCCCCCACACCTCCCTATCTCTGTCTCTTACCTGCATCTACCTACTGCCACCCTGTGCCCACCCCGCCTCCCCTCTTTTGTCCACCTATCACTGCTCTGCTTTTCCCTCCTATATCTATGGCTTCCTCTTTTCCTACCTTCACTCCTGAAGAAGGGTCCTGACCCAAAACATTGACCGCCTGCTTTTCTCCACGGATGCTGCCTGGCCTGCTGAGTTCCTCCAGCATCGTCGTGTTTTTCATCTGGATTCCAGCATCTGCAGTCCTTTGTGTCTCCTGTGCTAATCAACTTACCAGTCACTTAAGAACGTATTATGGGAAGTGATTTCATTCGGAAAGCAGGCTTGAGTTTTGATCCAGTTAATTGTATGATTTGGCAGTTCAGTATAGATGGAGTGCAAGTGCGCAGAGACATTCTGGTATGAGGATATGAGGAGAGGATATGTACTGTTGGAGACACGTGGGTGAAGGCAGAGGACATGACAGAGAACCCACGGGCCAGACAAATTATTTCAGATGCCATTCAGCATCTGCGAAACGTAAACATGACTGAGCAGGACACAGGGAGAGGTGGATGTGCGTGGCTCTGATCTGAAGTTCCAGAGGCAAGAAGGTTTTCCGTAACAGGCAGTGGCAGATGTAGAGAAAGTTGTTTAGAGCTCGTTAGCACAGGGAGTTCTGCGAAAAATAGTATCGATGAATAATTCACCAATATGGCCAGTCCGGAAACCTGATGGAAGTTGGAGACTTACCATTGACTATCGGGAACTGAATAAAGTTACTCCTTTGACTGCCTCTACTGTAGCCACGAGCCTGGAAACCATGATTAAACAAAATACGGCAACAAAGTGGTTCACTGCACTGGACAGAAGTGATGGATTCTGGTCTGCTCCCCTGAGAAGGGAGTGTCAATGCAAATCTGCTTTCACTTGGAAGGGACAACCGTGGACATGGACGGTTTTGCTGCAAGGGTTTCCTAACCCACCCTCCATCTTCCGTCAACAGTTGGCAAATGGGGTGAGAGCCTTTCCCGCTCCCCAGTGGCTAATTCAACATGTAGCTGCACTGCTGTTCCAGGCAGGGACCGAGAAGGAGCACTATGAATTGTTGAAAGAGGTGCCGTGACTGTCACAGAGGCTGGGTTTAAAGTCAACCCTAAAAAGGTTCATGAAATAGCAGGTTAGTTACTTGGGAGTAGTCTTAACCCTTGGGAGACGAGAAATTAATCTACAACATGTGGATGTAGTGGATCGACCCCTCCCCACCAATGTGAGAGGGCAGAGGGCGTCTCTGGATTTGGTAGGGTATTGTAGGAACCACGTAGACAGCTTTGCCACCGAGGCGTCCCCACTCATGGAACTCTTGAAGAAAGGTGTTCCGTGGGAAGGAAAACCAGAGCATACGAAGGCAGAACCAGATCTTAAAACTAGTCTGGTGGAAGCACCTGCTCTTAAGGCCCCAAAACCTTCTGAGCCATTTTCTTTGGAGGTTGTTGCTGCTGGGAACGCAATTTCCGCAGTGTTACTCTAGGAGACACATGACTGACAGGAGCCAGTGGCGAATGCATCTCGAATGCTTACTCCAGTGGAACAGGGGTATATACAACACGTGAATGACATCTGTTGGCAGTTTTTTGGGCAGTTAGCCATTTTGCTGATATTGTAGGACTGAATCCACCAACCATTTTAACAGAGCGTACTCCAATTCAGCTTTTGATGGATGAGCGCAGTAAAGGTGAGACAGTCAGTGGACATCGAATAGCTCGGTGGACGTTGCTTTTACAGGGTCGTCATGTCATGGTTAAAAGAGTGAACAGTACAACCATGCTTGCTGACAATCGAATCTATCAAGTATAATCCCACGAGTGTCAGGTGACAATAGCACAGGAACGGAAGGGACCATTCGCTCCCATCTTCAGATCAGGAGAGGGGAATAAAGTCATGCAGCCAAAAGGTTTGTCTGTAAGAATATTTGTTGATGGATCAGCATCAATCCAGGATGGAGGGAAGCTGACAGCATTTATATAGAGGACGAGGAAGGAGTGGAAATTGTGTCGCAATCAAGTTACCTGAGACAACGAGTGCACGAGCAGCAGAACTTACTGCTGAAGCTTTTGTTGGTAGTCATCCAGACAGACATCCTTCAGGGGCGATAATACGTTCAGATAGTATGTGTGTTGGTAACAGTTTGACTGAGTGTCTACCATTCTGGGAAGCGAGAGGTAACGTTTCAGCAAACGGTAAAGGTTTACCGTCAGCAGCCTTGTTGAAGTATGTACCGGAGAAGGCGAGAGGAAACACTGATGGAGTGAAAAAGGTGACGGCTCAGCTGAACACATCCCCGGCTGGGAACAGGAAGACGGGTGAGTTCGCCAAACTCGGAGCAAGATGTGGGGTGGAATGGAGTCCAGATATAAAGGGGATGATGACACAGATACCAGCAAAGACCAACCTACAGACTGAGTTCAGGAACAGAAACAGGATCAGCAATCAGCAAAGGTACAGAGGGAGGAGAAATCTGAAGGATATGGGAAAATCCAGGAGTACAGGTACAGGATGGGATTGTACTTTACAATGACAGACGTGTGGTGACAGAAGGTGAAAGGAGACAGACAATGGATTGGTACCGTGACGTTTCTGGGCATCAGAACAACGGAACAGTTGAAGAATGTGTGTCAGTGGCCAAGATGCAAGAAGATGCAGAGCACTACTGTCCGATCCGGTTATTTTCAAATCCGCAGGCTCTTTCAGGAGTCCAGAAATGAGTTGAAAACAACTTGGTGCTTCACAAAGTTTTATTGGAAAAGTTTAAAACAAAGAAACAGTCACAGAGCACATGGCACTAGCTTTGATGAGCTGAGACAAAGGAACAAAAGAAAGCTCAGGCCAGAGGAGAGGAAGAGCAAGAGCGAGATTAACAAAAAGCAATATCTTTTATACCTGAGATAAGAGATGTTCTTTAGCTAACAATAGTCCACTCAGGAAGCCTATTAGATACTTGTGGCCAAACCAACCCATGAAAAAACCACATATTCACCTGATGGATGAACCAATAAGCTAGCAAGCGGCCATTCCTTGTGCAGCCACTTGAGGTGTATTAAACACTATACATGTTAAAAAGCTAATTAAGAACAGTCAAATCCAACCCTATTGTAAGAATTGTTTGATTTGTGCCCAGTTATCCTTTCCCCTAAACCTGCACCCTCTGGTTTTAGCTCCTCTGCTTTGGGGAACGAATGAGCAGCTTCAAGTTCCTGGGCGTCAGCATCTCGGAGGATCTATCCTGGGCCCAGCACAGTGGTGGGGGCAAGACTGGCCTGGATTGGTAGCAGTGGGATAGAGTCAAGCACCCATCCCCACCCTCCCACAGTTCTGACAGGAGACCTTTGATGTAAAATGTTAACTCTTTTACGTCCCACAGACTCTGTCTGACCCGAATGTTTCCAGCATTTTCTGCTTTTATTTAAGATTTCCAGCATCTGCAGTTTTTTGTTTTGAGTTTTGTTTATCTTCAAGTATCCTGCCTCTGATTGCACCTCCAACATAATGTTCAAGGAACCCGTCTCACCAGCATTCAATGAACTTACATGCTCAAGGCCACATTTGCCAATTTGATTTCCCAGCCAACAAGGAGTTAACGCAGGGAACGTGAGAATGTGAAGCAACACACAAGCTGCTGCAAGAAGCGGGCAGTCGACGATGAGCCCATGGTGATTGCTTTACACTAGTTTTAATCCCAGATTTTCTTCTTGATCTGTCCAACAGGTGGACTGGCAGATTTTTTTTCTCTCCATTCTAATTTATCGCTAAAACAATTCTATTTACAAATACTTCATATTCCTTTCATACCAGTGTCCTGCTGCCGTTGTGTTATCAGACCGACCTTGCTCCTTCCTGTTGGTGAATCTGCCAACTGCTCTGTAACACTGGTAAACACTCCAAGATATTCAGCTCTCTTCCCTGTGACCTCATGGGTTTCCTCCCGCCTCCCAAATACGTGCAGGTTGGTTGGTTAATTGACTGCTGTAAATTGCCCCTAGTGTGTAGGTGAGCCGTAGAATATGGGGAAGATGGTGGTAATGTGGGGAGAATAAAATAGGGATTAGTATAAATAGGTGCTTGATCATCAACATGGAGTTGGTGGGCCGAAGGGCCTGTTTCCGTGCTGTGTAACTCTGTGACTATATGACTGAGCAGGCAAGATGGTAGAGAACAAGATGAACAAAAAGGAGGAAGGAGCAAGACGCCATCACAATGCAGTGCGGACCCAAGGGTAAGGACAGAGGGTGGTGAGTGTGTGGGATGAGCTGCCAGAGGAAGTGGTCGAGGTGGGAACAATTGCAATGTTTAAAGGACATTTGGACAGGTACATGGAGAGGAAAGTTTGAGAGGGAGATGGGCCAAATGCAGGCAAATGGGACTGGCTCAGTTCGGCAATTTGGTCAGCATGGACGAGTTGGGCCAAAGGGCCTGTTTACCTACTGTACAGATGTATGAAAGGACCTCTCGCTTAATGTCAGCAAAACTAAAGAGTCGACTGTTGACTTCAGGAAGGGGAAGGAGGGTGAACATGTCTACATTGGGGGAATTGGCAGTGGAGAGAGTCAGCAGCTTTAAATTCCTGGATGTTAAAATCTCAGGTGACCTGTCCTGGGCCCTGCACATTGATGCAATCACAAGGAAGGTGCACCAGCATCTTTACTTTGTTAGGAGGTAAGGAGGTTCAGCTTGTTACCAAACACTCTAACATACTTCTACAGAAGTACTGTTTTAAGTATCCTGACAGGTTACATCATGGTCTGAATAGCATTTCAAGTGCACAGGAATGAAAAATGCTGCAGAGAGTAGTGGACTTTGCTCAGTACATCACGGGCACATCCCTCCCCACCATCGGTAGTATCTGCAGGAGGCGTTGCATCAAGAAGGCAATATCCATCATCAAAGATCCCCACCATCCAGGCCGTGTCGTCTTCTCGCAGCTACCATCGGGCCGGAGGTACAGAAGCCTGAAGTCCCACACCACCAGGTTCAAGAACAGCTACTTCCCTTCAACCATGTGATTCTTGAACCAACCGGCAAAACCCTAATCACTGCAGTTCAGCAACACGATGAAAACTTTACATGAAAATGGACTTTATTTTTTGGTTCTGATTTTGTTCATTTTTGTAAAAATTGTGTGTAATTTATGTTTAATTTATGTTTTCTTGTGAATGCTGCTTATGTGCTTCTGTGCAGCAAGTATGTTTTTCATTGCACCTGCACTTGTGCAAATGATAATAAACTCAACTTTGACTTTAGTCTTGACTTTATGACTGAGCAGGTGAGATGATAGAGAACAAGATGAGGGTGGTTTGCAAAAACTGTTCCCAAAGAATAAAAATTGTTTATTTTAGTAATTTATTAATGAGAGTCAGTGGATATTTCAGCCCCAGCTTTATCTTGTCTCTGATCTTACTCTGTGTCCCTGCATAAATAAATGGGTTCACGCAGGAAGACAAGAACTGAAGCGCATATGCGCTTTGTTCCAGAGGGAAAATTGAGTCACTGAAATTGGAACCTGAAAAGTAAGTGACGCTGGTTATCTGAATGTAGATGACGGTTATTGGTACCAATATCCACAAGAGGATGAAGATACCCGAGATACTGAGGAGCAGGACAATAGACTTCCTGCGGCTGTCCGTCTCTGGGTCGCTCTGTCTCTCCCTGTTCCCACCACCCTGAAGTCTCCTGCGGATTCTAATGGCCCTTAAAATATGCCTGATGGTGAGGAAATTGAGCAGCAAAATTAGAATGATTGGCAGACAAGGGGTTAAAATGCTATCGATCCAGTCATATGCTACCCAGCCAGGCGAGGTGTAATATGTTGCCTTAATTTTGCATGGTGTGGGCTCGGTTTTATGTGGAGGTTCAAACATAAAACCTATAAATACATTTTTGAAACAGCTCAGGGCAGTAACCGTCCCGATCACCACAGCCGCCGTTCGCTCCGTGCAATATTTGGTTTTCAATTTTTGACAGCAAATAGCCACAAAGCGATCAAAGGTGAACATCACCGTTACCCAGACGGAGCAGTCCCTTATGCCGTAAGTTACCGCAACATTCACGTTGCAGGCCGGAGTGATGGTCAAGAAACTGGATGGGCAAGTAATGGGAACAATCCGGTTTAATATCACGCCCGTCATAACGACCAGGAGATCCGTCACCGCCATCGACAGCAGGTAGACAGTGATACATCTGGAGAGACCACATTGTCTGCGGAACATTACCCCAATCACGGCCAAATTAGCTGCAATAGAGGAAAACAGAGGGATTGCATTTGTGTTTGTGAATGGATGTGGCGTGCTTGTCTGAGAGGTGTGAGAGTGTGTGGTGTGAGAATACGTGTGTGTGTAAGTTTATGTGTGGTGTGAGAGTGGTGTATTTGTGAACGGTGAGTGTGTGAATTTATTTTGTGTGTGTGGCGTATATTTTGTTTGAATATACGTGGTGCATGGTGTATATTTTGTTTTTTGAATGTGTGTGTGACAAAGAAAAAACAGTGCAACTCAGATGAAATTGTGCTTAGAAGCATAGAAACATAGAAAAACCTACAGCACAATTCAGGCCCTTCAGCCCACAAAGCTGTGCCGAACATGTCCCTAGCCTAGAAATTACTAGGCTTACCCATAGCCCTCTATTTTTCTCATCCCATGTACCTATCCAAACAGTCTCTTAAAAGACCCTATCGTATCCGCCTCCACCACTGTTGCCGGCAGCCCATTCCATGCACTCACCACTCTCTGAGTAAAAAACTTACCCCGACATCTCCTCTATACCTACTCCTCTGTGTCCTCTTGTGGCCACCAATTTAGCCCTGGGAAAAAGCCTCTGACTATCCACCAGATCAATGCCTCTCATCATCTTATATACCGCTATCAGGTCCCCCCTCATCCTCTGTCACTCCAAGGAGAAAAGGCTGAGTTCCCTCAACCTGCTTTCATCAGGCATATTCTGCATTCCAGGCAGCATCTTTGTAAATCTCCTCTGCACCCTGTCTATGGCTTCCACATCCTTCCTGTAGGGAGGTGACCAGAAATGAGTAGAGTACAAGTGGGGTCTGACCAGGATCCTATAAACCTCTCTGCTCCTAAATTCAATTCCCCGATTGATGAAGGACAATACACCATATGCCCTCTTAAACACAGAGTCAACCTGCGCAGCTGCTTTGAGCGTCCTTTGGACTTGGACCCCAAGATCCCTTTGATCTTCCACACTGCCAAGAGTCCTACCTTTAATACTATATTCTCCCATCATATTTGACCTACCAAAGTGAACCACTTCACACTTATCTGGGTTGAACTGCATCTGCTACTTCTCAGCCCAATTCTGCATCCCATCTATGTCCCGCTGTAACCCCTGACAGCCCTCTATACTATCCACAACACATACAACCTTTGTGTCATCCACAAACTTACTAACCCATCCCTCCACTTCCTCATCCAGGTCGTTTATGAAAATAACAAAGAGTAAGGGTACCAGAACAGATCTCTGAGGTCCTCCACTGGTCACCGACCTCCATGCAGAATACGACCCTTCAACATCCACTCTTTGCCTTCTGTGGGCCAGTCAGTTCTGGATCCACATTGCAATGTCCCCTTGGATCCCATGCCTCCTTACTTTCTCAATAAGCCTTGCATGGGGTACCTTATCAAATGCCATGCTGAAATCCATATACACTACATCTACTGCTCTCCCTTCATTGATGTGTTTAGTCATATCCTCAAAAAATTCAATCAGGCTCGTAAGGCAGGACCTGCCCTTGACAAAGCCATGCTGACTATTCCTAATCATATTATACCTCTACAAATGTTCATAAATCCTGCCTCTCAGGATCTTCTCCATCAGCTTACCATCCACTGAGGTAAGACTCACTGGTCTATAGTTCCCTGGGCTATCCCTACTCCCTTTCTTGAAGAAGGGAACAACATCCGCAACCCTCCGATCTTCTGGAACCTCTCCCATCTCCATCGATGATGGAAAGGTCATTGTCAGAGGCTCCGCAATCTCTTCCCTCGCCTCCCACAGCAACCTGGGATACATCCCATCCAGTCCAGGCGACTTATCCAACTTGATTCTTTCCAAAAGTTCCAGCACCTCCTCTTTCCTAATATCTACCTGCTCAAGCTTTTCAGCCCGCTGCAAGTCCCCACTACAGCCTGCCAGATCTTTTCCCATAATGAATACTTCACATCAGTATTCACTAAGTATTTCCGCTATTTCTTCCGGATCCATACACACTTTCCCACTGCTGCACTCGATAGGCCCTGTTCTTTCACATCTTATCCTCTTGCTTTTCCTTAATCCTGCCCGGCAAGGCCTTCTCATGTCCACTCCTGGCTCTCCTAATTTCCTTCTTAAGCTCCTTCCTGTTAGCCTTATATTCTTCCAGATCTCTCACGTTACCTAGCTCTCTGTACCTTTTGTAAGCTTTTCTTTTCCTTTTGACTAGATTTATTATAACCTTTGTACACCACAGTTCCTGCATCCTCCCGTGATTCCCCTGTCTCATTGCCTATGAAGAACTCCACACAAATATCCCCTGAATATTTGCCACGTTTCTTCAGTACTTTTCCCTGAGAACATCTGTTCCCAATTTAATCTTCCAATTTCCTGCCTGAGAGCTTCATAATTCCCTTTACTCCAAGTAAACGCTTTTCTAGTCTGTCTGTTCCTATCTCTCTCCAGTGCTATTGTAAAGGAGATAGAATTATGATCGCCATCTCCAAAATGCTCCCGCACTGAGATGTCTGACACCTGACCAGATTCATTTCCCAATACCAAATCAAGCACAGCCTCTAATCTTGTAGGCCTATCTACATACTGTGTCAAACTTAACAAACTCCACCCCATCCAAACCCCTCACTGTCTGGAGATGCCAATCAATATTTGGGAAATTAAAATCTCTCATTACAACAACTCTGTTATTCTCACACCTTTTGAGGATCTGCTTCCCTATCTGCTCCTCAATATCCTTGTTACTATTGGGTGGCCTATAAAAGACACCCAGTAAAGTTATTGACCCCTTCCTGTTCCTAACCTCCACCCACAGAGACGCTGTAGACAGTTCCTCCATGACGTCCACCTTTTCTGCACCCTTGACACTATCTCTGATCAACAGTGCCACTCCCCCACCTCTTTTGCCTCCCTCCCTGTCCTTTCTGAAACACTAAAACCTGGCACTTGAAGCAACCATTCCAGTCCCTGAGCCATCCAAGTCTCTGTAATGGCCACCACATCATATCTTCAAGTATTTATCCAAGCTCTAAGCTCATCCACCTTGTTCACAATACTCCTTGCATTAAAATAGACATATCTCAAACTGGTCTGAGCACATCACTTCTCTATCACCTGCCTATCCTCCCTCTTGTACCTACTAGTAGCTTTCTCTATTTGAGAGCCAAACACCTCTTCCCCAGCCTCTCCATTTCGGATCCCACCCCCCAACAAATCCAGTTTAAATTCCCCCCAGTAGCCTTAGCAAACCTCCCCGCCAGGATATTGGTCACCCTGGGATTCAAGTGCAACCTGTCCTCTTTGTACAGGTCGTGCTTGACGGTATTCATTGCGACTTTTATTGCTTACACTTGAAACTGAGTTGACAGACAGTTCCCCACTAGGAATTCTATCATGTGATTAACTGCACTGTGATGTTGCAACACACTTCAGTTTGGATCTTACCAGAGAGTCTGTCTCTGTGGAAAAAATCCAGAGCAAGAACATTATCTTCCACTGAAAATTTCAACAATGTTAACACCACTGATTTTCGTGTTGTTCATCATCTCTTCCATAAAACTGAAAATCCTGGGGGAAGCTTCTTTTTCTACCAGTTTCACCCCATCCAATATTTCTCCCTCTGGTACAACAATGCCATCGACCCCTCCTCTTGTGAAGACACCCAGAGAGATGTTGGAACTCACTTCCCAAAAGCGATATATGCATTTTTAAGCCAAATTTGAATATGTATTTGAAGAGCGCTATAGACATGGTGCTAAAAAGAGGGATGAGGTTTTTTCCACTGGCACAGAGACAGTGCACCAACTGGCCCAACATTGTAAATCTTCATAACTCAGTTAAATCACAGATCACTGCTGCAAAGCTGCGCTCCCTCGGATGTCCCTTTCACATGCACATCTTCATCCACCAAACCAATTCTGTATTTCACTCCACTCCCTCCCCACATGCACCACTAGTGATCTGGTTTGTCCAACCTACATATAGTTTAAGATACCCCACAATTTTTCTCCTTCACCAAGAATACTAATATCAAGCCCTATTATGCCATGCACTCCTCCTCTTGCCTCCACTTACTTCAGCTAAAATCCCATCCATCTGGATTCATCAATGACCGATCTTCCACATTGCACTCTCCATAAATTGACTTTCATCACCTCTCTGCAGCCAGTGCATTGAGTCACAAAATCTCCAGTTCAAATACCCATCCGACACTTACTGACCTACATCAAAACCCTGCCTACACTTACTGACTTACAGGATCCTCAGTTTCCTTATCTCAATATTCTCATGTTGTTATATAAACACTCTACGTCCTGTTTTAAACTCCTTAATGTAAAGTTAATGTCAAATTTTGTTTGAAACTGTTCATACAAGTGCCATAAGAAAAGAAATTGCTTTCATTATAGTTGGGTGTTTCCCATCAGAATGAGAAGCGATGATATAATAGGTATCAAAACCAGATCAGAAGATTACAAGTTGTAAAGAAGAAACTTCACAGCTCATTGGGAAAAAATGCACTATAAAGAAATAAAATTTCAAATGAATATAATACTTAATTAAAATGGTACAACCAATGGGAGAAAAAATTGAAAGGTATTAATGATACCAGGAGATGGTAATGATACCAGGAAAGGGGTAAAAATCTACAATTGACAGAAAGCAACAATCCCAGTAAACACAGCAGTGATGCAACATTTCACAACATTTTGCAGATTGATAATTAACACCAATACTTTACCAGGGATGCTGATGACTGCAATGATGGAATAGCAAATGGCCAACCCCAAGATTTTTGGAACTCCATGCATTGCTGTTGAAAGCTTTAAGCATACAATACACTGTATTCACAGTCTGTTATATTTATACCCAACATCAGTCATCAGGGACCATATTAGAAAGGCATTTATATGCTAATTACATTAATTGGAACAAGCAAGTTAAAGCAACTAATGTCAATAATTGTTTTGATGAATAACTGTGTGATGTGTAATGCTGCTTCCATTTCTTCCATGGAAAGTAAGGAAAGACTTATAGGGTGGATATAATTTGTGAAAGCCAGCTTTAGATCATTGAACATCACAACCTGGAACAAGATGCTTTTGGCATTAAAAATGAACAGACACAATGGATTTAGTTTGCAGAAGGGTCAAGGTCAAATTTGAGATTATTGTCATCTGCACAAGTACTTTCAGCAGCATCACAGGCAGATTGCATCAGATAAGCAGAATGCACAGTATAAACATAAATTAAACATAATTTTGACAAGAAAGAACACAATTAGAACACAAGAAACAAAGTCCACTTTAGTTCAAAGTGATGAAAATTTGGATGTTTGGGGAAAAAAAATCACTCAGATTCAAGGTGGTATTTCCCAGTGTTTGGACAGGGTACCATGAAGTGAGTCAAAGTGTGAGATGGTTCACAATCATCTTGGATTTCTGCCACAAGAAATATTGTCTTCATGTAAATCAATGCTTTGATCAGGTAATTGAAATTTAGTATAAAACACTCTAAATTCTTTGGTGGGAACCATGAGAGTGTACCACCTACCTACTGGCAAAGCTTGTTCCTAATATATAAACTGGCTTCCCTTTATGGCATCGACCTTCAACAAGGAAGCTTATTGAAAGGGATGATTCATCATCAATGGATTTGTTGCATATCATACTGCAATTGATGTAGATTCAAGCAAACAATAACGCTGTTTCAGTTGAAGGACATGATCAAAATATCACTTTGATCAGCATGCCAGGTCAGGTATGGAGGGGACTGATTTATTTGTAACAGGAGGACTTCCTATTAATGTTGCACAAGTGTTTTTCTTGAAGTGAATCAAACTTTGATACTGAAGGCTGCAAAGAATGACATTGAGATACTGAGACATGAAGACACCAGAACAAGCTTTGAGAAACACTTTTATTGAAAGTTTGTACCAGTTTCCATTAAATCAATTAGTTATATGGTGCTTACAATTTTTTTCAATTCATGAAAATGGAAGCTATACATCAAGAAGAAGACGATCTCAAAGTAAAATACAGGTTTGATCAGGTCAGTGGAAATCTAGTATGGAACACGAACTTCTGTGTTGGGGTTTAACTTGCCACCAGAAAAATTTATTATCCACGGCGGTAGTAACTTCTCTCCAGTGAATGATTTTCTGATCAGAATGTTTATCAACTGCTTCACTTAAAACAATAAGTAACGGCACCATTTAAAGGAGTCATCATGGTGTAAGATGTTGCTTTGGTTAAATTGTTCATGAAGTGATTTAAAGCAGAACAAACCTGCTCTGAAACTCACTAATTTGTTTGTTCAGAACTGAAAGAGACTTCACACACACACACACACACACACACACACACACACACACACACACACACACACACACACACACACACACACACACACACACACACACACACACACAGAGTCTCCCTCGCTGTCTCCAATGCACTCCATCCCCACATCTCTCCCCGTTCCCAGCCGGACTCTGTTCACACACCTGCTCCCATTCCCTCTGCACACCTGGCCCGTTCCCATCCATGGGTTTTCGGCACACCTGGCTCTTTTCCCAGCCAGACTCCACACACCTGGCCCCATTCCCAAACCGCTCTGTCCACACACCTGGCTCCCATCCTGGTGACCTTCTGTCTGCACATCTGCCCATGTTTCCAATCTCTCCACATAAATAAAGTCCTCCAATCCGGGCAAAATCCTGGACGGGCTGGGCTTGTTTTCCCTGGAGTGGAGGTGGCTGAAGGGTGACCTGCCAGAGGAACATGAGATGATGAGAGGCATCGATCAGGTGGAGAGTCAAAATCTTTTCCTTATGGCAGGTGGACCAAAATCAAAAGGACATTATCTCAAGGGAAGAGGTTGGTGATTAAAATGAGGGCTGAAGGGTAATTTCTTTTTACACAGAGAGGGGTTGATATCTGGAAGGTGCTGCCAGAGGAGGTGCTGGAATCAGACACAATCACTGTGTTTAAGGGACATTTCGACAGACACTTAAATAGACAAGGCATGGACGGAAATGGGCCCAATGAGGGCAAACAGGTCGGCACAGACAACTCTTGTGCTCTTTAACCCAGAAACGTCTGTAACCGGAGCACTGGGCAGGCAACCCAGCTTTGTAGATTCTCTGTCTTTGCTGCAGAGAACAGTGTCTGTTCCTCGAACTCTGCTGTTCCCCATGAATACTGCATTTCCCTTTTCTCCTCCCACTTGAACAGACCCCTGTCAAACGGTGCTGTGGACAGTTTGCGCTGCCTCCCTCATCCAACTAGGGTCCAAGAACCCTGTAATTGTTAGAACGGGGGAAGGGCCATGATTTCTCCAGGACAACCCTCTTTTGCTCTTACACCATCTTGTCCCTATGGAAATTAATCCGAGAGGTGAGACAGCCTCCCAAAATAGTGTCCATGTAACACTACCCCTTCCTGATAGAGTCAGACAGCATGGAAACAGGCCCTTCGGTCCACCTGGTCCATGCCAACTATTGGCTCATCCCATTTACCAGCATTAGGCCCATATCCCTCCAACCTTTCCTGTCCATGTCCTCGTCCATGACATTTAAAAGTTGTTATCGCAGCTGCCTCAACCAATTCTTCTGGCAGCTCATTCCACTCGCACATCACCCTTTGTGTAAAAGACTTGTCCCTCAAGTTCCTATTAAATTTCTCCCCTCTCACCTTCAACCTGTGCCCTCTCATTCCTGATTCCCTTCCCTGATGTGTTGTAGTGTCTGAAACTTGGCCTCCAGCTCATCGACCTTGAGCTGAAGTTCCCCGAGCAGCCAACATTTGCTGCAGATTTGACCACCATTAACCTCAGTGGGGGCCACCAGTCCCCACATGTTGCAACAACAAGTCATTGTGTATCCAGTTGTTTTTGTTGAATATAATTAATTAGATTAGATCAGTTTGTATTAGATCTAATCATTTTAACCTGCTGGACTCCTTGGATACAACAATATCCACAGATTTAACTATCTTTGCAAATCAGAAGAGTCTTGGAAGAAATACTGACCGATCACCTGCTTGTTGACCTGTGATGTCACGCTGCATCACTGTCAACCAGAAGCAGCTGTGGTCAGGTGTGTGAGTCACTCTTCTTTTAACTTTAAAATTAAATGTTGCTTCCTTTCTTGGCTTCCCTGCTCTTTCCCTCCTCTCATCTGCCAGGTCTTGAGCCTCCGACTCTTTTCTCAGTCTGGAGGTTTGTGTGCACCCAGAGAGTGACAGCTCCCTTTGTTCCTGACGTCTACCCACAGAGGAGCCTCATCTGAATATCCTCCCTCAATACCACTGGAATGGATGACTGAATCAATGCTGTAATGCCACCACCTCTTTTTTAATTCCAAAATAAACTTTATTCATCATAAAAAACAAACTATATACAACAATAATACAGTGCAAACCTTTACATTCGTGTACAGATCCATCATTGGTGTTACCTTTTTATATAAAAAACACTCGTGTGGCTCTCTGGGGTGCTACCCCAATCCCGTATTTACTATATTTAAGGGGCTTCCTCGCCTGACCCCACCCCTCCCTCTGCAGTGGCAGAAGAGCCAGCTTCAGTGCGTCCCTCAGCACGTACTCCTGCAGCCTGGAATGTGCCGGTCAGCAGACTCCCTGACGGACATCTCGCAGTGCAGGGAGACCAACAAGTTTCGAGCAGACCAAAGACCTTCCAGCAGCAGTTGATGACCATCTCTGTGTGTGTGTGTCCCTGGGAACAGCTCGTAGATCAGAGAATCCTCTGTTACACAGCTGCTGGGGATGAACCGTGACAAGGACCCTTGCACCTTTCACCACACCCTCCTCGCAAACCCACAGCCCACAAAGAGGTGGGCGACCGTCTCATCCCCAGCGCAGTCTTTCCAGGGGCAGTTCGCATTTGGACTAATGTTCCGCTCATGCAGGAAGGATCTGACTGGGAGGGCCCCTCTCACCACCAGCCAAGCAAGGTCTTGGTGCTTGTTGGTGAGTTCTGGCAGTGAGGCATTCTGCCAGATGCTCTGGACAGTCTGCTCAGGGAACTGCCCCACAGTATCCATCGAGTCCTTCTCCTGCAGTGTCTGCAGGGTGTTCCGTGCTGACCACTGCCTGATGGACTTGTGGTCAAAGGTGTTGGTCTGGAAGAACTTTTCCACGGAGGACAGGTAGTGCGGCAACGTCCAGCTGACTGGGGTGTTGCGCGGCAACGGGGCCAGGCCCATCCTTCGCAGCACCAGGGACAGGTAGAACCTCGGCACATAGTGACACTTGGTGCCTACGTACTTCGGTTCCACACACAGCCTGATGCAGCCACAGACGAAGGTGGTCATCAGGAGGAGGGTGACACTGGGGACACTTTTGCCCCCATTGTCCAGGGACTTGTGCATGGTGACCCGTCGGACCCTCTTCTACCCCTCCCTGTTACGTCTGAAGATTCCAGGCACTGGGATGTTTAGCTGCCAGTCCTGTCCTTCCTTTGACCACATTTCTGTGACAGTGACGATACCTTATTCCCATGTGCTGCTCAATGCTCTCAGTTCATCCGTCTTACTGGTGAGACTCTATAATTTAATGAATATGGAGAATCAAAGAAGGATTTTGGTGCACTGACTTTCATAAGTTAAGGCATTGAGTAAAAAAGTTGACAGGTTATGGTGCAGTTGTATAGGATGTTGGTGAGGCCGCACTTGGAGTGTTGTGGTCAGTGTTGGTCACCGTGCACTAGGAAAGATTTTTGTAACTGGAATGAGTGAAGAAAAGTTTTACAAGGATGTTGCCAGGACTTGAGGGACTGAGTTCCAGGGACTGAGGACAGAGATAGGGTGAATGTACTCAGTCTTTTTCCCAGAGTTGGGGAATCAAGAACTAGAGGGCAGAGGTTTAGTAAGACTTCATTGGAATTTGAAGGGCAGCTTTTATTGTATTTACTTTACACAAAGGGTGGTATCTATGTGGAACATCTTTCAAAACCAGTTGGACGGGTGCATGGATTGGAAAGTTTGGAAGGTGATGGAACAAAGTGGGCAAATGGGACAAGTTTGGCTGGACCATCTTGGTTGGCATGGACCAGTTGGGCCAAAGGGCCTGTTTCCATATCGTATAACTTCATGAATTGGCTGGTGACCAAATGCCATATTTACAAGTTTGCTGATGAAACAACTCTGATGAATTGTCAGTAGAAAGGAGGATGCAAAGAGGCTTCAAGAGGTTGCAGGTAAGTTGGATGAGTGGGATGGGGGAAAATGTCAGTCATGCATTTTAGTGCACAGAAAAGTGGAGTATTTTATTAAATGGGAACAGTTCCAAGCTGCTGAGGTGTCTTTGTACTTGAGAAGTTGAAAGCCAGCAAGCGATTGGGAAGTTAAGTGTCCTTTATGTCAAGGGGATTTGAAGAGAGGAGTAAAGAGGTCGTCAGTGACTGTACCAGAGTGTTGGGATCTAAAGAAGGATAGACCAGTCATGGAGTGGGGTGCAGTGAAGGTTCCTGGCACAGAAGTTCTAAGGAAAGTTTGTGTTTAGGCTTGTGTTCTCCAGAGGTGATCTCACTGAAACTTGCAAGTTCTTGCAGGGCTGGAAACGGGGAGAATGTTTCTTCTGGCTGAGGACTCTGGAACTTGGGGGCACAGTCTCAGAATAAGGGGTCTGCCAGTTGGGACAAAGATGGAGGGGATTTCTTCACTTGGAAGGTGGTGAACCTTTGGAATTCTCTACCGCGGAGCTCTGTGGAGAATCGGTCATTGTGTTGATTGAAAACTGAGATCGATAGGGTTTTGGACATGAAGGTAATCAAGGAGTATGTGGATCATGCTGGAAAATGGATGCAGAAGATCAACTGTCATGTTAATGAATGGCGGAGCAGACTTGAGGGGCAGAATGGCCTAATCCTGTTCTTATTTCTGAGGTTCTAATGTTGTTATTCTTGAGGCCACGCGGAAGAAAAGACATTTACCATTTGCTTTCTGTATTTAACAATTTATTTTCAAAGATCCAGCAACTGCTCATTCGGATTTTGGATTCTTTTCCACACTGCCCCTGAGCATTTAATTCTATTTTCTTAAATATCTTTGTCCATGGAGCTTACTCAAAATCTTGACACAAAAACATCAAGGACACCCATTGCATTCCAACCACCGAGGTGACCAATCTGTGGTTGACACCTTTATTGAACAGGAATATCACATCTGTTATTTTCCAGTGGTTTGGAACTGAGGATTCAGAGATGAAGGCAAACCTTCTCCACCTCCTTCACGTCTGGTGAAAAATATCCTTTAATTAGTGGCAGCTTTCAGTGATTTTCATCCCATCCATTATCACTTCTTGCCTACACTTCTTCTGAGACTTCAGCAGCATCATGTTACCTGTTAAACACCAATACAAACTGTGCACTGAGTATTCTGACAACACCATGTGTCACCTTCATGATCCCCAACTGGCCTCTGGAAGAGTTTGTTCCAACATTTCTTTCACTTTTCCTTCCTTTCGTCTTTATCCTCCCTCTCCAGCTGCTCTCTCTTCTTCTGTGTCCCATTCTCTGATTTTGCTTCTCTCATTTCATCTCTCTCATGGACTGTTTTTTGCTCATTCACTTTCCTTCTGTATTTCCTGCGCTGACGACCTGTGTGATCAAACATTGAGCCACACGATTCATAATGTAATAAATATCACTTTGGAATGAATTGGGACAGGACACACAGTGTGACCGCAGATAACAAAAGTGAAAGGGAGACTGAAAGAAGACATTGATTGTTGACTAAAAATAGCAGTGACCTTGAGAATTGGGAGGATTCTGGACACGTGTGAGGGAATTGATGGAGAGAGAAAGTAAAATATGAGAGTAAACCACAGAGTGAGGAAAACAAATTGTCCAACAGGTGTGTAAAATGTAGAGATCAGCAACAGTAAATGTGGGTCCCGTACAGGCAGACAGGAGAATTATAAATGGAAGATGCAAATGGTCAAGAAATTAAGCAAATGCTTTGTAATTAATTATAATGACAGAAGACACAAAAAACATGTTGAAAAATATGGGGAAACCACGGATCGATTTCAGAGTGAGGGATTTTAAGAAATTGGGCTTTTGAAATATTAAGGGAAGACCAAATAGAATAAAACTCAATGAATCTTCTGGGCTTGGTGTCCTATATCCAGGAAATTCAAAGAGATCTCCACAGATACGATGATTCCAATCGTTATAACCTTCCATCGACTGTAGAACTGTCTTCAGACTGAAAGGTGACCAACGCGTCTCCGTTATTGAAGAAAATAGAGAAAGGAAAAGGAAGTTGTTCACAGTTAATCTGACATCAGTGTGAGGGGAAAATGCTGGAACCTCCTGCTACAAATTGGGTCTGCAGGGTATGTGCAAAATCAAAACATGATTGAGAAAAATCAAAACATATTTTAAAAAGGGGAATTGCAGTTGCCAAATCTATTGGAATATATTGAAGCTGTAATTGGCTGGGTAGATAACCGTAGACAGTGGATTTACAAAATATTGTTATTGAAGGTGTTTTCTATTCAAAATTTCGATTCTTGGGGTTTGGGAGTCAAAGTTGTTGTAAACGTTGACTCCTTGACTTCCCATTGACGCTGTCTGCACTGATTCCAGCATTTTCTGCTTTTGTTTCAAATTTCCAGCGTCTCCAGTTTTGTCTCATTTTGAACTTTGTATCTCTTCAAGTATCCTGCTTCTGATTGCACCTCCAACATAATGTTCAAAGAACCCATCTCACTGGCATTCAATGAACTTGCATCCTGAAAGCCACATCTACCAATTTTATTTCCCAGCCAACAAGAAGTTAACACAGGAGACACAAGAGACTGCAGATGCTGGAATGTGGAGCAACACACAAACTGCTGGAGGAATTCTGTGGGTCGAGCAGCATCTGTGGAGGGAAATGGACAGTTAACGATGAGTCCATGATGATTGCTTTACCCTAGATTTAAGCTCTGAATTTCCTCAAATTTGTTGAATAGGGGTATAGACAGTTTTCTTCTGTCTGTTTCCAACTACCCCCCAAAAGAATTCCACTTACTAATACTTCATGTTCCTTTCTGACCAGTGTCCTAATGTCATTGTGTTATCAGACTGACCCTGCTCCTAACTATTGGTGAATCTGCCAACCGCTCTGTAACACTAATAACTCCTCTGGGATATTCAGCTCACTTCCTTGTGACCAGACCTCTGTAATGTCCAGTAGACTGTCCAATGGTACTGCTAATTCATCCAACTTGTTGTAAGTGGGCAGCACAGTGGGACAGCGGGTAGTGCTGCTGCCTCACATCTCCAAAGACCCAGGTTCAATCTTGACCTCTGGTGCTGCCTGTGTGGAGTTTGCACATCCTCCCTGTGACTGCATGGGTTTCCTCCCACATCCCAAAGATGTGCAGGTTAGTAGGTCAAATGGCTGCTAAAAATTGCCCCCAGTGTGTGGGTGAGTGGTCGAATGTTGGGAGAGATGATGGGAATGTAGGGAGAATAATAAAAGGATTAGTGTAAATGGGGGCTTGATGGTCAGCATGGAGTTGGTGGGCCGAAGGGCCTGTTTCCGTGCTGTGTAACTCTATGACTATGTGACTGAGCAGGTGAGATGGTAGAGAACAAGATGAAAATGAAGCAGGAAGGAGCAAGGCACCATCACAACGCAGCGTTGACGTAAGAGTGAGGACAGAGGGCGGTGATTGTATAGAATGAGCTGCCAGAGCAAGTGGTCGAGGTGGGAACCATTACAACATTAAAGAGACATTCGGACAGGTTCATGGACAGGAAAGGTTGAGAGGGAGATGGGCCAAAGGCAGGCAAATGGGACGGGCTCTGTTCGGCAACTTGGTCGGGATGGACGAGTTGGGTTGAAGGGCCTGTTTTCACACTGTAAACCTACATGACTGAGCAGGTGAGATGACAGAGAACAAGATGAGGGCGGTTTGCAACATAAACTGTTCCCAAAGAATTAAAATTGTTTATTTCAGTAATTTATTAATGAGAGTCAGTGGATATTTCAGCCCCAGCTTTATCTCGTCTCTGATCTTACTCTGTGTCCCTGCATAAATAAATGGGTTCACGCAGGAACACAAGAACTGAAAACCATATCCGCTTTCTTGCAGAGGGAAAATTGAGTCACTTAAATTGGAACCTGAAAAGTAAGTGACGCTGGCAATGCGAACATAGAGGAAAATTATCAGTGTCAGCAGCCACAAGAGGATGAAGATACCCGAGATACTGAGGAGCAGGACGATAGACTTCCTGCAGCTGTCCGTCTCCGGGTCGCTCTGTCTCTCACTGTTCCCGCCGCCCTGGAGTCTCCTGCGGATTCTAATGGCCCTTAAAATGTGCCTGACGGTGAGGAAATTGAACAGCAAAATTAGAACGAATGGCAGACAAGGGGTTAAAATCCTATCGATCCAGTCAAATGCGATCCAGCCATGTGACATATAAAATGCTGACTTTATTTTGCACGATGCGGGCTCAGTTTTATGTAGAGGTTCATGTATAAAATAGTTAAATCCAATTCTGAAACAGCTCAGGGCAGTAACCGTTCCGATCACCACAGCCGCCGTTCGCTCCGTGCAATATTTTTTTTCAATTTTTGGAAGCAAATAGCCACAAAGCCATCAAAGGTGAACATCACCACCACACAGACAGAGTAGTCCCTTATGCCGTAAGTTACCGCAACATTCACGTTGCAGGCCGGAGCGATGGTCAGGAAATTGGATGGGAAAGTGATGGGAACAACCCGGATTAATATCACTCCCGTGATAATGACCAGGAGATCCGTCACCGCCATCGACAGCAGGTAGACAGTGATACATCTGGAGAGACCACATCGTCTGCGGAACGTTACCTCAATCATGGCCAAGTTAGCTGCAAAAGAAGAAGACGGGGAGTGAGTGTGTGTTAGTGATTGTTTGTGGGTGTGAGAATAGGTGTGTGTGTGTGTGTGTGTGTGTGTGTGTGTGTGTGTGTGTGTGTGTGTGTGTGTGTGTGTGGTGTGAGAGTGCTGTATGTTTTGTCTGTGTGATGAGTATGTGGTGTGTATTTTGTGTGTGTGTGTGTGTGTGTGGCGTATAATTTGTTTGAAAGCATGTGGTGTGTGGTGTATGTTATGTTTTTTAAATTTGCATGTGTGACAAAGAAGAAACATTGGAATTCAGGTAATATTGTACTTGATGGCATTCAGTGCTTTGGCACTGAGTTGACAGACAGTTACCCCATGAAGAATTCTATCAGGTGATTAACTGCATTGTAATGTTGTGACACATTTCAGTTTGGATCTTACCAGAGAGTCTGTCTCTGTGGGAAAACTCCACAGCAAGAACGTTATCTTCCACTGAAAACTTCAACACTATCAACACCACTGATTCTCGTGTTTTTGGTCATCTCTTCCAGATCACTGAAAATACTGAAAAAAAAGATGCTTTTTCTATTAATTTCACCACATTCAGTATTTTTCCATAACATCTCCTCTTGTGAAGTCACCCAGATGGATGTTTGGAACTCACTTCCCGAAAGTGATATATGCATATTTAAACTACATTTGGCTGTGTATTTGAAGAATGCTATAGACATGGTGCTAAAAAGTGGGATGAGGCTTTTTCCACTGGCACAGAGACAGTGCACCAACTGGCCCAACATTGTAAATCTTCATAACTCAGTTAAATCACAGATCACTGCTGCAAAGCTGCGCTCTCTCAGATGTCCCTTTCACATTCACGTCTTCATCCACCAAATAAATTCTGTATTTCACTCCACTCCCTCCCCACATGCACCACTAGTGATCTGTTCTGTCCAATCTACATGTAGCTTAAGATACACCACAATTTTTCTCTTTCACCAAGAATACCAATATCAAGCACTATTGCGCCATGAACCCTTGCCTCTACTTACCTAATATAAAATCTTCCACACTGCATTCTTCACAAATTGACTTTTGTCCCCACTCTGCAGCTGGTACATTGAATCACAAAATCTCCAGTTCAAATACCCATCCTACACTTCCTGGATCCTCAGTTCCGCTATTTCAATATCCTCATGCCGTTTTCTAAACACTCCACATCCTTTTTAGAATACCATAGAACAATACAGCACAATACAGGCCCTTCAGACCACCATGTTGTGCCGACCTTCAAAACACACCTAAGACTATCTAACCCCTTCCTCCCACATATCCCTCTATTTTAAATTCCTCCATATGCTTATCTAACAATTTCTTGAACTTGACCAACGTACCTGCCTCCACCACCACCCCAGGCAGCGCATTCCATGTACCAACCACTCCCTGGGTAAAAAACCTCCCTCTGATATCTCCCTTGAACTTCCCTCCCATTACCTTAAAGCCATGTCCTCTTGTATTGAGCATTGGTGCCCTGGGAAAGAGACGCTGGCTGTCCACTCTATCTATTTCTCTTAATATTTTGTATACCTCTATCATGTTTCCCCTCATCCTATGATCATAATTCTATCTCCTTTATGATACCACTGGAGAGGAATAGGAACGGACAGACTAGAAGGCATTTACTTGGAGTAAAGGGAATTATGAAGCTCTCAGGCAGGAAATTGAAAGATTAAATTGGGAACAGAAGTTCTCAGGGAAAAGTACGGAAGAAACGTGGCAAATTTGTGTGGAGTTCTGCATAGGCATGTTCCAATGCGACAGGGGAGTCACGAAAGGATACAGGAACAGTGTGTACAAAGGCTACAATAGATCTAGTCAAAAGGAATAGAAAAGCTTATAAAAGGTACAGAAAGCTTGGGAATGTTAGAGATCCAGAAGATCTTAAGAAGGAAATTAGGAGAGCCAGGAGGGGACATGACAAGGCCTTGGCGGGCAGTATTAAGGAAAACCCCAAGGCATTCTACAAGTATGTGAAGAACAAGAGGAGAAGACGTGAAAGAAGAGGGTCTAACAAGTGCAGCAGTGGGAAAGTGTGTATGGATCCAGAAGAAGTAGTGGAGGTACTTAGTGAATACTTATGTGAAGTATTCATTACGGGAAAAGATCTGGCAGATTGTAGTGAGGACTTGCAGCGGGCTGAAAAGCTTGAGCAGGTAGATATTAGGAAAGAGGAGGTGCTGGAACTTTTAGAAAGCATCAAGTTGGATAGGTCGCCACGATTGGATGGGATGTACCCCAGGCTACTGTGGGAGGCGAGAGAAGAGATTGTGGAGCCTCTGACGATGATCTTTGCGTCATCCATAGAGACGGGAGGGGTTCCAGAAGATTGGAGAGTTGCAGATGTTGTTCTCTTATTCAAGAAAGGGAGTAGAGATAGCCCAGGGAATTATAGACCAGTGAGTCTTACCTCAGTGGTTGGTAAGCTGATGGAGAAGATCCTGAGAGGCAGGATTTATGAACATTTGGAGAGGTATAATATGATTAGGAATAGTCAGCATGGCTTTGTCAAGGGCAGGTCCTGCCTTACGAGCCTGATTGAATTTTTTGAGGATGTGACTAAACACATCGATGAAGGGAGAGCAGTAGATGTAGTGTATATGGATTTCAGCAAGGCATTTATTAAGGTACCCCATGCAAGCCTTATTGAGAAAGTAAGGAGGCATGGGACCCAAGGGGACATTGCAATGTGGATCCAGTACTGGCTGGCCTACACAAGGCAAAGAGTGGATGTTGAAGGGTCGTATTCTACATGGAGGTCGGCGACCAGTGGAGGACCTCAGGGATCTGTTCTGGGACCCATACTCTTTGTGACTTTTATAAATGACCTGGATGAGGAAGTGGAGGGATGAGTTAGTAAGTTTGCGGATGACACAAAGGTTGTATGTGTTGTGGATAGTATAGGGAGCTGTCAGAGGTTACAGCGGGACATAGATAGGATGCAAAGTTGGGCTGAGAAGTGGCAGATGCAGTTCAACCCAGATAAGTGTGAAATGTGAATTTGGTAGGTCAAATATGATGGCAGAATATAGTATTAATGGTAGGACTCTTGGTAGTGTGGAGGATCAGAGGAATCTTGGGGTCCGAGTCCATAGGACGCTCAAAGCAGCTGCACAGGTTGACTCTGTGATTAAGAAGGCATATGGTGTATTGTCCTTCATCAATCGGGGAATTGAATTTAGGAGTCAGGTATTGTTCCAGCTATATAGGTCCCTGGTCAGACCCCACTTGGAATACTGTGCTCAGTTCTGGTCACCTCACTACAGGAAGGATATGGAAGCCATAGAGAGGGTGCAGAGGAGATTTACAAGGATGCTGCCTGGAGTGCGGAGCATGACTTATGAAAGCAGGTTGAGGGAACTCAGCCTTTTCTCCTTGGAGCGACGGAGGATGAGGGGGGACCTGATAGAGGTGTATAAGATGATGACAGGCATTGATTGGGTAGATAGTCAGAGGCTTTTCCCCAGGGCTGAAATGGTGGCCACAAGAGGACATAGGTTTAAGGTGCTGGGGAGTAGGTATAGAGAAGATGTCAGGGGTAAGTTTTTTTACTCAGAGAGTGGTGAGTGCGTGGAATGGGCTGCCGGCAATGGTGGTGGAGGCGGATACGATAGGGTCTTTTAAGAGACTGTTGGATAGTTACATGGAGCTGAGTAAAATAGAGGGCTATGAGTAAGCCTAGTAATTTCTAGGGTAGGGACATGTTCGGCACAACTTTGTGGGCTGAAGGGCATGAATTGTGCTGTAGATTTTTCTATGTTTCTATCTTCCTTCTCTCCAATGAGTAAAGCCCTAGACTCTTTAGTCTCTAATCCAGGCAGCATCCTGATAAATCTCTTCTGCACCCTTTCCAATGCCTCCACATCCTTCCTATAATGAGGCGACCAGAAATGGACATAGTACTCCAAGTGTTGTCTAACCAGAGTTTTGTAGAGCTGCATCATTACCTCACGGCTCTTAAACTCGATCCCACGACTTATGAAAGCTAACATCCTGTAAGCTTTCTTAACTACCCTATCCACATGTGAGGCAATTTTCTGTGACCTGTGGATATGAAACCCCAGATCCCTCTGCTCCTCCGCACTACCCAGAATCCTGCCATTAGCCTTGTACTCTGCCTTGGAGTTTGTCCTTCCAAAGTGTACCACCTCACACTTCTCCGGATTGAATTCCATCTGCCACTTCTCAGCCCAGCTCTGCAACCTATCGATATCCCTCTGTATACTTTGACAGCCCTCTGCACTATCCACAACACCACCGATCTCTGTGTCATCTGCAAACTTGCTAACCCAGCCTTCCACCTCCTCATCCAAGTCATTAATAAATATCACAAAAAGTAGAGGTCCCAGAACCAATCCTTGTGGGACGCCACTAGTCGCAGCCCTCCAATCTGAATGGACTCCCTCCACCACAACACTCTGCTTTCTACAGGCAAGCCAATTCCGAATCCACATGGCCAAGCCTCCCTGGATCCCATGTCCTCTGACCTTCTGAAGATGCCTTCCTTGTGGAACCTTGTCAAACGCCTTACTAAGATCCATGTAGACCACATCTACTGCACTACCCTCATCAATCTTCCTGGTCACCTCCTCAAAGAACCCTATCAGGCTTCCGAGGCAAGATCTTCCCTTCACAAAGCCATGCTGGCTGTCCCTAATCAGTCCATGATTCTCGAAATGCTCATAGATCCTATCTCTTAGAATCCTTTCCAACAGCTTACCCACCACAGACGTAAGGCTCACTGGTCTGTAATTCCCTGGACTATCCCTACTACCTTTTTTGAATAAGGGGACAACATTTGCCACCCTCCAATCCTCCGGTACCATCCCCGTGGACAACGAGGACTCAAAGATCCTAGCCAACTGTTCAGCAATCTCCTCCTTCACCTCACGAAGCAGCCTGGGGAATATTCCGTCAGGCCTCGGGGACTTATCTGTCCTAATATTTTCGAACAGCTCCAACACATCCTCTCTCTTGATATCCACATGCTCTAGAACATTAACCTTACCGACACTGTCCTCAGCATCATCAAGACCCCTCTGCTTGGTGAATACTGAAGAGAAGTATTCACTGAGGACCTCACCCACTTCCACAGCTTCCAGACACATCTTCCCACCTTTGTCTCCAATCGGACCTACTTTTACTCTCGTCATCCTTCTGCTCTTCACATATGAGAAAAAAGCCTTGGGATTCTCCTTAACCCTACTTTTTAAACTCAATGTTAATTTTGTTTCAAATTTTGTTTGAAACTGTTCAGACAAGTGCCAATAGAAAAGAAATTGCTTCCATCATAGTTGAGTGTTTACCATCAGAATGAGAAGAAATGACATAATTAGGTATCAAAACCAGACCAGACTAGAAGTTGTAAAGAAGAAACTCTTCCACTATTTGTGATAAAATGCACTGTGAAGAAATAAAATGTAAAAGGAGTAAAATATTCAATTAAGTTGGTCCAACCAATGGGAGAAAACAATTAAATGTTATTAATGATACTGTGGGAACAGCAAAGACTTAAATATCTCCAATTTGCAGATTGATAATTAACACCAATACTTTACCAGGAATGCCGATGACTGCAATGATGGAATAGCAAATGGCCAACCACAAGATTTGTGGAACTCCATGCATTGCGATGGAAAGCTTTAAGCACACAATACACTGCATTCACAGTCTGTTGTATTTATACCCAACATCAGTCACCAGGGAGCATCTTTGTTTTTTCATGCAAATTACATTCTTTGAAACAAGCAACGTAAAGCAGTGCAGTTGATGCCAATAATTATTTTGATGAATGCTTGTGCATAATGTGTGATGCTGCTTCCATTTCTTGCAAGAAAAATAAGGTTACGTCTTGAAGGGTGGATGTAACGGTGAAAGCTGTCCTGAGCCCCTTTGAACACAAAAACCTGGAAAAGATGTTTTTGGCTTCTAAATGAACAGACACATTGGATTTAGTTTGTGGAATGATCAACGTCAAAGTCAAATTCACATTAATTGTGCTATGCACAGGCGCTATGAAAAACAGACCTGCAGCTGTATCACAGGCACAGAGCATCAGAGAAGCAGCATTCAAAAGAATAACATAAATTAAACAAATTTTACAAGAAAAAAACCAATTAGAAGAAAAAAGACAAAGTCAATTTCATTGCAAAGTGATGAAAGTGGTCATAGTGTTGGTAAACTCTGGTGATTAGGTGTGTGTCAGTTGGTTCAAGAAGTGAATGGTTGAAGGGAAGTAAGTATTCTTGAACCTGGTTGTGTGGGACTTCAGGCTTCTGTACCTCCTCCCTGATGGCAGCTGCAAGAAGATGGCATGGCCTGGATGGTGGAGATATTTGATGATGGATGTTGCCTTCCTGAGGCGGCGCCTCCTGTAGATACTACTGATGGTGGGGAGGGACGTGCCCGTGATGTACTGGGCACAGTTCACTACTTTCTGCAGCTTCTTATGTTCCTGCACATTCAAATTGCCGTTCAGACCATGATGCAACCAGTCAGGATATTTTCAACAGTACATCTGCAGAAGTTTGTTGGAGAGTTCACAGACAAGCCAAAGCTCCTTAACATCCAAAGAAAGTAAAGACACTGGCTCGCCTTCCTTGTGACTGTATCAATGTGCAGGGACCATGACAGTTCATCCGATATGTTAATGCCCAGGAATTTAAAGCTGCTGACTCTCTCCACCGCCGATCCCCCAATGTAGTTGATGGTCAGTGAGGAGGAGATGAGAAAGTCAAGTATCCAGTTGCAGAAGGAGGCACAGAGGCTGAGGTCTTAAAGCTTGATGATGAGTTTGGACGGGATGATTGTGTTGAACACCGAGCTGTAGTCGATGAACAGCAGCCTGACATATGTGTTCCTGTTGTCCAGATGGTCCAGAGCAGAGTGAAGAGCCAGAGGAATCACATCTGCTGCAGATCTGCTCTGGTGGTTGGCAAATCGAAGCAGGTCCAGGTCATCCCTGAGGCAGGATTTGAATCGCGCCATGACCAACCTCTCAAAGCACTTCATTATGGTTGATGTAAGTGCACCGGACTGTAGTCGTTGAGGTAGGTCACCACGCTCTTCATGGGCACTGGTACAATAGATGATTTTTCCAAAGATGATTTCTAATAGATGATTTTTAGGTGGGAGGTGTGTTACGAACTAGGTTACGATTGGAGAATGTCCCTTTAAGATAGAGCATAGAGTGTGTGTGTGTGTGTGTGTGTGTGTGTGTGTGTGTGTGTGTGTGTGTGTGTGTGTGTGTGTGTGTGTGTGTGTATGTGTTTGTGTTTGTGTGTGTATGTGTGTGTGTGTGGGGCGTGCTGACGACAACAGAAGATAAAGGACATAATGACGTTTTTGAGGCAGTCAGTCAGAGTCAGTGGGAGAGAGAGAAGAGAGAGAGGGAGACATCAGCCTGCTAGTCTCTATCGATGGATGAAAAAATGAACTGTGTCTGTCAATAAAATCCACGTATGGATTATTGGAGTAATCCGGTGGGGTCCACTTTGTCGTTAACCTGTAGAGGGAAACAGGTATTTGTGTGGACAGCCACGTCTCGGATGCTTTTCGGGGCGGCAGATACTTTGGAACAAAGTGGTGCAGTTCACTTTGTTGCTGGCCCGTAGAAGGAAGCAGGTATGTGTGTGGACGGCCACGATTTGAGTGCCTTTCGGGGTGAGGCAGGTGTGGTGGAGTGATCACTGCTGAGTAAATATTGAGGTGTCGTATGGGTTCCATCGTGGAACATTTGGATTTTGTATTCTCTATTTTCTCTCTCTACATCTACATCTTATCTTCAGTCAACGGTGGTTGTTGAAGAAGCCTTTGCTCATGTTTCACCTTATGGCTTGCTGAACTGAACTTTGAGAATTATTCCTGGACTTGGAGTTTGGGAATTTGCCACACACACATGACGAGTTTAGTTTTTGGGGTTAATGTTTAAGATTTAACATTTTTACTTCTAACACTCTAACATTTTTACTTTTATTTTTCTTATAAGTAGTTATTAATGAAGTAGTTTTTTTAACACTGATACATGACTCAGTGTGTTTCTTTTGTTGCTGGTTCGTAACAAGGGGCATTTGATGCTCAGGAAGGAGAGGCAAAAAGGGAAGGGAGGTGGAGTAGGATTGTCAGTAAAAGAGGAAATCAGTTCAATACTGAGGAAGGACATCAGCTCGGAGAATCCTGATGTGGAGTCTGTGTGGGTGGAGACAAGGAACACAGAGGGGAGGTAAATGTTGGTGGGGGGTTGTGGGGATGGCATTAAACACAAAATTAGACACGGAGAATAAAAGTAAAACTAGAATAATAGAGACTTTAATTGACAATTAGATTGGGCAAAATAAATTAGCAAAAATACTGTGGTGAGGAATCCTGTTTGATTTTTTTGGACCAACACATTGCAGAACCGACTGGAGAAAAAGCCATCCCAGACCCTAACCTGTAGACAGAAAGGATTAATTCACAATTTTGTTGAGCAAAGTCCCTTGGGAAAGAGTGAAAACAACACAAAATTCTTCATGAAGGTGGAGGGTGAGAAAGCTGATTCCAAGGTAGAGTCCTGTGTCCAAATGATGAAAACCATGATGGTATGAGGTGCAACTTGTCTGTGATACATCCTTGTATCCAGGGACGTTAAATTGACTAGATTAAGTTCACAAGAGTTTACATAAAATTAGAGGAGAATCCAACTGCAACTTACAAAATTCTGACGGGTCAGATGATGCTGAATATTTCTCCTGGCCGCAGTGTTCAGACAGAGAGAGATACCGCAGCCTCAGGATAGAGGGCAAGATGTTTTGGACTGGGAAGGAGAAATTCCTTCACCCAAAGGTTGGTGAACCTGTAGGATTTGCGAGTGCAACAGGCAATTTCAAATTAACTGGAATCACAGATGGACACTCGACAACTGTGGCAGGGCTTGCGCAACATAACTTCCTACAAGACGAGATTGGGAAGCAGAAGTGGCAACAACCCATCACTCCCAGATGAGCTCAATGCCTTTTATGCACGCTTTGATAGGGAGAACTATGACACACCCACACGAGCCCCCACATCTCCGGATGACCCTGTAATCTCAGTTTCTGAGGCTGATGTCCGGGCATCCTTCAAGAGGATGAATCCATGAAAGGCATCTGGTCCAGACGGCGTATCTGGCCATGGAATAGACATCTGTGCGGACCAACTGGCTGGAGCATTTATGGACATATTCAACCTCTCACTTCTGTGGCCTGAAGTTCCCATCTGCTTCAAATAATTATCTGTTGTACCAGTGCCCAAGAAGAGCATGGTGACTACAGTCTGGCAGCTCTGACATCAACCGTAACGCAATGCTTCTGGAGGTTGTTTGCGGCGCAAACCAACTCCTGCCTCAGAGGTGACCTGGGTCGACTTCAATTTGCCGACTGTCAGAACAGATCTACAGCAGATGTGATTTCTCTGGCTCTTCACTCTGCTCTGGACTATCTGGACAACAGGAACACATACATCAGGCAGCTGTTCATCGACTACAGCTCAACGTTCAACACAATCGTCCCGTCCAAACTCATCCCATTCAAACATCATCATCAAGCTTTAAGACCTGGGCCTCTGTACCTCCCTCTGCAACTGGATACTTGACTTTCTCATCAGCAGACCTCAGTCAGAGAGGATTGGTAACAACATCTCCTCCTCGCTGACCATCAGCACAGGTGCACCTCAAGGCTGCGTATTTAGCTCCCTGCTCTACTCTCTGTGCACACATGACTCTGAGGTGAAGCACAGTTCCATATACAAATTCACTGATGACACCACTGTTGTTGGATGAATCACAGGTGGTGATGAGTCAGCTGACCGGAGCCAGATAGGACACCTGGTTGAGTGGTGCTGCAACAACAACCTCTCAATCAACATCAGTAGACCTAAAGAACTGATTGTTGACTTCAGGAAGAGGAAGGAGGGTGAACATGCACCCGTCTACACTGGGGGATTGGTGGTGGAGAGAGTCAGCAGCTTTAAATTCCTGGGCATTAACAAATCGGATGACCCGTCATGGGCCCTGCACATTGATGCACTCACAAAGAAGACGTGCCAGTATCTTTACTTTCTTTGGAGGTTAAGGAGGTTTGGCTTGTCACTGAACACTCTACCAAACTTCTACAGATGTACTGTTGAAAGCATGACTCGTTGCATCATGGTCTGAACGGCAATTCCAATGCGCAGGAATGTAAGAATCTGCAGAGAGTAGTGGACTCAGCCCAATACATGATGGGCACATCCCTCCCCACCATCAGTAGTATCTACAGGAGGCACTGCCACAAAAAGGCCATATCCATCACCAAAGACCCCCACCATCCGGGCCATGCCATCTTCTCGCCATGAACATCAGGCAGGTGGTACAGAAGCCTGAAGTCCCACATCACCAGGTTCAAGAACAGTTACATCCCTTGAAATATTTAGTTCTTGAACCAACCGGCACAACTCTCATCACTAGAGTTTAGCGACACTTTTATCATTTTGCACTAAAATGAACTTTGTTTCTTTGTTCAAAGTGTGTTCATTCTGTTCAAATTTGAGTTTAATATTTGTTTTTCTTGTGAATGCTGCTTATCTGATGCTTTTTGTCTGTGATGCTGCTGCAACTAAGTTTTTGATTGCAGCTGTGCACACATGTACCTGTGCAGATGACAATCAACCCGATTTTGACTCTGATCATTCCACAAACTATATCCAATGTGTCTGTTCATTTTTTAATGCCAAAAACATCTTGTTCCAGGTTACTGTGTTCAGTGGGAAAGAGAGCTTTCACCAATTGCATCCATCTTTTGAGACGGTCCTCACTTTTCTTGGAAGAAATGGGAGCAGCATTACACAGTATACACATTTATTCATCAGAACAATCATTGGCATCAGCTGCTTGTTTCAGTTAATGTAATTAGCATAAAAAAACAAAGATGCCTTCGTAATCTGCTCCCTGGTGACTGACCGGGTATAAATATAACAGACTGTGAATATACAGTGCCTTGTATGCTTCAAGCTTTCACTAGCAATGCATGGAGTTTTACAAATCTTGGGGTTGGCCATTTGCTATTGCTTCCTTGCAGTCATCGGCATTCCTGGTAAAGTATTGGTGTTAATTATCAATCTGCAAAATGGTGTGAAATGTTGTATCACTGCTGTGTTTACTGGGATTGTTGCTTTCTGTTAGTTGTGGATTTTTACCCTTTTGCTATTCTCCCAGTATCATTAATACCCTTTCATTGTTTTCTCCCATTGGTTGCACCATTTTAATTGAACTTTTTATTCCTTTTATATTTTATTTCTTTAATATTGTATTTTATCACAATCAGTGGTAGAGTTTCTTCTTTACATCTTCTAATCTTCAGTGGTTTTGATACCTATTGTATCATCTCTTCTTATTCTGATGGTAAACACCCAACTATAATGGAAGCAATTTCTTTTCTTATGGCACTTGTATGAACAGGTTCAAACAAAATTTGACACTAAATTTACATTAAGGAGTTTAAAACAGGATGTAGAGAGTTAACGAACTAGCATGAGAAGATTGATATAGCGGAACGGAGGATCCCATAAGTCAGTAACAGTAGCACGACTATTTGATCTGGATACTTTGTGTGTATGGACCTGGTTACTACCCTGTAAGTAGGACTTGATCGCACTGGAGAGGATGCAGACAAGATTTGCCAGGATGTTGCCTGGGATTGTGAGTTTCAGTCCTGAGGAGAGACTGGATAAACTGGGATTGTATTCCTTGAGAGCACAGGCTGAGGGGATGCTGATGGAGGTGTAAATAGGACAGATGGTGGAAAACTTCCAGAATCAGAACTTAGATGATGCAAAGTGTGTTGCTTTGCGGCACAGTACAGTGCAAAGACATAAAATTACCAGAAATTACAACAATTAATAGAAGGTGCAGTTAAAAGTATGATGAGGTAGTATGATGGATTCATGGACTGTTCTGTATCAGAATCAGATTTATCATCACTCTCTAACAAGGTGTGAACTTTGTTGTTTTGCGGCAGCAGTACAGTGCAAAAAAACATTAAATTGCAATAATAAATAAATAGTGCAAAACAAAAGGAATAATGAGGTAGTGTTCATGGACCATTCAGAAAGCTGATGTCAGAGGAGAAGAAGCTGTTTCTGAATCATTTAGTGTGGGTCTTCAGGCTCCTGTACCTTCCCCCCCCCCCCCCCCGCCCCGATGGCAGTAATGAGAAGGGGGCATGTCCTGGATGGTGAGGGCCCTTAGTGAAGGATGCCGCCTTCTAGAGGAACCACCCCTTGAAGATGTGCTCGATGGTTGGGAGGGTTGCACCCAGAAACATCTACAGAAACTTGCAAGAGTCTTTGGTGGCATCCCGAATCTCCTCAAACTCCAAATGAAGTAGAACCACTGGTGTCTTCTTCCTGATTGCATCAATCGGTTGGGCCCAGGGTAGATCCTGTGAGATGCTGACGCCCAGGACCTCGGAGCTACTCACTCAAGGCAGAGGGTGTAGGTTTAGGGTAAAGGATAAGAGGTTTAGAATGGATCTGAGGAAGATCATTTTCAGCTTGAGGGTGGCTGGAATCCGGAACACACAGCCTGAGAGGGTGGGGGAGGGAGGCACTCTCACAGCATTTAAGAAATATCCAGTTGGGCATTTGAATCGCCAAGATATAGAAGTCTACAGACAGTGCTGGGAATTGGGAATGGTGTTGATGGGGCCCTGTTGGTCGGCATGGACACGGTGGGCTGAAGGGCCAGTTTCCATCCTGTACAACTCCAAATGATTCAGGTGTTATCTTTTTAAATGAATAAATTGCCTTATTTGGATGAAATATCGGAATTGGTTTGTTATTGCCACATGTACCAACATACAGGGAATGATTTTGTTTGCGCGCCACACACACACCATTCCACACATGAGTACATCGAGGTAGTAAAAAGGAAACATGAATGCAGAATGTAGTGCTATGGTCTGTTAACAGTGGCATGGAAGCTGTCCTTGTGTCTCT
Organism: Pristis pectinata; assembly: GCF_009764475.1. Classification (NCBI taxonomy): domain Eukaryota; kingdom Metazoa; phylum Chordata; class Chondrichthyes; order Rhinopristiformes; family Pristidae; genus Pristis; species Pristis pectinata. Next base: position 16,868,467 of record NC_067439.1, on the reverse strand, counting down.
CAAGCTTTTGTATCTTCTGCCCGACGGAAGGGGAGAGAAGAGAGAATGACCAAGGTTGGGAGGGGTCCTTGCTAATGTTGGCTGCTTCTCCAAAGCAGAAGGAAGTGTAGACGGAACCAATGGACGGAGGCTGGTCTGTCGGATGGCCTGGGCTGTGTTCACAACTCTCTGTAATTCCTTGCGATCTTTGGCAGTGCAGTTGCCATACCAAGCTGTGATGCATCCAGAGAGCAGGTTGCTAAAGGGACCAAGGGCACAAATTGTGGAGGCTCTGACAGTCATTTTTCAATCATCCCAGGCCACAGGTGAGTGTCAGCAGAATGGAGAACTGCTTCCATTGTTTAAATAGGGAGGAAGTATTAATCCATGCCATTGCAGAGCAGTTGGTCTAAATTCAGTGATGCGACGATTGTGCCTCAGCACCTTCCCCTAAAGTTCAGGAAAATCTCATCCATTCAAACTGGTAACAAAAATACAAGGGTATTAACTCGGTGAAAAGTTCACAGTGGAAGATAATGTTCTTGCTCTGGATTTTTTCCACAGAGACGAGCTCTCTGGTAAGATCCAAACTGAAGTATGTTGAATGATAGGATGCTTAGTGGGGTAACTGTCTGTCAACTCAGTTTCAAGTGTCAAAGCAATAAAAGACGCACTGAATACCGTCAAGTACAAAGTTTATCTGTAAGTTCCGCTCTTTTACTTCCTTGTCAAATACACACAACACACAAAATACACACCACACACATTACACACAGAAGCCACACACACCAATCTCACCCATTCCCACACATACCACACACAAACGCAAACACGCACTCCCACTGTCTTCCTCTGTTACAGCTGACACCACACACTCACTAATTCAACCACAGTAGACCCCACACACACCCCAAAAAAGCTCATGCCATTATCACAAGCACACATAAAGATAAAGAGACACACACACACACACACACACACACACACACACACACACACACACACACTCACTCCCTCTGTCTTCCTGTATTGCAGCTAACTTGGTCGTGATTGGGGTAATGTTCTGCAGACAATGTGGTCTCTCCAGATGTATCACTGTCTACCTGCTGTCGATGGCGGTGACGGATCTCCTGGTCATTATCATGGGCGTGATATTAAACCGGATTGTTCCCATTACTTTCCCATCCAGGTCACTGACCATCACTCCAGCCTGCAGTGTGAAACTCGCAGTAATATTCGCTGTAAGAGACTGCTCCATCTAGGTGACGGTGATGTTCACCTTTGATCGCTTTGTGGCTATTTGCTGCCAACAATTGAAAATGAAATATTGCACGGAGCGAACGGCAGCTGTGGTGATCGGAACGGTTACTGCCCTGAGCTGTTTCCAAAAATGCATTTAACTACCTTATATATGAACCTTCACATAAACCCGAGCCCACACCGTGCAAACTTAAGGCAACATATTATACCTCATGCAGCTGGGTTACATTTGACTGGATCAATAGGATTCTAACCCCTTGTCTGCCATCCGTTCTAATTTTGCTGCTCAATTTCCTCACTGTCAGGCACATTTTAAGGGCCATTAGAATCCACAGGAGACTCCAGAGCAGCGGGAACAGTGAGAGACAGAGCGATCCAGAGACGGACAGCTGCAGGAAGTCTATCGTCCTGCTCCTCAGTATCTCGGGTATTTTCATCCTCTTGTGGCTACTGACACCGATAACTTCCTTCTACATTCGCATTGCTGACGTCACTTACTTTTCAGGTTCCAATTTCAGTGACTCACTTTTCCCTCTGGAAGAAAGCGGGTACGCGCTTCAGTTCTGGTGTTCCTGCGTGAACCCATTTATTTATGAAGGGACACAGAGTAAGATCAGAGACGAGATAAAGCTGGGGCTGAAATATCCACTGACTCTCATCAATAAATTACTGAAATAAATAAATTTTATAATTTTGGGAACAGTTTATGTTGCAAACCGCCCTCATCTTGTTCTCTACCATCTCACCTGCTCAGTCCTATATTCACAGAGTAATTCAGCATGGAAACAGGCCCTTTGGCCCAACTCATCCATGCTGACCAAGTTGTCCAACTGAGTCAGTCCCATTTGCCTGAATTTGGCCCAGATCCCTCTCAACCTTTCCTACCCATGGACCTGTCCAAATGTCTCTTTAGTGTTGCAATGGTTCCCACCTCGACTGCTTCCTCTGGCAGCTCGTTCCACACACTCACCGCCCTCTGACCTCACTCCTGGATCCACACTGCATTGTGATGGTGCCTCACTCCTTCCTGCTTTATGTTACACAGCACAGAAACAGGCCCTTCAGCCCACCAACTCCATGCCGACCATCAAGCCCCCATTTACACTAATCCTTATTTTATTCTCCTCACGTTCGCATCATCTCCCCCCCCCCCCCCAGATTCTACCACTCACCTGCACACTGGGGGTGATTTACAGCAGCCAGTTATCCCACCAACCTGCACATCTTTGGGGTGTGGGAGGAAACACATGCAGTCACAGGGAGATTGTGCAAACTCCACACAGACAGCACCGGAGGTCAGGATCGTACCTGTGTCTTCGGAGATGTGAGGCAGCAGCACTACCCACTGTCCCATGGTGCTGCCCACTTGCAACAAGTTGGATGAATTAGCAGCACCAAGAGCGGCTGGTCTACTGGACATTACAGAGGTCTGGTCACAAGGAGAGAGCTGAATATCCTGGAGTGTTTATTAGTGTCACAGAGCGGTTGGCAGATTCACCAATAGGAAGGAGCAGGGTCGGTCTGATAACACAACGGCATCAGGACACTGGGAAGAAAGGAACATGAAGTATCAGTGAGTGGAATCATTTTTGGGGGTAATTGGAAAGGACGGAAGAAAACTATTAGTCCCTGTTGGACAGATGAAGAAGAAAATAGGGGCTTTAAACTAGGGTAAAGCAACCATCATGGACTCATCGTCGACTGTCCATTTCCCTCCACAGATGCTGCTCGACCCACAGAATTCCTCCAGCAGTTTGTGTGTTGCTCCACATTCCAGTATCTGCAGTCTCGTGTCTCCTGTGTTAACTCCTTTTTGGCTGGCAAATCAAATTGGCGGATGTGGCCTTGAGGGTGTAAGTTCATTGAATGCCGGCGAGATGGCTTCCTTGAACATGTGTTGAAGGTGCAATCAGAGGCAAGATACTTAAAGATAAACAAAACTCAAAATAGTTAAACTGCAGATGCTGGAAATCTGAAATAAAAGCAGAAAATGCTGGAAACACTCGGGTCAGACTGCGTCTGTGGGAAGTAAAAGAGTTCACGTTTTACATCAAAGGTCTCTGTCAGAACTGTGGGAGGGTGGGGATGGGTGCTTGACTCCATCCCACTGCATCCAATCCAGGCCATTCTTGCCCCCACTGCTGGAGTCAATTCACAGGTTAGTGACAGGTTTCAGGGAGAAGTGGGCCAAATGTGTGATAATGGGAAAAGCTCAGATGAACAAATTGGGCTGTAGAGTCTGTTTCCGTGCTCTCTGCCTCTCTCCTTCTGCTGCTGATGGACAAGTAGTTGAAAAGGCCACACGATGACTTAAAAGCCGACCAGACCTCAGGAGCAGACGGCATCCCCACTGAAGTTCTGAAACTCAAAAGAACGTATCCAGGATGGGAGCCAGGTGTGTGGACAGAGCGGTTTGGGAATGGGGCCAGGTGTGTGGAGTCTGGCTGGGAAAAGAGCCAGTTGTGCCGAAAACCCATGGATGGGAACGGGCCAGGTGTGCAGAGGTAATGGGAGCAGGTGTGTGAACAGAGTCCGGCTGGGAACGGGGAGAGATGTGGGGATGGAGTACATTGGGAATGGGGCCGAGTGTGTGGCTGGGAGTGTGGGCAGGAATTTCCAGAGGGAGTGGGATGTGTGGGAGGGTGGGAGAGGTGCAGCAGTGGAGAGGAAACTCTGAGTCACAGAATGGATGGTGTCAGACAGTGAGGGAGACTGCGTGTGCGTGCGTGCGTGCGTGTGTGCGCGCACGTGTATGAAGTCTCTTTTAGTCCCCTACAAGAAATGAGTGAGTTTCATTCTAAATTTGCTCTGCTTTATATAATATTTTGAACAATTTAACCAAAGCAAAATCTCATGTGATGACGGCTCCTTCACATGGTGCCGTTATTGATTGTTTTAAGTGAAACAGTTGATGAACATTCTGATCAGAGAATCACTCACTGGAGGGAAGTTCCCACCACCACATCACCAATTGGTTTCATGGAAACTAGTACAAACTTTGGAAAGAGTATTTCTCAAAGTTATGGTTTTTTCAATGTCTTAGTATCTCAGTGTAATTCATTGCAAACTTTGGTGTCAAAGTTTGATTCACTTCAAAAAAAAGTGCTAAATTGAAAGAAATCCCTCCTGTTACAAATAAATCAGTGTCCTCCATACCTGACCTGGCAAGTGATATTGTGATAATGACCTTCAATTGAAACAGTATTACTTCTTGTTTGAATCTGCATGGATTACAATGTGACATACAACAAATCCATTGATGATGAGTCAGCTCTTACAATGAGCCTCCTTGTTGAAGGTCGATGCCATGAAGGGAAGCCAGTTTAAACATTGAGAACAAGCTTTGCCAGTGAGGAGGTGGTACACTCTCATCATCCCCACCAAAGAATTTAGAGTGTTTCATACCAAATTTCCAACTACCTGATCAAAGCATTGTTTTACATGAAGATCAGGTTTCTTGTGCAGAAATCCAAGATGATTGTGAACCATCTCACATTTTGATTCACTGCATGGTACCTTGTCCAGACACTGGGAAATACCGCCTGGAAGCTGAGTGAATTTATTTCCACACCTCAGAATTACAATGTGATTCACAACAAACTTTGGAATCAGAGTTTGATCCATTTCAGCAAAATTATGTTTCCTAAGTTGAGAGGGTACATAATCAGATTAATAAATTTAACTGAGATAAATGAGAGGTGTTGCATTTTGGTAAACCCACCAGAGCAGGACTTACATAGTAAATGGTAGGGCACTGGGGAGTGTTGTAGAACAGAGAGACCCAGGGGTTCTGGTACATAGTTCCTTGAAAGTGGTGACACAGGTAGACAGGGTGGTGAAGAAGGTGTTTGGCACATTTGCCTTTATCAGTCAGGAGTTGGGACGTCATGTTACAGCTGTACAAGATGTTGGTCACACCAGAGACTGCAGATGCTGGAATCTGCAGCAACAAACAAGAAGTGGGAGAAAGTCCATGGGTCAGGTAGCATCTGTGGAGGGAAGTGGACAGTTGAGGTTTCGGGTCGGGATCCAGCCACATATGGTGTCCTGCGGAAACTTCTGGTCTCCCTGTTATTGGAAGGACGGCATTAAACTGGAAAGCTTGAAAAAAAGATTTCTGAGGATGTTAGTGGGACTGGAGGGTTTGAGATATAAGGAGAGGCTGGACAGGCTGAGACTTCTTTCTCTGGAGCAAAGGAGGCCAAGGGGTGACCCTATGGAGGTTTATAAAATCATGAGAAGCAAGATAAGGTGAATAGCTGCAATATTTTCCCCAGGGTACGGAGTTCAAAATCAGAGCGCAGAGATTTAAAGTGAGAGGGGAATGATTTAAAAGGGACCTGAGGGAAAATTTGGGATATGGAACAAGCCACCAGAGGAAGTGGGAGAGGTGGGAACATTTACGACAATTGAAAGACACTTGGACAGGTACATGGATCGGGAAGTTTTAAAGGGATATGGGCCAAACATAGACATGTGGATAGTTCGGATAGGCAACTTATTCAGCGTGGATGAGTTGGGCTGAAGGGCCTGTTTCCGTGCTGTATAACTCTGTGACTCTCCTGCTCATGGTGGACAAGGCACATCAGTTGGATTCACATCTACATTCTAGGAAAGAATCAACATGTTCTGTTCCTCTTTCTCCCTCGCATATTTTCCTCATGATCCGACACACATTAGTTATTCTCCAATCTCCAAAGTTCTCAGTGGCAAAGCATCAGCCTCACATCTGATGTCAATATCAGCTGCCCTGAGAGATCGAGTAATCTCGATGGAGGCTGCTCCAGTGTTCAAGCAGATCCCCACCATCCAGGTGCTCTGACATCATCAGTTTGGTCGACCAATGAACAGTGAGGGAATTCTGATGAGAAACAACTCAGGATGCAAGAAGCATTTTAAAATGCAAGCAGTGTTCCCATCTTTTTTTGCATTCTGTGAGCTGCACTGATCCCAAAAAGTGGAGGATATTTGATCATTGGAACTATCCCTTTACAGAGGGAACGGTCTGCTGGTTAACCAGCCTCTTGCTCTTGCAGTGACAGTAATATATATGGCTGGATCAGTGGACCTTCCAGTCGATGGTGATTCCCAGGCCTGTGAAGCAGGAGACCAGGCAATGGCAGTGCCATTGATAGTCAAGGATGGTGAAGCACATGAAAATGTCAAAATATCAACTTGAAATAAAACCAAAGTCCACTGTAAAAATATCTGAATGAATTACAGAAATCAGAATCAGGAACACGACATATAAACTAGAGAGCTACTGACAGTTTGCTGAGCATTAATGTGACTTACTATCCTGCCCGACCTCATGCAACAAAGTGAACGTTTTGCAGGGTAATTTACAATGAAGGAGACTCAACTACTCAACGTTCAAGTGATTTCCTTTGAGCACAGTGGAGAAGGCTGCAGACAGCACAATGTGTGGAGGTGCACTGGTCGTTCCACGTTTCACTACACACAGAATTAACTCCTGAAGCTGCCGTCAGTTTGATGGTGAATGAAAGTCAACACCAACAGTTCTGCCATCTTAGAATCAGAAAATCTCGACCTGCAACACTCACGATCTACATTTTACACCACCTCCCATTCATCTTGGTCATCAATGCTCTTCATTACACAAACCGAGCTTCCTTCAATTATCGGTTACCCAAGTATTACAATAACTAATTATTTGAACCTTGAACTGCTTCCACTGTTGTCTCTAATTCTGTACAGTGATAGTTCTTGTTGGTCAGATGCTTCAGCCTTAACCCTCCAACATCTGGTTTTCCAAAATTTAAATCTTGAACGCTGATTCACATTTTACCTTCTTTCTTCTAATATTGAATTACAATCATTGTCAGCATCTTTCTTTGAACAATTTGAAACTTGCTCAATTCAAGACTCAAGCAAAGGGTCCTAAGACCCCCCCACCCCTCTCCCAGGCATTCTCTGGCTAAAGTGCAGTCATTAGAAAACAAGATTGAGGAGCTCAGAACAAGATTGCTTTATTAGGGGGACATGAGGTACTGCTGTGTACTTTGTTTCACAGAGACATGGCTCACTTCCAAATCTCCTGACTCGGCGCATCAGCCCAAGGGTTTCTCGATCCACCACATGGACCAGACAGCAGGGTCGGGTAAGGCAAAAGGCGGCAGTGTCTGCTTTATGATAAACTCGTCGTGGTGCACGGACGTGGCGGTCTTGTCCCATTCCTGCTCCCCCGACCTGGAACATCTGACAGTGAAGTGCCAACCGTTCTACCTACCGCGGGAGTTCTCCGCCATCATCCTGACTGCAGTCTACATCTCACCTCAGGCAGACATCAAGTTGGCACTTGAGCAACTGAGTGCTGTAATCAACAAGAATGAAGGGGCAGAGGCGGAGGAGCAGATTCGGGATTGCTTCAAGTCAGTGGACTGGACGATGTTCAAGGATTCGACAGGGGACCTAAATGAATCTGCCACGGTTGTCAACAACTTCATAAGGACATGCGTGGACGAGTGTGTACCCACAAAAACATTCCGAGTCTTCCCCAACCAGAAGCCCTGGATGAACCAGGAGATTTGTAATCTGCTGAGGGCTAGAGTTTAGGGCCGGTGATCCAGAGTCACATACTGTAAAGTTCAGGCACGACCTCCGGTAGGCCATTGTAAGCACAAAGAGCGAATTTCGGAGTAACTCAGATTCAAAGGACACATTCAAATGAAATGTAAACCGCACACCACATGTATTCAAACAAAATATATGACACACACACAAAATAAAAAATTCACATTGCACACACGATCACCAACACACACTCACTCCCTCTGTCTTCCTGTATTGCAGCTAACTTGGCCATGATTGGGGTAATGTTCCGCAGACGATGTGGTCTCTCCAGATGTATCGCTGTCTACCTGCTGCCGATGGCGGTGATGGATCTCCTGGTCATTATTACGGGCGTGATATTAATGCGGATTGTTCCCATCATTTTCCCATCCAATTTCCTGACTTTTGCTCCAGGCTGCAGTGTGAAAGTCGCTATAGCTTACGGTGTAAGACACTGCTCCATCTGGGTGACGGTGATGTTCACCTTTGATCTCTTTGTGGCTATTTGCTGCCAAAAATCGAAAACAAAATATTGCATTGAGCAAACAGTGGCTGTGGTGATCGGAACAGTTACTGCCCTGAGCTGTTTCAAAAGTGTAATTAACTATTTTATGTATGAACCTCCGCGTAAAACCGAGCCCACACCGTGCAATATTAAGGCAACATATTATACTTCGCCTGGATGGATAGCACATGACTGGATCGATAGCATTTTAACCTCTTGTCTGCCTTTGTTCTAATTTTGCTGTTCAATTTCCTCACCGTCAGGCACATTTTAAGGGCCATTAGAATCCGCAGGAGACTCCAGGGCGGCGGGAACAGTGAGAGACAGAGGGACCCGGAGACGGACAGCCGCAGGAAGTCTATCGTCCTGCTCCTCAGTATCTCGGGTATCTTCATCCTCTTGTGGCTACTGGTACTAATAACTTTCCTCTATGTTCGCATTGCCGACGTCACTTACTTTTCAGCTTCCAATTTCAGTGACTCAGTTTTCCCTCTGGAAGAAAGTGGGTTTGCACTTCAGTTCTTGTGTTCCTGCGTGAACCCATTTATTTATGCAGGGACACAGAGTAAGATCAGAGACGAGATAAAGCTGGGGCTGAAATATCCACAGACTCTCATCAATAAATTACTGAAATAAACAATTTTTTTTCTTTGGGAACAGTTTATGTTGCAAACTACCCTCAATTTGTTCTCTGTCATCTTGTCTGCTCAATCATTGAGCTGTGCGGTATGAAAACAGGCCATTCAGCCCATCTCTTCCATGCTCACCAAGGTGCCTAACTGAGCCTGTCCCATTTTCCTGCTTTTGGCCCCTCTCCCGCTCAATCTTTCCTATCCATGTTCCTGATCAATTCTCTCTTAAAGGTTGCAGTTGTTCCCACCTCTGCCACTTCCTCTGGCAGCTCGTTCCACACACTCACCACCCTCTGTCCTCAGTCTGGAATCCATGCTGCATTGTGATGGCACCTTGCTCCTTCCTGCTTCATGTTCATCTTGTTCTCTACCATCTCACCTGCTCAGTCATACAGTCACAGGGTTACACAGCACGGAAACAGGCCCTTCAGCCCACAAACTCCATGCCGACCATCAAGCCCCCATTTACACTGATCCCTATTTTATTCTCCCCACATTCCACCGCTCACCTACACACTGGGGCAGTTTACAGCAGCCAATTAACCTACCAACCACACATCTTTGGGATGTGGGAGGAAACCCATGCAGTCACAGGGAGAACATGCAAACTCCACACACACAGCACCAGAGGTCAGGATCGAACCTAGGATTTCTGAGCTCTGACACAGCGGCACTCCCTGCTTCCCATGGTGCCTCCCAATTGCAGCAAGTTCAGTGAATTAGCAGCACCAAGAGGGGCCGGTCTACTGGACATTACAGAGATCTGGTCACAAGGAAGAGAGCTGAATATCCCGGAGTGTTTATTAATGTTACAGATGGTTGGCAGATTCACCAATCAGAAAGAACGGGGTCGGTCTGATAACTCAGCAATCAGAAATATTGACATGAGGCAATATTTGACATGAAGGCAACATCCATCATCAGAGATCCCCTCCATTTGGGCCATCTTCCTGCAGCTGTCACTGGGCAGGAGATCCAGAAGCCTGAAGTCCCACAGCACCAAGTTCAAGAACAGCTACTTCCCTTCAACCATTCGCTTCTTAAACCTACCGGCATAACCCTCATCACTGGAGTCTACCAACACCATGACCACTTTCATCACTTTGCACTAAAATGAACTTTTAGTTTCTAATTGTGATCTTTGGAACCATAGAACCTTAGAAAACTACAGCACAGAAAACAGGCCATTCTGCCCTTCTAGTCTGAGCCAAAACCTTACTCCACTAGTCCCATTGATCTGCACCCAGTCCATAACCCTCCAGACCTCTCCTGTCCATGTATCTATCCAATTTATTCTTAAAACTTAAGAGTGAGCCCACATTTACCACATCAGATGGCAGCCCATTCCACACTCCCACCACTCTCTGAGTGAAGAAGTTCCCCCTAATGTTCCACCTAAACCTTTCCCCTTTCACCCTAAAGCCATGTCCTCTTGTACATCTCTCCTAATCTAGGTGGAAAGAGCCTACTCACATTTACTCTGTCTATACCCCTCATAATTTTGTAAACCTCTATCAAATCTCCCCTCATTCCTCTACGCTCCAAGGAATAAAATCCTAACCTGTTCAATCTTGCCCTGTAACTCAACTCCTGAAGACCCAGCAACATTCTAGTAAATCTTCTCCGCACTCTTTCAATCTTACTGATATCCTTCCTATAGTTAGGTGACCAGAACTGCACACAATACTCCAAATTTGGCCTCACCAATGTCTTATACAACCTCACCATAACATCCCAACTCCTATACTCAATACTTTGATTTATGAATGCCAGGATGCCAAAAGCCTTCTTTACAACCCTGTCTACCTGTGACGCCACTTTCAGGGAATTATGTATCTGAACTCCCAGATCCCTTTGTTCCTCCGCACTCCTCAGTGCCCTACCATTTACTGTGTATGTCCTACCTTGATTTGTCCTTCCAAAATGCAACACCTCACACTTGTCTGCATTAAATTCCATCTGTCATTTTCTGGCCCATTTTTCCAGTTGGTTGAGATCCAACTTTGAAAGCCTTCCTCGCTGTCCACAACACCTCCAACCTTAGTGTCATCAGCAAACTTGCTGATCCAATTTACCATATTATCATCTAGCTCGTTGATATAGACAACAAACAACAATGGTCCCAGCACAGATCCCTGAGGCACACCACTAGTCAGAGGCCTCCGGTCTGAGAAACAATCATCCACTACCACTCTCTGTCTTCTCCCACACAGCCAATTTTGAATCCAGTTTACAACCTCTCCACCGATACCTGATGTTTGAACCTTCTGAACTAACCTCCCATGTGGGACCTTGTCAAAGGCCTTACTAAAGTCCATGTATACAACATCCACAGCCTTTCCTTCATCTACTTTCTTGGTAACCTCCTCGAAAAACTCTACAAGGTTCGTTAAACACGATTTACCACGTACAAAGCCATGTTGACTATCCTTAATCAGCCCTTGGCTGTCCAAATACTTGTATATCCAATCTCTCAGAACACCTTCCAATAATTTACCTACTACTGATGTCAGGCTCACCGGCCTGTAATTACCTGGTTTACTTTTAGAGCCTTTTTTAAACAACGGAACATCTTTCTTGTAAAATTTGTGTTTAATTTTTGTTTTCTTGTGAATGCTGCTTATATGATGCGATGTGCCTGTGATTCTGCTGCAAGTAAGCTTTGCATTGCTGCTGTGCACACGTCTTGTGCATACGACAATAAACTCCACTGTCACATGGCCCTTAACCCATTTGATCACACACCATCAGAGATCCTCCCTTTGCCCCATCCATCCCACAGCCCACCTTCTCAGCAACTTAAACTTTTTTTTCTCTCTTTCCCATTTCACAGGATCTTCAGCCTGAAACATTAACTCTGTTGCCCTCTCCACAGACGCTGCCTGACCTGTTGAGTGTTTTCAGCATTTTCTGTTTTTGTTTCCGATTTCTGGCATCTGCAGCTGTTTATTTGAGGAGATTGGCCCTGCATTCTGTGGAACTTAGAAGAACGGGAGGAGTTTGCATTGCATTGCAGCCTACAGATGCTTTTAGACATGACATGCCGGATGCAGGAAGGTTGTTTCCTCTGGATGAAGATTCTCAGAATAAGTGTTTGACCCTGTTAGGGATTATTGTGGAATGACAAAGTTATCGATAGCATAATTATGGATTAACTGAAATGAGAACAAGTCTTCAGGAAATAAAACCTGTTCATAATTTAACTTCAACTTGTATTTTAAGGTGAACGAAACCAGTCACTGGGTGTAGGAAATTCTGATTCTGTCCCATTGAAACTGCGAAGAGGAAGACAATAGATGAATGTTCATGTTAATTCGTGGTCATTGGAAACCTCAGAATGAGATCAGGGATGTCTTGAAGTGGACATCTTCTGTATGAACACATTGTTGAAGGTATATCCCTGCCACTTAATGCACAGTTCAGGACGGGTCAGTTTTGCCACTTAATATTCTGTCAAGTTGTATGTTCATGGAGCCATCCCTCAACACAGTGACAAAAGAGGGATATTTTGGGTGTCTGGATTTGTGCTCAGAAGCTTTCGGAACAGACACAAGTGCTGAATATTCATAGGGGTTCTGCCAGTTGGGATGTGCTATCATTGTAAATATGTATCCTGCAAATTTACCTGACTATATTCAAGATGTTAATATTAAGCGAGTGATTATAGTCATTGAAACTGTAGTTGATCGTTTACTGTTATCTTTGTGCTTAAACAGTGTAAAACATGTGTCAGGAGAAGGAGGTTCTGTTGGAATCTCTCCAGACAATCTGTGTATTTTTGGAAGATCGAAGTATTTTTAAGTGTAGCAGCCGTCCTTGGATCCGTTCAGGCCAACGATCAAGCGATCACGAAGTATTAAAGAACACAGAGGAGAGCTGAGCTGATAGATATAAATGTGTTGTGTGTGTTTGTGCAAGGGACCAGCTGTCAGACAGTATTGGGTAGTTGGTGAGACAGGGCTACCAGTTACGAAAGGTGGTCACTGACCGTTCGGGACACCAGAAGGGTGTGTGTATACTCATTCAGGAGACCACAGAGCAGGATGCTTGTTTGTTACCCCAGAGTTTCAAACTTATTCTTAACCCACACAAAGTTTTATGTGAAACAGAATGCAGTCGGCAGCCTGAGCTCAGTGGCACAGAAGTGGAATATTGCAGAGGACGTCCTCTCGGGGTTTAAGTCTGTTCTGTTTTATTTTTGTCCTTCCCTTGACTTTTGTTTAATGTGTGAATTAGCATGGAAATACTTGCAAGAGAGAAATCAGTGTCAGGCACAGCAAGAGGCAGGAGAAGGAAGGGGACAGGTACAGAGAAGAGTTGGACAGGATGTAAAGAGAGAGAGACGTGGATAAGAAGCCGACAGAGGAGCTGGAACAATATCAGGATCATTCAGTCAGGGACCTGGATAGTCTGAGAGATAAATGGGGAAAGGCCCAGTGGGCGGCTGCTCACTGGGTAGCAGTCATGGGAATGGCCAGAGGAAGGTGAAGAGGTAGATTGGGAAGTACTGGCCCAGGAAGTTGACAGGTGGGAACATGCCAGCGTACAGGAGAGGTTATCCCCAGACTTGCCTATCGGGACGGCACCTCTCAGGATGGCACCTATCGAGATGGCACCTATCGAGGTCAGAAAAAACAAACCCAGAATCCTGATGACCCAGCCGGCCCCTGACACTGATTATTACAATTCACAAACCCTTCACCCCCGGGAGAAGCAAAGCATTTTGTCTGAACCGCCCTCACTTCCAGTGGCATGTGGGAAGGCAGAATTCTGGCCCAGCTCAGGGAAATGATTGAAGTTCACCAGATGTGCCCCAAAGATACACATGTTGCTTAAAGCCAAATGCCCAAGTAATCTGTGGGACAGTGTGGCCCAGGAGGTGCGGGATGGCACGTGGGGGACCAGTGGGTGTGTCAGTAACGAGGAGAGGTATCAGAATGTGAGGGAGAAGTGAGGCAGCGACTCGGGAGGGGAGAGTAACTGGGGAATGGGAATGTCAGTGGGTCAGAGAGCTGATGAGCCCACCATGGATTACACAGAGCGTAAATATGGTGCATGTGAGGAATACTCAGGGGCAGACAGTCCTGGTCGGGATGACCCAGTCTTCCTGAAAATGCTGAAGGAAGGGTTGAGCTCAGCCCACCAGGAAGTTTTAGATTTGAGGATTGCTGTGTGGTCGACCTACCCCACAACAGTATCATAGGCCAGGGAGATGGACCGGAGGAGAGGAAAGAGCGGTCACAGGGTGGCTGAAGTAGATGTTGCCCCAGTGAGGACACAGGGGACTTGCTTTGTGTGCCAGCGACGGGGACACAGCGAGGGACTGCCGGAATAGACATAGAAGGGTAAAGGAGATGATCTGTTCCAGCGGTGGCCTCTCAGGCTGTGGTTGGAGGTGGTGTCCTAATAAGGGAGGAAGGCCTGAGAGTCGCCCACCAAAACAGGCAGGAACCACAGCAGTGCCTCTCCGTCCGAACCGACTGCCGACCAGAACATGGAGCTGGTGAGGACAGCGTCCAGGTCAGACAAACAGCCGTCAGCAGCCTCCATTGCCAGTACTGGTCACCCACGGATGGACACAAGAGGTTTATTAGGGGGCCAGCAATGCGATATGTTAGTGGACACAGGGTCAACAGCATCAATAACTGATCTACCCTTGCCCATGTTACCTGTGCAGCAGGAGAAACAATGAGAGCAAAGAGGAGCGAATCTCAGGTGCTTGAGACAGAGGGAGTGCAGCTGCCTGTAGATTTTTGGGTGTGCCCAAACAATGAGGGTACAGTCCTGGGGAAACACACACTGAGTAAGGCAGGTGCTATCATAGACTCAGGGAAGGGACAGATTACGTGGATGAATCAGGGTCAGCAAAACCAAATGTCCCACAGAGAGACAGCAGCCCCAAGCAGGGACAGGAGACAGGACGACGTGTGTGAATCAAGTCAAGAGGTCCCGGGGGTCGGGGCCAAACACAGACAAAGTGTGAGAAGCGACACAGCTGCCTGCAGAGGGAGCAGGAATTCAGGGAAAGGCTCACAAGAAAGGGGGAAATGAGGAGCAGAAAGGGAATGAGTGGGCAGAGCTCAGGGTGAAAGGAGCAGCAGAAGAACACGAGGTGACTGGAACTGCAAGTGTTGAGGAGGGAACTGCTGGAGCCAGTTCAGTAAAGTTGTCTGGAGAGGCAGAGGAGAAGGAGAAGAGGGAAGCAAAGGAGGGACCAGATGGTAGCTGGACCCATGGGGAGGCAGGCGTGGCTGTAGCCCCAGTGTGTATGAGGCAGATTCTGCTGAAGTTATACCATGGGGCGATGCATCAGGGAAGGCACAGCATGATCACGATGTGGATGCTGTGGCAAGGCAAGGGTTAAGATAATGTGCAGGCAGAGATAGTGTACAGACAGTGTGCAGTCAACCCAGGCGAGAAACGTCCTTGAGAGCACAGCTCCCCTTTGCACAGCATGGGACCCGAGGCTATTTGGCATCCTGAGACAAGATCAGGATGCACACGAAGGATGCGAGGCGCACTCTAACTATTGGACAATTACTTTACTAACTCGAAGGTTTTATTGGCCATCAACATGTAGTTTCTCTTGGCCATTAACACGTATTATCGCAGTATGATTGGCGATTGATTATGCAAATAAGGGATTTGAATGTACACAAGGTTTCCGATTGGTCAATACCTGTATCCAATGGGTCAATATCTGTATAAAAATAGCATTTCTTTGTTCAAACTTTAGAATAGTTCAGTGACAGGGGCCGGAGTGTTCTCCTTGTGGACAAGTAAATAAAGTGTGATTGAGAAACGAGAGCAAGTTGTCACAGTCCAGTTACTTGGTGACGACAAACGCTCTTTGTTACACAAACCGAGCTTCCTTCATTTATCAGTTACTCAAGTGTTCCAATAAATTATTATTTGACTCCTTCAACTGCTTCCACAGTTGTCTCCAATTCTGGACAATGATAGCTCTTGCTCGTCTGATGCTTCAGCCTTAACCTGCTAATGTCCAGTTTTCCAAAATTTGAATCTTGGACGGTGATTCACCTTTTACCTTCTTTCTTCTGATGTTGAATCACTATCATGGCAGCACCTTTACTCCCACCTTCTGACACTTGCTCCATTCTACTCTGAAGCGCAGGGTCCTAAGGCCCCGTCTCTCCAAGGCATCCTCCAGGCTAATGTGCAGTCATTAGAAAACAAGATTGAGGAGCTCAGAGCAAGATTGCTTTATCAGAGGGACATGAGGGACTGCTGTGTACTTTGTTTCAGAGACATGGCTCTCTCCCAACTCTCCTGACACAGCGCTCCAGCCCGAGGGTTTCTCAATCCACCGCATGGACCAGACGGCAGCGTCGGGTAAGGGAAAAGGCGGCAGTGTCTGCTTTATGATAAACTCGTGGTGGTGCACGGACGTGGCGGTCTTGTCCCATCCCTGCTCCGCCGACCTGGAACATCTGGCAGTGAAGTGTTGACTGTTCTACCTACCGCAGGAGTTCTCCGCCGCCATCCTGACTGCAGTCTACATCTCACCTCAGGCAGACATCAAGCTGGCACTTGAGGAACTGAGTGCTGTAATCAACAAGAACGAGGGGGCATACCCCGACGCCTGTCACATCGTGGCGGGAAACTTTAATCAAGTGAGCTTGAAGAAGTCTCTGCCGAACTACTATCAACACATCACCTGCAACACTAAAGGACTCAGCACACTCGACCACTGCTGTACCACCATCAAGAACGCCAACCGCTCCATCCCTCGCCCGCACTTTGGTAAATCCGACCACCTGGCTGTGCTTCTTCTGCCTGTGTACAGACAGAGACTGAAGAGCGCAGCACTGGTGAAGAGGACGATGAAGAGCTGGACGGCAGAGGCGGAGGAGTGAATTCGGGATTGCTTCGAGTCGGTGGACTGGACCGTGTTTAAGGTTTCTTCAGTGGACCTAAATGAATCTGCCACGGTCGTCACTGACTTCATAAGGACATGTGTGGACAAGTGTGTACCCACAAAAACATTCCGTGTCTTCCCAACCAGGAGTTTTGTAATCTGCTGGTCGGCCATTGCGAGCACAAACTTGCAATTTCAAACTAAACTGGAATCACAAATGGACACTCGACAGCTGTGGCAGGGCTTGCACAATATAACTTACTACAAGGCGAGATCGGGCAGCATAAGTGGCAATGACCCATCACTCCCGGATGAGCTCAATGCCTTTTATGCACCCTTTGTTAGGGAGAACTATGACACACACACATGATCCCCCACATCTCCGGATGACCTTGTAATCTCAGTCTCTGAGGCTGACGTCAAGGCATCCTTCAAGAGGGTTGAATCCATGAAAGGCGTCTGGTCCAGACAGTATACCTGGCCAAGTACCAGAAATCTATGAGGACCAACTGGCTGGAGGGTTCACAGACATATTCAGCCTCTGGCTTCTGTGGTCAGAGGATCCCATCTGCTTCAAATAATTAACTGTGCCCAGGGAGAGCGTGGTGACCTGCCTCAATGACTTCATAAAAGTACCTGTGGTACTTGTGCCCAATAAGAGGGTGGTGACCTCCCTCAATGAGTACAGTCCGGTTGCGCTATATCAACTGGAATGAAGTGCTTTGAGATGTGGGTTATTCTATAGATCAACGCCTGCCTCAGAAATAACCTGGATCCACTTCAATTTGCCTACCACCAGAACATGTCAACAGCAGATGCGATTTCTCTGGCTCTTCACTCTGCTCTGGACCATCTGGACAACAGGAACACATACGTCAGGCTGCTGTTCATTGACGACAGCTCAGCATTCAACACAATCATCCCATCCAAACTCTTCATGAAGCTTCAAGACCTGGGCGTCTGTGCCGCTGGATACTCGACTTTCTCATCGGCAGACCTCAGTCAATGAGGATTGGGAACAACACCTCCTCCTCACGGACCATCAACACAGGTGCACCTCAAGGCTGCGTGCTTATCCCCCTGCTCTACTCTCTGTACACACATGACTGTGTGGCTCGGCACAGCTCCAGATACAAATTCACCGATGACACTAATGTTGTTGGATGAATCACAGGTGGTGATGAGTCAGCTTACTGGAGCAAGATAGGACACCTGGCCTCAGCAACAACCTCTCACTCAATGTTAGTAAAATTAAAGAGCTGATTGTTGACTTCAGGAAGGGGAAGGAGGGTGAACATGCACCAGTCCACACTGGGGGATTGGCGGTGGAGAGAGTCAGCAGCTTTAAATTCCTCGGCATCAACACATTGGATGGGTTGTCCTGGGCGCTGCACATAGATGCAATCACAATGAAGGCATGCCAGTGTCTTTACTTTCTTTGGAGGTGAAGGAGGTTCGGTTGTCACCGAACACTCGAACAAACTTCTACATTTTGTTATGTACCAGCAACAATAGAAACACAACGAGCCATGTAGAAGTGTTAGAAACTATTTCATTAATAACTACTTGTAATAATAAGTAAAATAAAAACGTCAGATATCAAACATAATCCCCAAAACTACACTCAAAGTGTGTGTGTGGCAAAGTCCCAAACTCCAAGTCCAGGAATAGTTCTCAAAATTCGGTTCAGCAAGTCATAAGGTGAAACGTGAGCAAAGGCTTTTGCAAAACCACCATTGACTGAAGAGAAAATGTAAAGAACATAGAGATAAATTACAAAATCCACATGTTCCATGATGGAACCCATACAACACCTCAATCTGCGATGATCTCCACTGCTTTGTTCCGAAGTACCTGCCACACCGAAGGCATTCGATACGTGGCCACCCACTACAGGCTAACGACAAAGTGGAATCCACTTGTTTGCTCCAAAAATCCGTACATGGATTGTAGTGACAGACACAGCTATTGTTCTTCATCCATCTATATAGAGACCAGTGTCTCTCCCTCTCCCTCTCTCTCTTCGACTCACTGAGCAAAACAGCCAGCACATTGTAATAATCTTGCTGTTTTGATGACACCACACACACTTTACTACTCTACTGTCCAGGTGCCTTAAAGGGACATTCACCAAATAGCAACCTGACTCGTAACAATATGTTCCATTGAGACTATCCTGACCAGTTGCATAGTGGTCTGAATGCATAGGAGCATAAGAATCTGCAGAAAGTAGTGGACTCTTCCCAAAACATCACGGATACATCCCTCCCCACCATTGGTAGCAATTGCCTCAAGAAGGCAGCATCCATCATCAAAGATCCCCACCATCCGGGCCGGGCCATCTTCTCGCAGCTACCATCGGGCAGGAGGTACAGAAGCCTGAAGTACCACACCACGCGGTTCAAGATCAGCTACTTCCCTTCAACAACCCCCATCAGCAACACTGACCATTTTCATCACTTTGCACTAAAATGGTCTTTTTTTTTGTTCT
The DNA here is from genome assembly GCF_009764475.1 of Pristis pectinata. NCBI lineage: Eukaryota > Metazoa > Chordata > Chondrichthyes > Rhinopristiformes > Pristidae > Pristis > Pristis pectinata. Next base: position 16,849,148 of record NC_067439.1, on the reverse strand, counting down.
AATTATGTTCTTTCTTGTAAAAATGTTGTTTAATTTATGTTATTGTTGTGAATGCTGCTTATCTGATGCAATGTTCTTGTGATGCTGCTGCAAGTAAGTTTTTCATTGCATCTGTGCACACATGTACTTGTGCATCTTACAATAAAGACGAATTTGACTTTGATCATTCCAAAAATTAAACCCAATGTATCTGTTTAATTTTCAATGCCAAAGACATCTTAATCCAGGATGCTCAGTTCAGTGGGCTGAAGAGAGCTTTCTCCAATTACATCCACCTTTTTCAGACGGTCCTTATTTTTTTTTGGAAGAAATGGAGTCAGGATTACACATTAGACACATTTGCTCATCAAAACATTTATTAGCTTCAGCTGCTTTAAACTGCTTGTTGCAATGAATATAATTAGCATAAAAACCAAGATGCCTTTCTAATCTGCTCCCTGGTGACTGACGTCGGGTATAAATATAACGGACTGTGAATGCAGTGTACTGTGTGGTTAAAGCTTTCAACAGCAATGCATGGAGTTCCACAAATCTTGGGGTTGGCCATTTGCTATTCCATCATTGCAGTCATCGGCATTCCTGGTAAAGTATTGGTGTTAATTATCAATCTGCAAAATGTTGCATCACTGCTGTGTTTACTGGGATTGTTGCTTTCTGTCAGTTGTAGATTTTTACCCCTTTGCTGTTCTCCCAGTATCATTAATCCCCTTTAATGGTTTTCTCCCATTGGTTGTACCATTTGAATTGAATATTTTATTCCTTCTAAATTTTATTTATTGAGCCTGCCTTTCATCACAATTGGCAGTATAGTTTCTACTTTGCAACTTCTAATCTTCAATGGTTTTGAGACCTATTATATCATCTCTCCTCATTCTGAGGATAAACACCAAACTATAATGGAAGCAATTTCTTTTCTTATGGCACTTGTATGAACAGTTTCAAACAAAATTTGACACGAAACTTATATTAAGGAGTTTAAAACAGGTTTTGGTGTGCTTTGAAAACAGCATGGGAATATTGAAATAGCAGAACTGAAGATCCAGTAAGTCAGTAAGTGCAGGATGGGTATTTGAACAGCAGATTCTGTGATTCAATGCACTGGCTGCAGAGTTGTCATAAAAGTGAATTTCTGGAGAGTGCAGTGTGGAAGTTTGGTCATTGATGAATCCAGATGGATGGGATTTTAGCTCAAATAAGTGGAGGCAAGAGGAGGAGTGCATGGTGTAACAGGGGTTGATATTGGTATTCTTGGTGAAGGAAAAAAATTGTGGGGTATCTTAAACTACATGTAGATTGGACAAACCAGATCACTGGTGGTGCATGTGGGGAGGGAGCAAAGTGAGATACAGAATTGTTTTGGTAGATGAAGACAAGTGGGAAAGTGACGTCTGAGGGCAGAGCTTTGCAGTGCTGATCTGTGATTTAACAGAATTCAGCAGGTTTACAATGTTGGGTCAGTTGGTGCACTCTGTGCCAGTGGGAAAAGCCTCATCCCACTTTTAGCACCATGTCTATAGTGCTCTTCAAATACACATCCAAATGTGGTTTAAATATGCACATATCGCTTTTGGGAAGCGAGTTCCAAACATCCATCTGGGTGTCCTCACAAGAGGAGGGGTCGATGGCATTGTTGTACCAGAGGGAGAAATATTGGATGGGGCAAAACTAGTGGAAATAGAAGCTTTTTTCAGGATTTCCAGTCATATGGAAGAGATGACAAACAACATGAAAATCAGTGGTGTTGATCGTGTTGAAGTTTTCAGTGGAAGATCACGTTCCTCCTCTGGATATTTTCCCACAGAGGCAGACTCTCTGGTCAGATCCAAACTGAAGTGTGTTGCAACATCACAGTGCATTGAATCACAGGACAGAATTCTTTGTGAGGTATCTGTCTGTCAACTTAGTTTCAAATGTCAAATCAATGAAGGTCAAACTGAATACTGTCAAGTACAATTTTATCTGAGTTCCACTGTTTTACTACTTTGTCACACACATTCAAACACCAAAGTATACACCACACACATTCAATCAAAGTGTACGCCACACACAGAAAACACACTCCACCCACAAAACACACCACATGCACAAAGTAGACACAACTCTCACACCACTCAAACATACACAAACACTTATTCTCACACTGCATTCATCCACACTCAAACCACTCACACACCCACAGCACACACAATCACTAACACTCACTTCCTCTGTCTTCCTCTATTGCAGCTAACTTGGCCGTGATTGGGGTAATGTTCCGCAGACGATGTGGTCTCTCCAGATGTATCACAGTCTACCTGCTGTCGATGGCAGTGACGGATATCCTGGTCATTATCACGGCCACAATATTCATCCGGATTGTTCCCATCATTTTCCCGTCCAATTTCTTGACCATTGCTCCGGCCTGCGGTGTGAATCTCGCAGTAACTTATGCCATAAGAGACTGCTCCGTCTGGGTGACGGTGATGTTCACCTTTGATCGCTTTGTGGCTATTTGCTGCCAAAAATTGAAAACAGAATATTGCACGGAGCGAACGGCGGCTGTGGTGATCGGAACGGTTACTGCCCTGAGCTGTTTCAAAAATGTGTTTCTCTATTTTGTATATGAACCTCCACATAAAACTGAGCCCACATCGTGCAAAGTTAAGTCAGCATTTTATACCTCACCTGGCTGGATTGCACATGACTGGATCGACAGCATTTTAGTCCCTTGTCTGCCGTTTGTTCTTATTTTGCTGTTCAACTTCATAACCGTCAGGCACATTTTAAGGGCCATTAGAATCCGCAGGAGACTCCAGGGCGGCGGGAACAGTGAGAGACAGAGTGACCCGGAGATGGACAGTCGCAGGAAGTCTATCGTCCTGCTCCTCAGTATCTCGGGTATCTTCATCCTCTTGTGGCTACCGGTACTGATAACTTTCCTCTACATTCGCATTGCCGACGTCACTTACTTTTCAGGTTCCAATTTCAGTGACTCAATTTTCATTCTGGAAGAAAGCGGGTACGCGCTTCAGTTCTTGTGTTCCTGCGTGAACCCATTTATTTATGCAGGGACACAGAGTAAGATCAGAGACGAGATAAAGCTGGGGCTGAAATATCCACTGACTCTCATCAATAAATTACTGAAATAAACAATTTTTCTTCTTTGGGAACAGTTTATGTTGCAAACCTCCCTCATCTTGTTCTCCATCATCTCTCCTGCTCAGTCATATAGTCAGAGTTACACAGCACAGAAACAGGACATTTGGCCACCCGCATGGTGGGCCGAAGGGCCTGTTTTGTGCTGTATGGTTCTCTGGCTCTATGGTAGCTCCATGTCGACCCTCAAGCCCCCATTTACACTCTTCCCTATTTTACTCTCCCCACGTTCCCGTCATCTCCCCCCAGATTCTGCCCCTCACCCACACACCGGGGGCAATTTAACCAGAGAACACAGAACCATAGAACAATATAACACAATACAGGCCCTTCAGCCCACAATGTTGTGCTGACTTTAAACCTCAGCTAAGTCTATCTAACCCCTTCCTCCCACATATCTCCCTATTCTAAATTCCTCCATATGCTTATCTAATAATCTCTTGAATTTGACCAACGTATCAGCCTCCACCACCACCCCAGATAGCACATTCCATGCACCAACCACTCTCTGGGTGAAAAACCTCCCTCTGACATCTCCCTTGAACTTCCCATCCATTACCTTAAAGCCATGCCCTCTTGTATTGAGCATTGGTGCCCTGGGGAAGAGGCACTGGCTGTCTACTCTATCTATTCCTCTTAATATTTTGTATACCTCTATCATGTCTCCCCTCATCCTCCTCCTCTCCAATGAGTAAAGCCCTAGCTCCCTTAGTCTCTCCTCATAATGCATACTCTCCAAACCAGGCAACATCCTGGTAAATCTCCTCTGCACCCTTTCCAACGCTTCCACATCCTTCTTATAATGAGGCGACCAGAACTGGACACAGTACTCCAAGTGTGGTCTAACCAGAGTTTTGTCGAGCTGCATCATTACCTCGCGGCTCTTAAACTCGATCCCACGACTTATGAAAGCTAACATCCCATCAGCTTTCTTGACTACCCTATCCACCTGTTGAGGCAACTTTCAGTGATCTGTGGATATGAAACCCCAGATCCCTCTGCTCCTCCACACTACCCAGAATCCTGCCATTAACTGTGTACTCTGCCTTGGAGTTTGTCCTTCCAAAGTGTACCACCTCACAGTTCTCTGGATTGAACTCCATCTGCCACCTCTCAGCCCAGCTCTGGATCCTATCAATATCCCTCTGCAATCTTCGACAGTCCTCCACACTATCCACAACACCAGCAACCTTTGTTTCGTCTGCAAACTTGCCAACCCATCCTTCTACCCCCTTATCCAAGTCATTAATAAATATCACAAAAAATAGAGGTCCCAGAACCGATCCCTGTGGGACATCACTGGTCACAGCCCTCCAATCTGAATGCACTCCCTCCACCACAACCCTCTGCTTTCTACAGGCAAGCAAATTTTTAATCCACACAGCCAAGCCTCTCTGGATCCCATGCCCTCTGACCTTCTGAAGAATCCTACCATGTGGAACCTTGACAAATGTCTTAATAAAATCCATGTTGACCACATCTACTGCACTACCCTCAATCTTCCTGGTCACCTCCTCAAAGAATCCTATCAGGCTTGTGAGACATGATCTTCCCTTCACAAAGCCATGCTGGCTGTCCCTAATCAGTCCATGATTCTCTAAATGCTCATAGATCCTATCTCTAAGAATCCTTTCCAACAGCTTGCCCACCACAGACGTAAGGCTCACTGGTCTGTAATTCCCTGGACTATCCCTACTACCTTTCTTGAATAAGGGGACAACATTTGCCACCCTCCAATCCTCCGTTACCATTCCCGTGGACAACGAGGACTCAAAGATCCTAGCCAATTGTTCAGCAATCTCCTCCCTCGCCTCGTGGAGCAACCTGGGGAATATTCCGTCAGGCCCCGGGGACTTATCTGTCCTAATATTTTCTAACAGCTCCAACACATCCTCCCTTTTGATAGCAACATGCTCCAGAACATTAACCTTACCAACACTGTCCTCAGCGTCATCAAGGCCCCTCTCCTTGGTGAATACTGAAGAGAAGTATTCATTGGGAACCTCACCCACTTCCACAGCTTCCAGGCACATCCTCCCACCTTTGTCTCTAATCGGACCTACCTTTACTCTCATCATCCTCTGCTCTTTACACAAGTGAAAAAAGCCTTGGGATTTTCCTGAATCCTACTCGGCAAGGCTTTATCATGTCCGCTTCTTGCTCTCCTCAGTCCCTTCTTAAGTTCCTTCCTTAATTCATCTGATCCTCGCTGCTTACACCTTATATATGCTGCCGCCTTCTTCCTAACTAGTTGTTCCACCTCTCTCGTCACCCACGGTTCCTTCACCCTGCCGTTCCTTCTCTGCCTCACTGGGACAAATTTATCCCTAACATCCTGCAAGAGAGCCCTGAACATCGACCACATCTCCATAGTACATTTCCCTTCAAAAATGACATCCCAATTTACACTCCAAGTTCTAGCCTTATAGCCTCATAATTTGTCCTTCCTCAATTAAATATCTTCCTGTCCTCTCTGCTCCTATCCTTGTCCATGACAATGCTAAAGGTTATGGAGCAGTGGTCACTGTCCCCCAAATGCTCACTCACCAAGAGATGTCACCTGACCTGGTTCATTACCTAATACTAGATCTAACATGGCATCCCCTCTAGTCGGCCTGTCAACATACTGTGACAGGAATCCATCCTGGACACACTTAAACTCTGCCCTGTCTAAACTTTTGCTACTAAGCAGGTGCCAATCAATATTTGGGAAGTTGAAGTCTCCCATGATAACAACCCTGTTATTCTTGCACCTTTCCAAAATCTGCCTCCTAATCTGCTCCTCAGTATCCTGACTGCTACCAGGGGGCCTATAGAATACTCCCAGTAGAGTAACTGCTCCTTTCTTGTTCCTAACTTCCACCCATACCGACTCTAGAGAGGATCCTTCTCCATTATCCACCCTTTCTACAGCTGTAATAGTATCCCTGACCAGTAACGCCATCCCTCTCCCCCCCTCCCTATCCCTTTTAAAACACTGAAATCCAGGATTATTCAGTATCCATTCCTGCCCTGGTGACAGCCAAGTCTCTGCAAGAGCCACAATATCATAGTCCCATGTATTTATCCAAGCTCTCAGTTCATCACCCTTATTCCTGATACTTCTTGCATTTAAGTAAATGCACTTTAGTCCATCCATCTTTCTACTTTGATACCCTAACCTCTGAATCTCCTTCCTCACAGCCTCTCTATATGTTAGATCTGACTTTTCCCCATCCCCTTCTTCCTCTGACCTATCCCTCCGGTTCCATCCCCCTCGCAAACTAGTTTAAACCCTCCCAAACCACACTAGCAAACCTGCCTGCAAGGATATTGGTCCCCCTCAGGTTTGGGTGTAACCCATCCTCTCTGTACAGGTCCCACCTTCCCCAGAAGAGATCCCAATGGTCCAAAAATCTAAAACCTTGCTCCCTGCACCAACTCCTCAGCCACGCATTCATCTGCCATCTCCTCCTATTCCTACCTTCATTATCACATGGCACTGGCAGCAATCCTGAGATTGCTACCCTTGAGGTCCTGTTCTTCAGCCTTCTGCCTAGCTCCCTACACTCACTTTTCAGGACCTCATCCCCCTACCTACCCATGTTGTTGGTACTAACATGTACCACGACTTCTGGCTGCTCTCCCTCCCGCTCAAGTATGCTGTGGACCCGAACAGAGACATCCCGGACCCTGGCACCTGCGAGGCAACATACCATCCAGGATTCTCATTCACATTCACAGAACCTCCTGTCTGTTCCCCTGACTATCGAATCCCCTATCACTATTGACCTCCTCTTCTCCTCCCTTCCCTTCTGACCAGTCCCAGTGCCAGAGACCTGGCTTCTGCTGCTTGATCCCTGTAGGTCAACCCCCTCAACAGCATCCAAAGCAGAAAACCTGTTATTGAGGGGAATAACCTCCGGGGTCCTCTGCGCTGTCTGCCTGTTCCCTTTCTCTCCCCTGACAGTCACCCATCTACCTGCCTCCTGGACCCGAGAAGTACCTGCTCTAAGGGGGGGGGGGGGGGGGTGACTGCCTCACGAAGCACAGCATCTACATAACTTTCTCCCTCCCTGATGCTCCACAGTGTTTGAAGCAGCGACTCCAGCTCATCAATTCTGAGCCGAAGTTCCCCAGCCTCAAGCACTTACTGCAACCCCAGCCAGGTCTACTAGCTCCCACATCATGCAGCTGCAGCACATCACCATGTCCTCCATCTGAACTATTCTTTCCCTACCTAGCTGTATTCTACTTAAAAGTTATAACAATAACAGTTAAACCTTACTTTTACTGACCAGCTACTCACCCACCTCGCCCCTTTACCACCTTAGCCCTTTGAGCCAAAGCCCAATCACTCTGCTGCTCACTCTGACGATGCCCGCTGGATATGGTGGTCTTCTTTTTAAACTGCTCGCGCGTTATCTGCTTACATCACACACCTGCGCAGTCTTGCCCCACTATTCCCGATTAGAAAAAAGCTTAGCTGCACCGAAGTCCAAAGTTCACCGAAACGACCTGAAGCAAAACTGCAGCCGATTAACCTATCAACCTGCACAACTTTGTGCTGTGGGAAGAAACACATACCGTCACAGGGAGAATGTGCAAGCTTCACACAGATAGCATCGCATGTCAGGATCAAACCTGGGTCTTCAGAGCTGAGGCAGCAGCACTACCTGCTGTCTCACTGTGCTGACATCTCGCAACAAGTTCGATGAATTAGCAGCACCAGAGTCTGTTGGTGGCGCTCAATGGACAAAGTCATAACTTGGCTTTGGTCCAATCACTTTTTAATCTCCTATTTACCACTTTTTAATAAGTCTTTTACAATACAGGCACTTTTAATTTTGATTTTTAACTGTTGAAATGAACACCAGATCTAAAGCGTCAGCTAATGGTAAAGGTAATGGAGACCAACCTACTTTGGAAGCTATTTCTAATCTGGATAGAAAGTTCGACCGGAGATTTGCTGAATTGAAGTCCATTTTAAAGGACTTTGAAGACAGACAAAATACATTTATCCAGGAAAATGCAAACAAATGCAACTAATTGCTGAACTCGACCAAGCTGGTAAAGAGAAAGATGCCAAACGCCACTCGCTTGAAAAAGCCTTAATTACGACCAAGCAAAACCTGGAAAAGCAACAGCAGAGGATCATCGACCTGGAAGGACGCAGCAGGAGGAAAATTTAGGAGTCATCGGTTTTTCAGAGAACACCGAGACTGGTAACCCTACGGAATTCTTTCCTAAACTTCTGGTCGATGTGTTTGGTTTCGAAATGTTTCCTATTCAGCCCATTCTCGATAGAGCTCACAGAGCAATAAGATCCAAACATGCTCCGGACCAAAAACCTCGGCCAGTAATATTGAGATTTCATTATGTCAACATCAAGGAACTCTTGATTTGTACCGCTCGTGGACGTGGAATGATTCAATTTAAACAATGGAAGTTTTGAATAGTTGAAGATTACACCCCAGAAGTTATGAAAGAAAGGCTGAGCTACAAACCAATTATGGCTCATCTCTATCAAAGCAATTATCATCCTGCATTATTATTCCCAGCAAGGTTGAGAATTACACTACCTGATAAATCTTGCAAATGTTTTAAATCCGAAGAGGCCGAATAATTTCTTTTGAACTAACTTTTAATTTTAGAAGCTAAGAAATGCAGAAAAGGCACAGTGTTTTCCCTTTGATTTACTACCTACTTGCTTTATTATCCAATTAATTTTTAGATTTAAACCTTTCCTTTTCCTTCTTTTAATGTTTTTAATGTTTTGTTTTAATAATAATTAAGAATTTAACAAAATGACTGATGGTTTGCTTTCTTTTCAAAATAACTATAAACTATCTTTTAAATGTTGACTCTTAATGCCCTTTGGCTCTGTTTCAATCTCACAACTACAGTTGTTAGTTCGATAACTTTGTTTTGACTATGTCGTTAACCTTTAGACTAAACATGGGTGGTTTATATATTTTTAAATTTGGACTACTGCCACCAATAGAACTGGGGTTAGTTCAATTAGAGGGTAGCTTTCTGGTTGTCTATTGGCCAGTTTTCAGGCTGTTGGGGGAGGGAGGGGTGGGGCTGTTTTTAGGTTTTTCTTCTTCTGGACTAAGCTACAAATTTTTCTAAAATGTCGTCATATCCACTTCCTCTTTGAACTTTTTTTTACTTCTTCCTGATGGTAAGATCCGTATATAGAAAGATTAACCCTTTACATACCATATGTTTTTTAATCTGTTAAAATGGATAAGACTATTAATTTTATTTCATGGAATGTTAACGGCTTAAACAGTCCGGTCAAGCACAAGAAGATCTTTAAAGTTTTTCACAGATTAAATGCTCAGATCATTTTCACTCAGGAGACTCACACCAGGAAGAAAGATAATCAACGTTTATTTTAAGATTTTGGAGGGGTCAACAGTTTCATTCAAATTGACAAGCAAAGGTGAAAGGAGTTTCTATTTATAGACTCCTCAATTTCGTTTGTCCATCATGAGACAATCAGACCCAAATGGTAGATTTTTATTAATTACTGGTCTACTTCATAATAAAAAAGCTGTTATGGTTAATGTTTATGCACCCAATGTAGATCACCCTGAATTTCTTAAACATCTGTTTGTATTTTTTCCTAATTTAAATGAATACACTGTGATTATGGGTGGAGATTTTAACTGTGTCTAAACCCTTCGATGAATAGATCTGTGTCAAATCCTGCACTTCCAAACAAATCTGCTGTTCTATTAATTCCTTCTTAGTTGAATCCAGAATTTTAGATGTTTGGAGATTTCTACACCCATATGATAAAGAATTTTCATTCTTTTCTCATGTCTACCTTAATTACTTGAGGATTGATTTTTTTTTATTGATGCTGGATTAGCTCCACTTACTACGGACTGTAAATATGATACATTTGCCATTTCTGATCATGCACCATTGAGTATATCAATTAAATTACCAGATGCATCCAGACAGTGGCGATTTAACCCTTCTCTATTACAAGACTTAGATTTCATCCAATTTATTAAAGACCAGATTTCATTTTTCTTTTTAACTAATTTTACAGAAGAAATCTCCGGTGGGATAATATGGAATACTTTTAATCCATGGTCAAATTATTTCATATTCCGCTGGATTGAAAAAACGAACTAATAATGAAATACGTATATTAGCTGACAAGATTAAAGAAATCGATAAAATATATTCTGTCACTCCCAATCTGGAGCTTTTTAAAAAGAGAACAAAACACCAACAGCAACATCGTTTATTATTAACATCTTCAATTGAAAATCTACTACTTAAAAACAAAAGTCAATTTTATATACATGGTGACAAATCTGGTAAATTATTCACCAACCAATTGAAAGCTACTTTATCTAGACGTCAGATTAATAAAATTCGTAAACCAGGTGGTATCTACACAATAGATCAAGTTCAAATTAACAAATCCTTTCAAGAATTTTATTCTTCTTTATACCATTCAGAATCCCCTGAGGATCCTACGTTAATGTATGAATTTTTAAGAGATCTGAAGATTCCCCAACAAGCTTTAAATGAACGCTCTACATTAGATGCTCCCATTTTGGAGGAAGAAATAAAGAAAGTAATATTTTCAATGAATTCAGGTAAAGCACCCGGCCCTGACGGATATACAGCTGAATTTTTCAAATCCTTTTCTGATATTCTTTTTCCTTGGTTAGCCAAAATTTTTAAAGATGCCCTATCAGTGGGTAAACTACCACAATCTTTCTATGAAGCGACTATTTCTTTAATTCTTAAAAAGGATAAAGATCCCACTGATTGTGCATCTTATAGACCTATTTCTTTATTGAATGTAGATTCAAAAATATTTTCCAAAATATTGGCCTTTAGATTGGAAAAGGTTCTTCCACAAATTATCTCTGAAGACCAGATGGGATTTATCCAGAATCGTTATCTACATTTTAACATTAGGAGATTAGTGAATATTATATATACCCCTTCATCCCAAATTCCAGAATGTGTAGTTTCACTAGATGCTGAAAAGGTGTTTGACAGAGTCAAATGGGAATATCTATTCAGTACACTTCAAAAATTCAATTTTAGCTCTAAATTTATATCAGTGATAAAAGTGATTTATTATACACCTATGGCTTCAATACTTACTAATAATCAAAGATCTCCTTTGCTTCAGCTTTTTCAAGGTACTAGACAAGGCTGCCCGTTAAGCCCTTTATTATTTGATATTGCTTTAGAACCTTTGGCTATTGCACTTTGGGATTCTTCAAATATATATGGTATTACTCGTGGACAGAAGATTCATAAGATATCTCTTTACGCAGATGACCTGTTACTTTATATTTCTAATCTGGACGAATCTATCCCCGCAGTACTATCACTACTAGATCAGTTTAGTGTTTTTTCTGGCTATAGATTAAATCTTAATAAGAGTGAATTTTTTCCATTAAATATGCAAACCCCAATTTACAGGCAATTACCTTTTAGATTGGCAACTGACTATTTTATGTATTTAGGTGTTAAAATTACCAAGAAGCATAAGGACTTATTTAAAGCTAATCTATTGCCTTTAATTGACCATGTTAAACAATTATTTACTAAGTGGTCCCCACTGGCTTTATCATTGGTAGGCCAAATTAATGGGTTAAGATGAATATTTTACCAAAATTTTTATATTTATTTCAAGTGATTCCAACTTTCATCCCGAAATCTTTTTTTGACACTATTGATTCTAAAACTATTTCATATATTTGGCAGAATAAAAACCCAAGGTTAAGTAAGAAATATTTACAAAAACTAAAAAAGGATGGTTGTATGGCCCTGCCTAACTTTACGTTATATTATTGGGCAATTAATAGCACATATTTAATTTTTTGGATACAAGATTCAGATGTAATTCAATGCCCCAAATGGGTACACCTTAAGCACATATCAGTACTTGAATTTTCATTAGTTTCTATTTCAGGAGCTTCACTCCCTTTTGCACTTATCAAATTAAGTAAACATATGATGCACTCTGTACTACCTCGATGCACTCTGTTCAATAGCGATGCACCCAGCTCTAACTCGATGCACCCAGCTCTAACTCGATGCACCCAGCTCTAACTCGATGCACTCAATACTTCTGTTGCGGGAAAAGGTCCTTTCAGGTCTCAAAGGCAGAGGTGTCCGAACACAGTCTTTGGATTTTAAAAAGAATTTATTTACAAAGACAAACGCGGGAACAGAATGACTAGAATGGATGCGCATTCACATGCACATACTTGGGTAATCATGAAACGTGAAGGGATTCGCAACGGGGGTGAAGTGCACACACATGAACACACACACACACACACACACACACGCAGAGCTAGGTACAGACAGTCAGGGAAAAATGCAATACAGTGCCTGAACCCCTCCCTGCTTCTAGGACAAGCAACGGATCTATGCTACTGGGAATCTACTTAAAGACACCCCTAAATCCCTGTGGATGCGCACACTCTTACCAGTGGTCACTCGACGTGGTTTCAACCCCAGGCAGTCAAAGAGAGTGGGCCACCCACACGGGGCATCCCTTATTGTGCTGGAGAGCTGGGTGGAGCTCGCCCAAGTAATTCAAGAAGTCCAATGGGTTGTGGCCAGTTATGAGAGGTGTGCACAGGGGCCAATGGTCAGAGTGTGCTGCTAAATGGCTGGGTGGGGCTAGACCCTGATTGACAGTGCTGTCACTTTCAACCAGTACTCAGTGGTGTCACATGACAGCCATGAACTTTCACATTACAACTATCTCGATGCACCCTGTTCTACCTCGATGCACTCTGTACTCCCTCGATGCACTCTGTTCTACCTGAGAGCACTCTGTACTACCTCAATGCACTGTTCTACGTCAGCCCACTCTGTACTCCCTCGCTGCATTCTGTACTCCCTCACTGCATTCTGTACTACCTTGATGCACTCTGTTCAACCTCCATGCACTGTGTTCTACCTCAATGCACTCTGTCCCAACTCAATGCACTGTCTTCTACCGGAATGCACACTGTACTAACTCTATGCCTTCTGTTCTACCTCAATGCACTCTGGTCTACCTCGATGCACTCTGTTCTATCTCGATGCGCTCTGTTCTATCTCGATGCACTCTGTACTACCTTGATGCACTCTGGACTCCCTCGATGCACTCTGTTCTGCCTCGATGCAACTTGTACTACCGCAATGCACTCTGTTCTACCTCAGTCCACTCTGCATTACCTCGATTCACTCTGTTCTACCTCGATGCACTCTGTAGTAACCCTATGCATGCTGTACAATCAAATGCACTCTGTACTACCTGGATGCACCCTGTTCTAACTCCATGCACCCTGTTCTACCACAATGCACTCTGTTCTAACTCCATGCACCCTGTTCTAACTCCATGCACTCTGTTCTAACTCCATGCACCCTGTTCTACCTCAATGCACTTTGTACAAACTCAATGCACTCTGTTCTACCTCAATGCACACTGTGCGATCTCAATGCAGTCTGTTCTACCTTGATGCACTCTGTACTAACTCAGTGCACTCTGTTCTACCTCAATGCACTCTGTATTACCACAATGCACTTTGGTATGCCTCGTTGCACTCTGTACATCCTCAAGGCACACTGTTCTAACTTGATGCACCCTGTTCTACCTCAATGCACTCTGTTCTACCTCAGTGCAGTCTGTTTTAGCTAGATGCACTCTGTTTTACCTGGATTCACCCTGTTCTACCTCAATGCATTCTTTTCTACCTCGATGCACTCTGTACTACTCGATACAACCGGTTCGAACCCAATGCACTCCGTACTACCTTGATGCACTCTGTACTACCTCAATGCACTCTAGTCTACCTCAATGCACTCTGTTCTACCTTGATGCATTCTGTTCTACTTCGATGTACCCTGTTCTACCTAAATGCACTCGGTACTAACTCAATGCACTCTGCTCTACCTCAATGCACTCGATACTACCGCACTCCACTGTGTTCTACCTCAATGCACTCTGTACTACCTTAATACACTCTATACTACCTCAATGCACTTTGGTGTACCTCATTGCACTCTGTACTCTCACCAACTTTTACCGATGCACCATGGAAAGCATCCTATCTGGATGTATCACGGCTTGGTACAGCAACTGCTCTGCCCAGGACCGCAAGAAACTGCAGAGAGTTGTGGACACAGCCCAGCACATCACGGACACCAGCCTCCCCTCCTTGGACTCTGTGTTTACCTCTCGTCGTCTTGGTGAAGCAGCCAGCATAATCAAAGACCCCACCCACCCGGGCCATTCTCTCTTCTCTCCTCTTCCATCAGGTAGAAGATACAGGTGCCTGAGGGCACGTACCACCAGACTTCAGCTTCTATCCTACTGTGAAAAGACTATTGAACGGTTCCCTTATACAATGAGATGGACTATGACCTCACGATCTGGGTCCCGCCACCGGGCGGTGCAGGTGTGGGTCTGGGTGTGTCTTGGTGGGTGTGGGTGTGTTAGTGGGTCCCGCCGCCAGGTGGTGTGTGTGGGTCTGACTGTGACTGTGTGTCGGTGTGTGTGGGTGGGTCTCACCACCAGGTGGTGTGGTTGTAGGTCTGTGTGTCGGTGTGTCGGTGGGTCCACTGCTGGGCGGTGTGGATGTGGGTCTGACTATGTGTCGGTGTTTGTGGGTGTGGCTGTGTCATTCGGTCCCACCGCTGGGTGGTGTAGGTGTGGGTCTGGATGTGTGTCGGTGGGTGTGGGTGTGTTGGTGGGTCCCGCCGCCAGGTGGTGTGTGTGTGTGTGTGGGTTTGACTGTGACTGTGTGTCAGCATGTGTGGGTGTGTCGGTGGGTCCCACCAGCGGGTGGTGTGGTTGTAGGTCTGACTGTGTGTTGGTGGGTCCCACCGCTGGGCGGTGTGGATGTGGGTCTGACTATATGTCGGTGTTTGTGGGTGTGGCTGTGTCATTAGGTCCCACCGCCAGGCAGTGTGTGTCTGACAACGTGTCAGTGTGTGTGGGTGCGTCAATGGGTCCTGCCGCCATGCGGTGTGGGTGTGACTGTGTCTGTGTATCAGTGGGTGTGGGTGTGTGGGTCCCTCCGCTGGGCGGAGTGGGTGTCGGTCTGAACGTGTGTCGGTGTGGGTGGGTGCGGGTGTGTCAGTGGGTCCCGCGCCGGACGGTGTGGGTGTGGTTCTGGCTGTGACTATGTGTCGGTTTGTGTGGATCCTGTCGCCGGGCGGCGTTGGTGTGGGTCTGACTGTGTGTTGGTGTGTGTCAGTGGGTGTGGGTCCTGCCGCCGGGCGGTGTGGCTGTGGGTCTAACTGTGTGTCGTTGTGTATGGGTGTGTCGGTGGGTCCCACCACAGAGTGGTGTGGGTCTGAATGAGTGTCAGTGGGTGTGGGTGTGTCGGTGTGTGGGTGAGTGGGTTTGTGTGGGGTCTGGAGGGGTGGTGCAGATGGGGGGGTTTGGGGGATGATTGGGATGGGGTAGTTGGGGCGATGTGTGTGGGGGGGTCTGGGGGGTTGGGGTGGTGGGGATGGGAGTGTGGGGAGTGTTGGGGGGTCTGTGGGGTGTTTAGGGGGTAGGATGGGGTGGATGGGTGTGTGTGGAGTTTTGGGTGTTTGGGGGAGTTTGGCGTGGGTGGTGGGGATGGGGGGGTTTTGGGGGTAGGTGGGGTGAGGTTTGTGTGGGGTCTGGGGGTATTTGGGGGGATGATGGGGATGGGTGTGTGGGGGTTTGGGGGTGTTGGGGTTTGGGTGGTAGGTGGGGGGTTGGGTGCGTGGGGGGTCTATAGGTGTTGGGGATGGGTATTTGGGGGTTCGTGGGGATAGGGGGTTGGGGGAGTAGGTGGTGGGGATTGCTGTGTGTGGCATCTGCGGGATCGGGGGGTGGTGGGGATGGGGGGTTTGGGGGTGGTGAGGGGATGAGTGTGTGTGGTGTCTGGGGCCAGTTTGGGGATGGGGGTTTTGGGGGATGGGTGTGTGTGGGGTCTGGGGTGGTAGTGTAGATCGGGGAGTTTGGGGTGTGGTGGGGATGAGTGTGTGTGGGTCTTGGAGGGTTTGGGTGTTAGTTGGGGTCTGGGGGTTGGGGTGGTAGGAACGGGGGTTTGTGGGGGTAGGTAGGGGGATGGGTTGGTGTGTGTGTTCTGGGGGCATTTCGGGGGGTTTGGGCAGTTGTGGGGATGGAGGGGTTTGGGGGTTTCAGGCGGTACGTAGAGGGGTTGGCTGTGTGTGGGGTCTATGGGGGTTTGCGTGGGTTGGGGATGGGGGTTTTGGGGGGTAGGTTGGGATTGAGTGTGTGTGGGGTCTGGGGATCGGGGGTTTGGGGGGTAAGTGGGGAGGTTGAGTGTGTGTGGGGTTGGGGGGGTAGGTGGGGGGATGGGTGTGTGTGTCATGTCTGGAGTGGTGTTGGAGGGTGGGGATGGGGGTTTGGGGGTCATAGGGATGAAGGGGATGGCTGTGTGGGGGGTCTGGAGGGTTGGGGGGTAGGTGGGGGTGGTGTCTGGGGTGGTGGGAATGGGTGGTTTGTGGGGGTGGGGAGGTTGAGGTAGGTGCAGGGATGGTTGGGGGGTTGGGTGTGTGTGGGGTCTGGGGTGGTGTTGGGAGGGTGGGGATGGGTGTTTGGCGTGGTGGGAATGGGGGGTTAAGTGGGGGGCTGGGTGTGGGGTGTCTGGGGTGTTGGGGATGGGTGTGTGGGGGGTCATGGTGGTTTGGTGGGAATGGGGGGTTGTGGGGGTAGGTGGGGGGATGGGTCTGTGTGGGGTCTGGGGGGCATTTGGTGGGGATGGGGTGTTTGGGGCAGTACGTAGGGTGTTTGGGTGTGTGCGGGGTCTGGGGTGGTGGGGGGGTGGGGAGGCGGGGTTGGGGTTGGTGATGGGAGGGTTTGTGGGTAAGTGGGGGGGTGAAGGGTTTGTGGGGGGTCTCGGGGGTATGGGTGTGGGGGTCTGGGATGGGCTTTGTGGGGGCAGTTTGGGGGGTTGGGATGGGGGTTTGGGGGTAGGTGCTGGTTTGTGTGTGGGGGGTCTGGGGGCAGTTTTGGGGTGGTGGGGATGGGTGTGTTGGGGATGATGGAATTGGGATGGAGAGGATGGGGGTTTGGGGTTAGGATGGGGGGATGGGTGTGTGGTCTGGGGGTTTTAGGGGGTAGTGGAAATGGGGGTTGGAGTGTGGTGGGATGGGGGTAGGATGGGGGGATGTGTGTGTAGGGGGGCTGGGGGGTTTGCTGAGGGGGAGATGGGTGGGAATAATTGATACAGGCATCAAGGGGGAAAGACAGTGTGCTGGTGGGGGCAGGGGATTGAGGGGGGATAATAGGAGGGAAAGGGAGATACAGGGAAGAATGGAGATGGGGAGAGGGAGGAGATAAAAGGGGTGAAAGAGGGGAGTGATGGGGGGAGATGAACAGGGAGAAGGGGAGAAATATACGGGTGGGGAATGGGAATGAGGTGGCAGTGAGTTGGGGCGGGGAGGCGAAAGGGGGCAGGTAGAGGGGAGGAGGCCGAGTGTCAGCAGAGAAGGGATGTAAAGGGGGAGATAGAGGATGAAAGAGAGAGGGATGGGAACAGAGGAGATAGGGTATATATAGAGGGGGTCTATAGGACATAGAACAGCATAGCACTGGACAGGCCATTCGGCCCGAGATGTTGTGCTGGTCTTGATGCCAATTTATACTAAATGTCCTCCTCCTGTGTTTCATATTCATTTCGCATTCTCTTCATATTCATGTGTCTATCTGAAAGCCTCTTAAACTCTTCCAGTTCTGAATCCAAACTTGCAATTCACCTTGGATGCCATGCACCATGATCTGCCTCTAGGTAACCCATTCCCAGCACCTCATATCGCCTTTAAACTTCCCCACACCTCCCCCACCCCCCAGTCTTAAAAGCATGTCCTCTGTAATTTCACGTTTCTACCCTGGGGAAAAGATTCTGACTGTCTACCCTATCAATGCCTCCCATAATTTTAAAAACCTCTATGAGGTCTCCCCCTCAGCCTCCGACACTCTAGGGAGAACAACCCAAGTCTGTCCAACCTTTCCTTGTAGTTCATACCCTCTAATCCAGGCAGCATCCTGGTAAAGCTCTTCTGCACCCTCTCCAAAGCCTCCACATCACTCCTGTAATGGGGCGACCAGAACTGCTCACAATACCCCCAGTGTGGTCTGACTGAAGTTTTATGCAGCTGCAACACAACTTCCTTATTCTTATATTTGACACTCCTACCAATGAAGGCAAGCATGTCATATGCCTCCTTTACCACCTTATCCACTTGAGTAGCCACTTTCAGTGAACTGTGGACGTGGATCTCAAAATCCCTCTGTACCTCAATGCTATTAAGAGGCCTACCATTAACTGTATACTTTCCCAGGGCGCCAATGCTCAAAACAAGAGGACATGGCTTTAAGGTAATGGGTGGGAAGTTCAAGGGAGATGTCAGAGGGAGGTTTTTCACCCAGAGAGTGGTTGGTGCATGGAATGCGCTACCTGGGGTGGTGGTGGAGCCTGATACATTGGACAAGTTCAAGAGATTGTTAGATAAGCATATGGAGGAATTTAAAATAGAAGGATATGTGGGAGGAAGGGGTTAGATAGTCTTAGGAGTGGTTTGAAGGGTGGCACAACATGGTGGGCCGAAGGGCCTATATTGTGCCGTATTGTTCTATGGTTCTCCTTTCATTTGACTTCCCTAAGTGCAACACCTCACACTTGCCCGGATTAAGCTCTATCTGCGACTTCTCTGCCCATATCTGTAACTGATCTGTATCCTGCAGTATTCTTTGATCGTCCTTTACTCTGTCCACAGCTCCACCAAACTTACTAATGCACCCATCTATATTTTCATCCAAATCATTGATATATATCACAAACAGAGGTTCCAGCACTGATCCTTGTGGAACACAACTAGTCACAGACCACCAGCCAGAATAACAGCCTTCCACCCCTACTCTCTGTCTTCCAGTTCCGAATCCAAACTTGCAATTCCCCTTGGATCCCCTGTATCTTCATCTTCTGAATCAACATATCATAGGGGACTTTATCAAATGCCTTACTAAAGTCCATGTAGATAATGTTCACTGCCTTACCCTCATTGAGCCTTTGTCATCTCCTCAAAAAACTCTTATCAAGTTTGTAAGGCACGACCTGCCCTGCACAAAGCCGCACTGACTGTCCCTGAGCAGGCCATGCCTTTCCAAATGCACATAAGTCCTATCTCTCAGTACCCTCTCCAATAGCTTCCCTACCACTGACATGAGGCTCGCTGGCCTATAATTTCCTGGATTATCCCTATTTCCCTTCATGAACAAAGGCACAACATTTGCTGCTCTCCAGTCCTCTGGGACCTCGCCTGTTGCTAGTGAGGACACAAAGATCTTTGTCAAAGCCCCAGCATCTCCTCATTTGGTTCTTTCAATATTCTGGGATATATGCCATCAGGCCCTGGGGACTTAACCATTTTAATGCTTTTCAGAAAACCCAGCACTACCTCCTCCTTAATCTCAAAATGAACATGTCCCACTCTGTTGTCATTGTCCTCCAAATCCTTCTCCTGGGTAAACACCGACACAAAGTACTCATTCAGTACCTCAACCACTTGCTCTGACTCCAAGCACAAATTCCCTCCTTTATGCTTGAGTGCATCTATCTTCTCCTTAGTTATCCTCTTTTTCTCAATGTAAGAACAGAATACCTTGGGATTCTCCAAGGTCATTTCATGGCCCCTTTTGGCCTTCCTAATCCCCTGCTAGAGCATTTTCCTATCTTTATATTCCACAAGGGCCCAGTCTGAATTTAGTTTCCTATATCTTATGTATGCTTCATTTTCTTTCCTGACGAAATTTAGGATCTCTTGGGTCATCCAAGGTTCCCTTACCTTACCATCTTTATTCTTACCGGAACATGCCGACCCCGAACTCTGATCAGCTGGTCTTTAAACATCTCCCATGTCAGACATGGATTTGTCCGACAGCAGCTGCTCCCAATCAACACCCCTTAGCTCCTGTCATAATTTGTCCTTCCCCAATTTAGTACCTTCCCACAAGATCCGATTTTATCCTTCCTCATAACCATCTTAGAACAATGAGTTGTGGTCACTATTCCCATAATGCTAGCTGGCCTGCTGAGTTCCTCCAGCATCATAGTGTTTTTCATCCCAAAACGTTCACCCACTATCAGGTCTGTCACCTGGCCTGGCTCATTTCCCACAGCCAGGTCCAGTATGTTCTCTCCTCTCGTTGGACTCTCCACAGACTGTTTCAAGAATGCTTCTTGGATGCACTGAAGAAACCTTGTCCCATCTAAGCCTCTTGCATTAGGAAGTTCCAATCAATACTGGGGAAGTTAAAGTCCCCCACTATGACAACCCTGTTGATTCTGCACCTTTCCAAAGTCTGTCTACATATCTGTTCCTCCACCTCTCGCTGGCTATTGGGGGGGTCTCTAATATACAGTATTCCCATCAGTATAACTGCACATTTCTTATTTTTGAGCTCCACCCAAATTGCCTGTGGATAAGCCCTTCAGTATGTCCTCTCTGAGCACTGCTGTGACATTCTCCCTTATTAGTGTAACCCCTCCACCTCTTTCATGCCCCTCTCTATAACGTCTAAAACAGCGAAAATCAGGAATGTTGAACTGCCAGTACTGTCCCTCACATAACCAGGACACTGTAATGGCAGCAACATCGTAAATCATAGTTCATCCTCCTTCCCCATAATACTCCTAGTGTTGGAATAAACACATTTCAGCCCATCAGTCCCAGCACGGTTATCAGCCTGTCCCTTTACACTCCTTTTTGGTCTTACTTGTCATACCATCGTTCTTGCCCTCAGCCCTACCACCTGTTGCCCTGCTGCTGTGGTTCCCATGCCCCTGCCACTCTAGTTTAAACCCCCCAATAGCAGCGGAGAGGGAACTGGGATATGTAGAGGAGACAGAGGGGGTGAGGGAGGAGGGGGATGTATGGGGTGATATCAGGAAGAGATGGGGAGAAACGGGTCAAAGGAGGGAAGCGATAAAGGGGGAGACAGTGAGGGAATATAGACGGAGATGAAATGGGGAGATGGGGGGGGATACAAGGGGAGGGTGGGTGAGACAGAAGGGAGGTAGGGCAGCCGATAGATGAGGAGGGAGATGGATAGGGGCGAGTTAGACGGGGGTAAGACAGAGGCAGTGGGTTGAGGGGAGATTGAGAGGGACAGAATGGAGAGGGAGATAGAGAGGAGCAACAGTTGGGGGTCTAAGGGGGGGCTGAGGAGGCTAAGTGGGGAGAGATAAGTGGGGAGAGGCTCCCTCTTCCAGTCTTTCTCCCTCTCTGTCTGTTGGTCTGCTTTCTCTGACTCCCTCTTGTTCTCTCCATCTCCCTCTCTCTTTTTCTCCTCCCCTCCCCCCCTGCATTTTGAGAGAAGACACCAAAGACATTCTCTCCATTGCACTTGGTCGGTCTCTCTCCACCCTCTTCTGTCTCCCTCTTTTTCTTTCCCTCTCTCTCTTCCCCATTTCTCTCAGTCTTACCTCTCTTTACTTAGCTTCCAGTGCAGTATAAAGTACCCGGTCTGAGCCAAGCTCTTCCATCTTTTGTGTTCTTCAATGTTGTAATGTTCTTTTGCAATGTTTGGACTAATTTCCATCAACTGAATCCAACTGTTGCACAATAAACCCCTTCTCTTTCTCTGAGGAGGAACTCCAGAGCACTTTTAACTCTCTTTGTTAGTAGCCAGTGTAGAGTAAGGTTGACTAACTTTGTGTTCTCAGTGGGCTGGACAGATACAAATGTTTTTCTCATTTTCAGTCAGTTAACTACTTTAACTTCTAAGTTTGGCCCTTGTTAGTCTGAAAATTGCAATTAAGAAAGGTTGTAAAGCAAGAAAATATAATGCAAAGTTTAACCAATTTATTTGGAAAGGCAGAGCATTGTAACACTTCTGTGAACTGTAGCCTGAGTCACAGGGGTCCGGTGGCATCCTAGTTCCCTCATGTTCAGTATAATAAAAAAAACTGTCTGACAGGCCTCTATCCAGTGAAACTAAATAGTTACAACTGATCCATCAGAAGGCAGTTTTATTGTTATATTCCCCTGCTTGATGCAGATGATCAATAATTAAATGGCAAACGTTTTTGTGTTAAAGGAGACAGGAAATAAGTTGATTTCTCCTGAGTGAAAACTTTAGATTATATTTAGTTGGACATTCAAGCAAATTTAATTTCATACCTTGTGTCATATTTGAAGCAGTCATATAATTTAATTAGCTGCATTTTTCTATAGCTCTGGAAATGCAACCAACATTATTTAACATGTTTTGGAACTTAAT
This sequence comes from Pristis pectinata, assembly GCF_009764475.1. Taxonomy (NCBI): domain Eukaryota; kingdom Metazoa; phylum Chordata; class Chondrichthyes; order Rhinopristiformes; family Pristidae; genus Pristis; species Pristis pectinata. The sequence goes on along the minus strand of NC_067439.1, from coordinate 16,826,755 downwards.
GGCTGAAACATTGGCCCTGAACATTTTACAGGAAAGGCCACAGAATGAGGTATTAATTAGCCTATATGTGAACTGCACCAACATCACCATGTTTGTACCTGGGTTTTCTTATAATTACCAGTTTTCAGTGCACTATTGCTTCATTTTTAAAAAAATATTGGATTAATGTGAACATTGCTTTACATTTAGAGTTGGACAATCAAGAGGGAGTCAACTTGTATAAAAAATGCATTCCTATCTTTGTAGCAAAATTTGAATGAAAATTTCAATCTGGTGGTTACATGCTGCTATAATCACCTGTTCAGAAACAAGAAAGAAACCTCAAACTAATTTTGAAAGGTTTACCAACAAAGCTTTGACTGTATCCATTCCACATACACAAGTGGTATAAATATCTGATGCACAATAGCTCTTCCAAAGCACCTTCTTAAATACTGGATAAATCAGGCTGGGCAAAAGAAGTTGTATCAAACAGTGCATAATCTTAGAAAAGAAATAAGCAGGAGTTTGAGATAGCGTAAAGAGCAAATTAAATAAATATTTGATTAAAGATAGCTCTGCAAAGTTCAATTATAATTATTTCAACAAAATGAATTAGGATAGCGATATAATATTTAAGCTTTGAGAGCGCACCTTAAAATTATTTAAAAATTACACTTGTCTTTATCTGGACGAACCCTTGCATCAGCTTTTAGTACCTGCTCAGGCAGTTCCTTATAAACAGATGCTGAGGGCTACATTAGAAAAACATTCATATAGGAGCATTTAGGCATGGAGTTAAAGAGATTGACAAATATTTGTTTTCCAAATGTACTGTTTGCTCTCATAAACTTGTCATTTAATGAAAATAAAGAGATTTTGGGTACCCCATAATATCAACACTGTGACTGTTGCAAACAGAATGTGGTTGCTTGAATTCAATGGTTATTTCAGTTATTAGAATTGAAACAGTTATTAGTATGCAGTTACAATGGTTCTACTACCTAACAATGCAGCAACGTGACATCCCATTACCAGCATTATGGAAAGGAAAAAGGGTTTGTTTTATATAATATTTCAAGATAAGGCTAAGGCACTTTTTTTCCAACCTTTTCCCCCATTCGCAAAAAAGATGCATAAAATATCAAGACTTTTCAATGTACACTGAAGTATAAATCTATATCAAGACTCAGTAATTGATTATTGTGTGCAAAAGCAGCGTGTCCAATTTACATATCTGGTTCAGGTATTTTTAAAAAATTGTATATGTCATAAAATCCACTTTAGTTATTTGTTCTTTTTACAAGCATTTGTCATCCAGCAGAAAGGACGGGGAACTAGGTAGAATTCATGGGTTGTTAGAAGTGTACAAGCGTCTTCATTATCCCAGCTGATCTTCATATTGCTTCCGGAAGCAGTCGCCAGCCGGGAAGAAGTCCCAGCACCGTTCCTGGTACATCTTCCACACATATGATTCCTGAACAAAAACAAGAATAAGAATGGGTCAATGTTTAAGCTAAGTCTCAATTTTCATTTCCATTGGTGAGAGTGGTCAGGCAAGGCCACTGCCTGACAGGTGCTGACCGACCAAGATAGAAAGCTCTTTCTGCACTCAGGATTTTGCTGGTAATTTCAAGAATATTGATCAGGAAAGCGATTCAGCTTCTTTCGGTTCATCCACTGAGAAAAATCCTAAAATAGCCACTATTCCACAATCAATTCTCTCTGAAAAGATTCCAAGGTTTTCAGCCTCATTCATTTTACTGGAAGTCTATGGCTGACTACTCATTGTTTTTTTCCAGATAAAGTTAATATTTTACTATTTGCCTAATGTATTTTTTCTATGTTCACTTTTTTAACTGAAATATCCCCAATTTACCCTTTTTATTTTCCTAAAGATCTTAAAGACCTTTCCTAATCTCACCTCTCACATATCTGATGCCGGCTCATCCGTTTCACAAAGCTCAGGGGATAACTTTAAATTCTGCAGACTAGTAGTTTGAATGAGATGTTTTATTTAACAAACTTTAGCAGACAGTTGTGGGTTTAATGGGGGCTGGATGGATGAAAGGGAGACAACCTGCTCTCAGGTGGTGGCCCAGGAGCCTTACTCTTAAGCTCTTTCATTCATTTACCCACCAGATTTTCCAACACACATACGACAGCCCAATGAATGCACGGCCCTCGAAGAAGCTAGAATTTGAATTTCACTTATCTTTGGTGCACTGAGTCAGTTTTGCATTTAGTGCTACTGTCATAGCAGATTCCCTCAACAAAGATCCAAAGTTGGTCAAGAAATACTTTTGAAACAACTTTTCGGTTGTTTTACAACCAGAAAGATAAGCTAAAATGGGACCAGCTGGTTTCCCAATGGGACCAAGCTCAAATGAACACACTTCTGATACTTTGGTTGCCCAACAATCTGAGAGAGCATTATGAAAGGTGCTGCCTATCTACAGTGGCATGCAAAAGTTTGGGCACCCCTGGTCAAAATTTCTGTTACTGTGAATAGCTAAGCGAGTAAAAGATGACCTGATTTCCAAAAGGCATAAAGTTAAAGATGACACATTTCTTTAATATTTTAAGCAAGATTACTTTTTTACTTCCACCTTTTAGTTTCAAAATAACAAAAAAGGAAAAGGGCCTGAAGCAAAAGTTTGGGCCCCCTGCATGGTCAGTACTTAGTAACACCCCCTTTGGCAAGTATCACAGCTTGTAAATGCTTTCTGTAGCCAGCTAAGAGTCTTTCAATTCTTGTTTGGGGGATTTTCACCCAGTCTTCCTTGTGAAAGGCATCTAGTTCTGTGAGATTCTTGGGCCGTCTTGCATGCACTGCTCTTTTGAGGACTATCCACAGATTTTTGATGATGGTTAGGTCGGGGGACTGTGAGGGCCATGGCAAAACCTTCAGCTTGTGCCTCTTGAGGTAGTCCATTGTGGATTTTGAGGTGTGTTTAGGATCGTTATCCTGTTGTAGAAGCCATCCTCTTTTCATCTTCAGCTTTTTTACAGATGATGTGATGTTTGCTTCCAGAATTTGCTGGTATTTAATTGAATTCAGTCTTCCCTCTACCAGTGAAATGTTCCCCGTGCCACTGGCTGCAACACAAGCCCAAAGCATGATCGATCCACCCCCATGCTTAACAGTTAGAGAGATGTTCTTTTCATAAAATTCTGCACCCTTTTTTCTCCAAACTTTCCTGCATGCTCACCACAAAATTCAGCGTCAGAAGTTTGCAAAGGAACATCTAAACAAGCCTGATGCATTTTGGAAACAAGTCCTGTGGACTGATGAAGCTAAAATGGAACTTTTTGGCCGCGATGAGCAAAGGTATGTTTGGAGAAAAAAGGGTGCAGAATTTCATGAAAAGAACACCTCTCCAACTGTTAAGCATGGGGGTGGATCGTTTATGCTTTGGGCTTGTGTTGCAGCCAGTGGCACGGGGAACATTTCACTGGTAGAGGGAAGAATGAATTCAATTAAATACCAGCAAATTCTGGAAGCAAACATCACATCATCTGTAAAAAAGCTGAAGATGAAAAGAGGATGGCTTCTACAACAGGATAACGATCCTAAACACACCTCAAAATCCACAATTGACTACCTCAAGGGGAACAAGCTGAAGGTTTTGCCATGGCCCTCATATTCCTCTGACCTAAACATCATCAAAAATCTGTGGTTAGTCCTCAAAAGAGCAGTGCATGCAAGACGGCCCAAGAATCTCACAGAACTAGAAGCCTTTTGCAAGGAAGAATGGGTGAAAATCCCCCAAACAAGAATTGAAAGACTCTTAGCTGGCCACAGAAAGCACTTACAAGCTATGATACTTGCCAAAGGGGGTGTTACTAAGTACTGACCATGCAGGGTGCCCAAACTTTTTCTTCGGGCCCTATTCCTTTTTTGTTATTTTGAAACTGTAAAAGATGGAAATAAAAAAGTAATCTTGCTTAAAATATTGAAGAAATGTGTCATCTTTAACTTTATGCCTTTTGGAAATCAGGTCATCTTTTACTCGCTTAGCTATTCACAGTAACAGAAATTTTGACCAGGGGTGCCCAAACTTTTGCATGCCACTGTATATGAAGTGCACCTTTCATAATGCTCTGACACTGTGAGTAGAACTGCTGCCACACAGCTCCAGTGGCCTATGTTCAATCCTGACACCCGATACTGTATGTATGGAGTTTGCTCTGCGATCAAGTTTCCTCCCACATCACAAAGATGTGCTGGATGGGAGGTCAATTGATCACAGTAAATTGCTCCATGTCTGTCGGTGAGTGGTAGAATCTGGGAGAAGTTGATTGGTATGTGCAGAGGATCTCTGCAGGAATGGTGTAACTGGGTGCTCAGTGGTCAGCATGGACTTGGTGGGCCGAAGGGCATTCTTCCGTGCTGAATAACTTGATGATTCTATGAACTCACATTGGCTGCCAGGTGAGCTCCCAGATTCACTCAAAGGGACATGGAAGTCCTGTTCAACAAGATACATGCCAAGAGGAAGGTCCTGTGCACCAAGTGGACTGTGACACTTGCTGGGCCCAGCTGGAGGTGGCAACAGTGAGAATCCCAGTCCAACTGAGAAGTGCAGAAAGACATTTCTGGTGCTGACAATTCATATCAGGGTCCGCTGCTGGGTGCTTAAAACATGCTCTCTCGTATGAACACATACACACAATGTCATCACGTACACACTCACATACAGAGTGACCACACACACATTCAGTCACCACACACACACACACACACACACACAGTGACTATATATTGTGACCAGTGACCACACACACACACACACACACACACACACACACACACACACACAAAGTGACTACACACAATTGCCACGCACACAGAATGACCACACATACACATACAGTGACCACATACACATCTGATCAAATGTACCCTAGGACATTGTGGGAAGCCAGGGAATAAATTGCAGGGGCTCTGGCAGAGATATTTGCATCATCATGGTGAGCCATGGGTGAGGTACTGGAAGATTGGAGGGTGGCTAATGTTGTGCTTTATTTAAGAACAACTGCAAGGATAAGGTAGGGAACGACAGGCTGGTGAGCCTAATATCAGTGGTGGGAAAGTTACTGAAGGCAATGCTGAGAGACAGGATCGATCTGCATTTGGACAGGCAGGGACTGATTAGGAATAGTCAGCATGGCTTTGTGCATGGGAAATCATGTCTCATAACAGAGTTATTTGAGGAGGTGACAGGGAGGGACCTCTAAGTGGACTTGGCAGGGCTTTTGAAAAGGTCCCACATGGTAGGCTGGTGCAGAAGGTTAGATCACACAGGATCCAGGGTGAGCAAGCCAACTGGATACAAAATTGGCTTGGTGGAGGAAGACAGATGATGGAGGTAGAGGGTTGTTTTTAGATTGGAGTCCTGTGACCTGTGGTGTGCTGCAGGGGTCGGTGCTGGGCCCTCTGTTGTTTGTCATATATATTAATGATTTGGATTACAATGTTGTTAACATGATTAGTAAGTTTGCAGATGACACAAAAATTGGTGGTGCAGTGAAGAAGATTGTGTAAGATTACAACAGGATCTAGATGAACTGGGGAAGTGGGCCGAGGAATGACAGGTGGAATTTAAGTCAGACAAGTTCAAGGTGTTGCACTTTGGTCAGTTAAATGAGGTCAGGACTTACACAGTAAATGGTAGGGCCCTGGACACTGTTGTTGTGCAGAGAGACCTAGGGGTACAGGTACATAGTTCTCTGAAAGTGACAACACAGGTAGACAGGATGGTGAAGAAGGTGTTTGGCACACTTGCCTTCATCAGACAAGGCACTGAGTTGCTACGTAATGTTACAACTGTGTAATTTATTGGTGAGACCACACTTGGAGGGTCTTCCCAACTCACTGTCTGCCCACCTTTGTTCACCCCACACCCCGCCCCATATCGGTAGAAATACTTCATAACATAAAGGTCAGAAAGGCAACATACCTGACCCGTGTGTTCAGTTTCATCTTTGTTAATTAGATACATCAGGAAGAACCTGAAATAGAGAGACTGTGAACTTGATGAATAAGGTGCAAGCAACATATAGAATGAGACAAAGCTGAAAACTAAGACGCGAGCAATTGGAAGCCACGGAATGGTCAGAGATAAGCATGAGTTCACATACAAGACCCTGGTGCTCCCTATGATGTTGATGAGTCTCTACAACAATTAAAAACACTATTCAGTGAGATATAAGGTGAGCAAAAAACAATCTGCTGGAGGAAGTCAGCAGGTCGAGCAGCAGCTGGTGGGGGGTGGGGTGGGGTGGGGGGAGCAGGAATTATCAACATTTCAGGTCGAAATCCTGCATCAGGACTGAGAGTGGAGAGGGGAGACGGCCAGTATAAAGAGGAGAGGGGGAGTGGTGAGATAGGAGCCTGAGATGATTGGTGGACTGAGGAGGGGTGAAAGATGACAGGCAGGTAGGGGAGGTGAAGGGTGGAGTTGGAGACAGTAGCAGGTGGATGAGGGATGGAGGCAGACAGAGAGAGGGAGAAAAAGATGCAATGAGAGGCAAATGGAGCGAGTTGGAGGGAGGGGAGCATGAAACAGTTGCTGGAACATGATGTAAGGAAGGTGACAATGCGAACCATTAGGGGTGAGGAGGTGGTGGTGGGAAAGTGGTGAACTACGTGCGTAGTGGGTGGGTGGAAGCAGGAGGAGGAGGGGGATGAAGATAGGTAATGGAGGAGGTGGGAATAGGGGCAAAAATGGACTGGAAGAGGATCGGGGGGAGGTGGAAGGGTGAAAAACCCACTGGGGTGATGAGTTAAGATACCCAGGCGGAATATGAGGTATTCCTCTAGTTTGTGTTGGGCCTCACCCTTGCAGTAGAGGAGGCCGCGGATGGACAGTTGGTGTGGGAATGGGGGAGGGGAACTGAAATGGTCTGCAACTGGGAGCTTGGGATGGTCACTGTGGACTGAACGTAGGTGTTCTGTTGCGCAGCTGGTGCTTGGTCTCGCCTATGTAGTGGACGAAGTTGGTGGAGGTGCAGGTGAATCTCTGCCTCACCTGGAAGAGCTGTTTAGGTGGTGAGGGAGGAGGTGTAGGGATAGGTGGTACACCTCCTGCAGTTGCAGAGGAACATGCCTGGGGAGTGGGAGGCCTTCCTTCTTTATCCCTTGCAAAACCTGCCTGTCATCTTACATCCCTCCTCAGTCCACCAATCACCTCGGGCTCCTATCTCACCCCTCCCCCTCTCCTCTTTATACTGGCCGTCTCCCCTCTCAGTCCTGATGCACGGTTTCGACCTGAAATGCTGATAATTCCTCCCCTCCTCCCCCCTACAGATGCTGCTCGACCCGCTGAGTCTGCAGGTATATAGATGGTGCACAAGCTGGAGCACGGAGCGAGTATCCATTTCCTACTCAGGATTTAACATGCTTCATCACCACATGGAGACAAAATTGAATATGAATCAATATATTGGCTCGAGATGTTTTACAATCTTTTATGGGGTTAAAAGTCATCCTAACACTTTGTGAAAGTCACCTATTTGTGAGATTCACAGAACCACATTGTTGTTTCACTGTGTAACGTCACATTGAAACTGACATCATTGGATTCAGCACATATCGAGGGGTTGCAAGTTCTCATTGCTGCTGGTGTGATCACTGCAACTAGCTCCTAAAGGTTCACACAAGCAACATTATTCTAGATCCACAGAATGTTTTTTACTCAATAAATTGATGCTGTGATGACATGGTGGGAGGAGGTGATGAGTGCTCCTGGAATGGTAGAGGGAACTGGAAAGACTGGTGAAGAACATTGTCTGCAGTAAGTTGTTGGGACATTCTCTGTAAGCAGTAAAACTACATGGTTAGTCTATGAACATCTGTGTTTTGGGAAGTCTGCAATGCAGCAACTGCCTGCTCTGCTGAAAGTAGATAGTCTCCCCTTCTCGAATACGGAGCTTAGTTGAGCTCTCCAATGCACCAGTCATCAGCAGCCTGCAATGACCTTGAGGTTTGGGATCTGAGAGTGACAATGACCCTGATTTCCATGGGCAAGGGAGACAGGACACATCTGTGAGATTTGAATTTGCAGGTCACAGATTTCACTGAGACAGAGTAATGCAGTTTGACTGTTGTGCCTTTAAATTGCATGACTTCAGGGAAATAGAGTTAGCAAAAGTTGGTTGTTCTGCAACTAAAAATTGTTGCTTTTGAGACCAGTGAAATTAAAAATCTCATGGCATTTAAATTCTGCTTGATTAGCAAACAAAATATAGATAAGAAGGAGCCAGAAGGGGCCATGAGAAGGCCTTGGCAGGCAGGATTAAGGAAAACTCCAAGGCATTCTACAGGTATGTGAAGAGCAAGAGGATGATACGTGAAAGAATAGGACCTATCAAGTGTAACAGTGGGAAAGTGTGTGTGGATCCAGAGGAAATGGCAGAGGTACTTAATGAATACTTTGCTTCAGTATTCACTATGGAAAAAGATCTTGGTGATTGTAGTGACGACTTGCAGCAGGCTGAAAAGCTTGAGCATGTAGATATTAAGAAAGAGGAGGTGCTGGAGCTTTTGGAGAGCATCAAGTTGGATAAGTCGCTGCGACTGGATGAGATGTACCCCAGCCTGCTGTGGGAGGTGAGGGAGGAGATTGCTGAGCCTCTGGCGATGATCTTTGCATCATCAATGGGGATGGGAGAGGTTCTGGAGGATTGGAGGGTTGCGGATGTTGTTCCTTTATTCAAGAAAGGGAGTAGAGATAGCCTAGGAAATTATAGACCAGTGAGTCTTACTTCAGTGGTTGGTAAGTTGATGGAGAAGATCCTGAGAGGCAGGATTTATGAACATTTGTAGAGGTATAATATGATTAGAAATAGTCAGCATGGCTTTGTCAAGGGCAGGTCCTGCCTTATGAGCCTCACTGAATTTCTTGAGGATGTGACTAAACACATTGATGAAGGGAGAGCAGTAGATGTAGTGTATATGGATTTCACCAAAGCATTTGATAAGGTACCCTATGCAAGGCTTATTGAGAAAGTAAGGAGGCATGGGATCCAAGGGGACATTGCTTTGTGGATCCAGAACTAGCTTGCCCACAGAAGGCAAAGAGTGGTTGTTGACGGGTCGTATTCTGCATGGAGGTCGGTGACCAGTGGTGTGCCTCAGGGATCTGTTCTGGGACTCTTACTCTTCGTGATTTTTATAAATGACTTGGATGAGGAAGTGGAGGGATGGGTTAGTAAGTTTGCTGATGACACAAAGGTTGGAGGTGTTGTGGATAGTGTGGAGGGCTGTCAGAGGTTACAGTGGGACATAGACAGGATGGAAAACTGGGCTGAGAAGTGGCAGATGGAGTTTAACCCAGATAAGTGTGGAGTAGCTCATTTTGGTAGGTCAAATATGATGACAGAATATAGTATTAATGGTAGGACTCTTGGTAGTGTGGAGGATCAGAGGAATCTTGGGGTCCGAGTCCATAGGATGCTCAAAGCAGCTGCACAGGTTGACTCTGTGATGAAGAAGGCATACAGTGTATTGTCCTTCATCAATCGTGGAATTGAATTTAGGAGCCGAGAGGTAATGTTGCAGCTATATAGGACCCTGGTCAGACCCCACTTGGAGTACTGTGCTCAGTTCTGGTCACCTCACTACATTAAAGAGGTGGAAGCCATAGAAAGGGTGCAGAAGAGAATTACAAGGATGTTGCCTGGATTGGGGAGCATGCCTTATGAAAGCAGGTTGAGGGAATTCGGCCTTTTCTCCTTGGAGAGACGGAGGATGAGAGGTGACCTGATAGAGGTGTATAAGATGATAAGAGGCATTGATAGTCAGAGGTTCTTTCCCAGGGCTGAAATGGTTGCCACAAGAGGACACAGGTTTAAAGTGCTGGGGAGTAGGTACAGGGGAGATGTCAGGGGTAAGTTTTTTACTCAGAAAGTGGTGAGTGCGTGGAAGTGTAAGCACTCAGAGAGTGCTTCCTGACCTACTGAGTTTTGCGTGTTGCTGCAGAAGAATAAAGGACGGTAGGGTAGCAGTTAGCGTAATGCTATTACAGCGCCAGCGACCCAGGTTCAATTCTGGCTGCTGTCTGGAAGGAGTTTGTATGTTCTCCCTGTGTCTGCATGGGTTTCCTGCGGGTGCTACAGTTTCCTCCCACATTCCAAAGCAGGTTAGGAAGTTGTGGGCATGCTATGTTAGTGCTGGAAGCGTGGCGACACTTGTGGGCTGCCCCCAGAACACTCGATGCAAAAGATGCATTTCACTGTGTTTCAATATACATGTGACTAATAAAGACATCTAAAATATCTAAAAAATCTAAAGGTGTTGGGATCAGAGCCTTGAATACAAGATAAAAAAACATGGACGTCTTGAGCTGATTGGTCTTTTTTATGTTGTTATTTCAATATAATATTTGGAACTTATGTATTTTGTCATCAGATATATTGTTTATGAGCAATTTTTAAAGCCACGGCTCATGCATATCAGAAGTTTTTGCCAAACTGATTGCTCACATGTAATTTGCCAAGTTGTGTTCCTCCAAGGTGTGTGTTTCAAACCCATGGGGTGTGGTGTCAAAGTAGTCACTGCCGATACCACAAATGAAGCATTTGGTCTGTTAAATGAAAACAGAGAGATAATTATGAAGAAGTACAAAACAAAAACCAAAAACACATTACAATAAAGAAGTAACCAAAATCCTCCGTAGGTTTGGTTCCAGTGGCAAATGGCTGAAGGAATATCAAAGGGTTGACAATAATGGGGATCACTTTGCTAATGTAGAGAAATGCTAGTGGTAGGAAAACATTGCTCTGATTCCCTACCACCTTGACACGAGTGTGACTCTAGACAAACAGAATTACTCCCTGTACATAAGAACATAAGAAATAGGAGCAGGAGTCAGCCATCTGGCCCGTCGAGCCTGCTCTGCCATTCAATAAGATCATGGCTGATCTGGCCGTGGACTCAGATCCACCTACCTGCCTTTTCCCCATAACCCTTAATTCCCCTACTGTGCAAACATCTATCTAACCGTCTTGAATATATTTAACGAGGTGGACTCCATGGCTTCCCTGGGCAGAGGATTCCACAGATTCACTACTCATCTCAGTAGCGAAAAAGCAGTTTCTCCTCATCTCAGTCCTAAATATTTTCCCCCGAATCTTGAGGCTACGTTCCCTAGTTCTAGTCACAGCAACCGATGGAAACAACCATCTTGCCCCTCTAGTGGCAGCAGGGCCTTGGTCTGCAGTCCTTCCCCACATATTAGGTAATGAACCGGGTCAGGTGACAGATCTCTCAGCGGGTGAGCATTTGGGGGACAGTGACCACTACTCCCTAGCATTTAGTATTGTGATGAACAAGGAGAGGGGCAAAGAGGACAGGAAAATATTTAATTGGGGAAGAGCAAATTATAAAGCTAGAACTTGCGAGTGTGAATTGGGGTGACATTTTTGGAGGGAAATGTACTATGGAGATGTGGTCGTTGTTCAAGGATCTCTTGCAGGATGTTAGGGATACATTTGTCCCGGTGAGGCAGAGAAAGAATGGCAGGGTGAAGGAACCATGGTTGACAAGAGAGGTGGAATATCTAGTTAGGAGGAAGAAGGCAACATACATAAGGTTTCGGCAGCAAGGATCAGATAGGTCCCTTGAGGAATATAGGGTAGCAAGGAAGGAAAGAAGGGGCTGAGGAGAGCGAGAAGGGGACATGAAAAGGCCTTGGCGAGTAGGGTTAAGGAAAACCCCAAGGCAATTTTCACTTATGTGAAGAGCAGAAGGATGATGGGAGTAAAGGTCGGACCGATTAGGGACAAAGGTGGGAAGATGTGCCTGGAAGCTGTGGAAGTGGGTGAGGTTCTCAATGAATACTTCTCTTCAGTATTCACTAAGGAGAGGGGCCTTGATGATGCTGAGGACAGTGTTGGTAAGGTTAATGTTCTAGAGCATGTTGATATCAAAAGAGAGGATGTGTTGGAGCTGTTAGAAAATATTACGATAGATAAGTTCCCGGGGCCTGACAGAATATTTCCCAGGCTGCTCCGTGCGGCGAAGGAGAAGAAGCCTTTGGCTAGGATCTTTGAGTCCTCGTTGTCAACGGGAATGGTACCGGAGGCTTGGAGGGTGGCAAATGTTGTCCCCTTATTCAAAAAAGGTAGTAGGGATAGTCCAGGGAAATATAGACCAGTGAGCCTTATGTCTGTGGTGGGCAAGCTGTTGGAAAGGATTCTTAGAGATAGGATCTATAGGCATTTGGAGAATCATGATCTGATCAGGGACAGCCAGCATGGCTTTATGTAGCAAAACCACAGGGGAAACCTGGTGGATCATGTCTCACAAGCCTGATAGGGTTCTTTGAGGAGGTGACCAGGAAGATTGATGAGGGTAGTGCAGTAGATGTGGTCTACATGGATTTTAGTAAGGCATTTGACAAGGTTCCACATCGTAGGCTTCTTCAGAAGGTCAGAGGGCATGGGATCCAGGAAGGCTTGGCCGTGTGGATTCAGAATTGGCTTGCCTGTAGAAAGCAGAAGGTTGTGGTGGAGGGACTGCATTCAGATTGGAGGGCTGTGACTAGTGGTGTCCCACAGGGATCGGTTCTGGGACCTCTGCTTTTCGTGATTTATATTAATGACTTGGATGAGGGGGTAAAAGGGTGGGTTGGCCAAGTTTGCAGACGACACAAAGGTTGGTGATGTAGTGGATAGTGTAGAGGATTGTTGAAGATTGCAGAGGGACATTGATAGGATGCAGAGCTGGGCAGTGGCAGATGGAGTTCAATCTGGAGAAGTGTGAGGTGGTACACTTTGGAAGGACAAGCTCCAAGGCAGAGTACAAAGTTAATGGCAGGATTCTGGGTAGTGTGGAGGAGCAGAGGGATCTGGGGGTCCAAATCTACAGATCCCTGAAAGTTGCCTCACAGGTGGATAGGGTAGTTAAGAAAGGTTATGGGATGTTAGCTTTCATAAGTCGAGGGATCGAGTTTAAGTGTCGCGAGGTAATGATGCAGCTCTATAAAACTCTGGTTAGACCACACTTAGAGTACTGTGTCCATTTCTGGTCGCTTCATTATAGGAAGGATGTGGAAGCATTGGAAAGGGTGCAGAGGAGATTTATTAGGATGTTGCCTGGTTTAGAGAGTATGCATTATGAGGAGTGACTAAGGGAGCTTGGGCTGTTCTCATTGGAGAGAAGGAGGATGAGAGGAGACATGATAGAGGTATACAAAATATTAAGAGGAATAAATAGAGTGGACAGCCAGCACCTCTTTTCCAGGGCACCAATGCTCAATACAAGAGGGCACGGCTTTAAGGTAATGGGTGGGAAGTTCAAGGGAGATATCAGAGGAAGGTTTTTTACCCAGAGAATGGTTGGGGCATGGAATGCGCTGCCTGGGGCGGTGGTGAGGCAGCTACGTTGGTCAAATTCAAGAGATTACTAGATATGGAGGAATTTAAAATAGAGGGATATGGGGGAGGAAGGTGTTAGATAGTATTATGAGCGGTTTAAAGGTCGGCACAACATTGTGGGCCGAAGGGCTGATATTGTGCTGTACTGTTCTATGTTAAACCCTTTGAGTTGGCTGTACCAAGCTTCAGTGCATCCCTCAGCACGCACTCCTGATTCTTCAGAGAGATTCTTCCAGGTTCCACCAGGTTTCCTCTGTGGTTTTGCTTGTTGTGCTCAACTCTTACAAGTCATAACACCTCATAAAACATAGCCCCTAGGCAAGCTGCAATCTGTACCAAACATCACATGAGTTGGGTGAGTTCAGTTGACAGATATAATTTCCTTACATCCTTCTCTGCATACTCACCTGCACCGAGTGCAATGCTTCACTGAACGTTTGCCTAATCCTATAACTTAAATGGCTTTCTACAAAATCAATGTGTTTTGTAAAGGGTGGCACTTAACTGAAAGAAGTCTGACCTCCTCAGTACATATACTTCCCTCAGGTCAGCTGCACTCTGTTAACCTGCACCTTGGTGAAAATCTTGTATCATCTAAACTCTGATCAACAGTGAGAAATCCCTCCTGGGATTCCAACTGAAGCCCATTTTATTGCACCAGCTGACTGTTTCACAGTTCACTCTGAGGCACAAATGGTGTCATCAGCACTGGATTTCATTCAGCTTGCAGCAACTGGATCTGATCAGTGTACGTTCATGCTTTCCAGAACAAGCCATCTTGTGGAAAGTGTTGACAAATGCTCTCGTATCTACTGATGTAGCATCAACTTCTCACATATAAAGGGTGGGTGCCGAGAGAACAGGGAGATGTTACATCTCACAGTGCCTTGTGTAGTGGTCCCTCCCTTTGTACTTGCCGTTGTGTATTATACAAAAACAACCAGGTGATAAGAACCGTGAGATGGAAATGGATTTTGTAATGAAGGCTGCATGCCATCTGTGCTGGAGGAGCACAAGCTACGACAACAGTCAAATTATTCCACATCTGTGTACTCTGTGACACTTGGCTGATTAGTTTCACACCCGACTGCCTTGCTCATCTGAGAATTTTGTGGGTAGGTTGTGAAGTCCTTGCATTTCTTGGCAATATCCCATGTGGGTGAATTAGGCTGTCCCCCTTCACTCTGAGTCAGCAGGGATGTTCCTGATAACCTACAAGGAGCTCTTCAACTTTATGGCTGGCTTCTGACTGGTGCCTGGAACCGTCTGAAGGAGCAGTCAGAGATGGTTATCTGTGGGACACGTGTTGCCACTGAGGCTGTGTTGGCCAGTACACGGTGCCACTGTGAAGGCAGACATCAATGTCCTGAATCCTATACATCAGGCGACCTCTCGGGCCAGATGACATTACAATCCGCTGGCACTCAGACCACTAACATTGTTTCAACCTCCATACCTGGACCTGGCTTTCAGATCAGCTTACAGATGTCTGTCCCCTGCTGTCTTCATGAACCGTAGAACCATACAGCACAAAACAGGCCCTTCGGCCCACCATGCTGTGCCATCCATCAAACCACCCTCACACTACCTAACCCCTTCCTCCCGCATATCCCCCCATCCCACACTCCTCCATATGCCTATCCAACAAGCTTTTGAACCTGTTCAATGTATCTGCCTCCACCACCACCCCAGGCAGTGCATTCCATGCACCAACCACTCTCTGGGTGAAAAACCTCCCCCTGACATCTCCCCTGAACCTCCCACTCATAACCTTAAAGCCATGACCTCTCGTCTTGAGCATTGGTGCCCTGGGAAGGAGGTGCTGACTGTCTATTCCTGTCAGTATTTTATATACCTCTATCATGTCTCCTCTCATCCTCCTCCTTTCCAGTGAATAAAGCCCTAGCACCTTAAGCCTCTCCTCATATTCAATACTCTCCAATCCAGGCAGCATCCTGGTAAATCTCCTCTGCACCCTCTCCAACGCCTCCACATCCTTCCTATAATGAGGCGACCAGAACTGAACACAGCACTCTAAGTGTGGCCTAACTAGAGTTTTGTAAAGCTACATCATCACCTCACGGCTCTTAAACTCAATCCCGCGACTTATGAAAGCCAACATCCCATTGGCCTTCTTAACTGCTCTTTCCACCTGTGAGGCAACTTTCAATGAACTTTCATGCTTCTCTTTGTTGTCAGCTCTCCGTACAATCACACGTGAGGAAGTGTGTTTGTGTGTGGGTGGGTGTGTGCAGATGTGTGTGTGTGTATTTGTGCACATGGGTGTGTGTGCGCACGCACGCATGCATGTACATGTGAGATGGGGAGGTTGGTTGGTGCTGTTACTCCTGAAGAAGAGAGACAAATTCTTCATGCTATCAGCTCTTGCACGGCTTCTCCCTGTTGCTGCAGCGTCTCACTGCAGCTGTTCATGAACAGCTTCCTTTTGCTGCTGAAGAATTGCCAGCTGCTCATGGGCTGCATCCCTGTGTTCAATGAGTGTAACTAATAACTCCAGCGTGGTAGAAATCACACCAGCACCTGGATCAGTGTGAGTACAGTGAAGTGGGAAGACTTCTTGTGGCCTCTATTTGTGTCTCCACAGCAGTTGTTAGCTGCAACAGGAGGCATTGTGTCACCAATTGTCACCAAGTTCTTTCTAGAAAGGGCAGGTCTTGGTCCCCTGGTTCTGTATTAGCTTCAGAGACAGCATGAGGATGCACTCCCCATCATGTCCTGCATTGGCTCGGCAAGTCTGAAAACATGTTAACCACCTCATGCATCATCCACAACAGCCTTGACATGAAAGCAACATAATTGTCAGAGATCCACAGGACAGTTCCAATATGTGAACGGACCTCACCACCACACCAAATTCTTTAAACCCGCTGCTAAATTGCAGCCCAGTGGCACTGGGTCTATCTCCCTTTTCTATGTGTCCTTCTAACCTATTTGTTTTGCCCTTATGATGCCACTCAGGTGGTGATGTGGACTGTGTTGGAATGATGATGCTCTGTGGTCTTCATCATCATCGTCCCTCTCCGCTTCTACCTTCAGTTCTCTCTCCTACTACTCCAGCTCGAAATGATGGCATCCTAGAGAGGAGGAAACAAGGAGCTCCTCCTGATAGAAGATACAAGAACTCGTATGTAGTCAGCAAAACAACGGTGATGCAGCAATTTACAAAGTAATGAGGGTCGACTGTAGATGAAATGAAACGGGATGCAGTAACCGCAGCAACCACTGTTAATGGGCATACTGGCAGATTTCATATTGCTGCTGAAAAGGATTGGGCTTCTATTGCCTCTGTCTGTATGCAGTGGGTTGGATTCTTCCAGCATACTGAGATGCTAAATTTGCGAGAGCCCCCCACCTGTGCATGTGGCCTTCCTCTTATTCCTCACTATCTGACTGCACATGGAGATAAATAATGTTGAGCAACATTTTCATCATCCCTCTTTTTTGTGGTAGTCGAGGTAAAATATCAACGGTGATATGACCAGTGGTATCAGAGAGGATGGAGGTGTTGGGTGTGGATGGAGTAACTGTTTGCGTGACTGTGCTATGTGAAACAGCAGTATTTTTAGTGCTTTTAAGTTCACTTTGATCTATCCTGTGAGATCATGAAATTTCTTCTGGCACTGCTCTGTCATCTGGGTGATCTCACTACTGGAAACGAGAACTGTCGCTGCCATCTACCAGGGTGGCCATCTCCCCTCACCTAACACACATGATCTTCCTTCTGGCTTGTATTTTCTGCATCAGGACTTAGAAGTCCCCTTGTGTGAATCAGGGAGCTCACTCCCTCTGCTCCGCTGTGCGCTCTACTACATGGGATGTGTTCTTGCTGTCAGGATCCAACAGGGCTAAGGGCTAATGCCTACCCCTGATGTACTGACCGAGCACAGCCTCATCGGGAACTGCACAGGTTCCATTTTAGTGCTTCACTCTGAGTACAAACCACCATAATGTTGTTTCAAACATGCTTTTGACCCATTTCTTAATTATCTGAGGAGAAATGCAATTTGGTGCCGGTGTTATTACGTTTTCATGAACCAGGAATTGTTATGTTATTTTCTATTAAGGAGGCTTTTGTTGTTCATAAAATGAAGTTATATACTTCGAAGAACGAGGAAGATAGTCCTGTTTTGGCTGGAGTTAGGAACAGTAGTCCACATTGCCATGACAACAGGAATATTGTCTGGAACATGTGTGAACACTTAACCCTACTTGAATAACTCACAGTAATGTCTGTGCTACATGTAGTGGATACACGTCACATCTGAAAAGTGACCATTAAATCTTCCCTATTTGGTGGTCCTTTAGAGTAACTGCAATGCACCAAGACTATTAGGTACAGTTACTGGCTTTCTCTGCTACGGATCTTTAAGGTTTGCAGTATTATGGAACTTCTTCTCATAATTTCGTGTAAGATTGATGAATGATCAATACCAGAAAGAATGTATTGATTTCTTACATTCAGAATTTTTAGAATTTTTAGCTCAATAGAAGCATTTCACTGCCTTCTTTTGTTTGCTTTCATTCCTGTAATCAATGCACGATGCTATCACACAGGTATTTCTCAATTTATTGGTTAATCATTGACACAGAAATCAGGGTGTGGGTCAGCTGTCTGAGGCAGAAAATGTATTCTTTTCATTTGACTGACTTCCTTTGTCTGACCTGCAATTGCTAGCTTTACACGTGTAATAAACTGGAGGCCAACTCACAAACCATTCAACCCTGCTCCTGGATCCTACTTCCCGTTATTTATCTGACACATGGTTGATAGAAGTAAAATATGTTTTATATGTCAAACATCAACAGAAGAAGCTACAGCAGCTTCTTTAATATATTCCTACCTCCATGTCCTCTTTCACTTGCTCCTGCTGATCTCTCAGTTCACCAAAAGCATCAATAATCAAACCTTAAGGGTGGAAACAAGATGTTATTATTGCTTTACCATGCACAAATCTATTTAGTATTCACAGACAGGTACCTAATCATATTTCAATGGGAAGAGATCAAGAGAAGAACAAAAGCATAACTGTTTTTTTTAGTGTCATGAGTGTCTTATGAAACTGTTCTATAAGAACTGTAGTTCAGCCATGTAAACATTCGTGTGTATATTAGATTGGGATGAAGACTGGTGTGCATAAACTTCTCTCTCAACATTTTATTGAGGTACAATTCTGTAAAGAGGGAGAGAAAATAGAATGGAGGAAGCTCAGCTGTCAATGACCCACAGTAGGTCGATGCTTAGGATCTAGGCACAGTGTTGGCTTGGCTGATGCACTGGCACAAACCTGTGGAAACATCAAAGAAAATTGTCTGGCACTGCTGCACAGAATCTCCTGCCAAGCCTCAACTGAATATTACCGGGGTGTTTTGCTATGGTTACGTGGGAGAATTGGAGACCACTGTGGAAATTCAGCCCTAATATCTTGAATTGTGTGAGCACTTTTCTAAAAACAGAATTAAGGGATGTGCAATCTGTGCTAGAATGCTGTCCCTCTGAATAGGCAACATTTGCCTGCTTGATATTAATAATTTTATTGCACCGCACTATTTGAAGAAAAACAGACCTTCTCCAATCACCTAGGAAACACTGCACCAGAAAAGCAAGCTGTTCATTCTTGTTTAGGCATCATTGTTGACACAGAATGGTTTATTCACTTAGACAGCAGTGCTGCCACCCCAAAATAATCACCTGCAGCACTTTGATGTTTTAACAATGTGATTACATATCAGATAAAAAGGGTGCAATGTTTTCTCTTTTATAAGTAGCGAGATGCACATAAAATAGTCCTAAATGTGTTAAATCGAAATGCAGAACATCAACTTGTAGAAAATTATGCAAGTAGGACAACGTGACACAGGTTCAAGTGATTAATAAAAGCAAGCAATTCTTTGTCATCAAAAGTGTTTAACACAACATTGATTCCCAGACATCGCGTGTGAGACCTTGGAACAATTAGGAAACAACAGGATGCGTGTGTGGTAGACGATTTGTGGTGTGCTTCAGGAGTACTGAATGGTGTTTCTGTACAGATGAACAAAATGAGGGTGGCATGATGTGCAGTGGTGCTGCCTCACTGCTCCAGTGACATTGGTCTGGACCTGAACGGGTGGGGTTTATGTGGAGTTTGTATATTCTCCCCGTAACTGCAAGAGTTTTCTCTGGGGATCCTATCTTCCCACATTCCAAAGGCTTGTTATGTTAATTTGCTGCTACAAACTGGCCTTGGTGCAGGTGAGTGGTAATAGAATCGGTGGGGTGGGCAGAGTTGATGGGCATGTGAGAAAGATTACCAGGAATGGTTTTGATCTGAGAGTCAGCATAGATTTGATGGAATGGCCTCCTTCTACGTTGTGAGAAATATGAATATGAAGAATGACCTTTTGCATTATCTTGTGATCTTGGCTAAAATCTACACCTGGAACATGAGAATAATAGTTCACAATGTTAGTGCCCTGCAGTAGGAAGGCTTAACTTTACCAGCTACAGACAGCTTGTTTGGAATATACATTGCAAAACTTAACCAAAAGAAAGGAAAAAAAAGTATTTCTGAAATGTGGCTTATGTGCTGTACTGCATCCTAAAGTAAATTGAGCTTGGAACAGAAACAAACTGATCTGAAACGCTGATGTTGGAATTCAAACATCCTAACCCTGAAGCTAGAAGGCAACCTCACAATCAACCTTCATTTAACCTGAGATTACATTTCCCTGGTGTTTTAATGCAGGTATTGTTAGGGATCCGGATTTTGATAGGAAATGGGAGTTCTGCATGGAATTACTTGCATTTCTCAGTGCTAAATGCTGATAACTTTTGGGACGTGTAGGTAAACTCAAGTCCAAATTTAGACAGTAAGTTTGAGTTCTGTAGGGGATATCTGCTCTTAGATTCTCATCAGGTTAATCTGGCAAAGGATCCACAAAACCATCATCTGAATAGGACCGGTTGGGCCATGGGAAAGAAAGGGAAAAATAAAATACGTTGTACTTCCTTAAATTATTTGTGTTTTGATTATTTAAAAGTATTCAAGACCATAACCCTCTTCAAATAATCTTCAAACAATTTTTAATTGTTAAAAGTACCTATTTCATTTTTAAATGTTTATGAATTTTAGCGACACTCAGAAACTTTGAGAAACCTTGACAGCCAGGGACAGGGCTCTTGGAACAGTGAAAAGCTTCCAGAGAAGTTTCACTGGAAGAGCCTAATCTGGTCCACCCACTGGCCTTTATAAATTTGTTGGAGACCCTGCTGCTTGATTCCAGGACCTTCTTGGCTAATAAGATCAGTCTTCCAAATTTGTTTCTGGTGTGTTTCAGAGAGCAAAGAATGTGGATGGCAAGCTCATGTCACAAACTGGGGCCAAGATTTAATTTAATAAACTTTGTGTCATACCTTGAATGATGGCGAGGAGGATAACAATGACAAAAAAGAAGAACGTAATGTCAAAGACGACACGGTACAGCTCATATTCATCTCCAGCTGGGTCTTCAATCTCATCACCAATACCACCACCAGCTCGTACACCCACATACATGTGGAACAGGTAACACTGCCAAGTGGAGATATAGACATAGGTTAGAGGCTCTGTAACTTATAAATACTGAGATGCAATTCTGCTTTCAACTAGAGCAATCTCTAAGACAATTCTCTATAATTGTTGTCAGATAGGTTTATCAGCCTCTGCAGGTACTGTTGATATTGTCTCATCGGGAACAGCAAATACAATTTCACTTGATCACCCTGATGTTATCTTTGTATGAGGAGACATTTAAGATTGAGGAAAAGTCTTAATCTTAGATCAATCAATTACGACACAAAAATTGGCAGAGTTGCAGATGGTGAGGAAGGATGTCAAAGGATTCAGGCGGATATAGACCAGTTGCAAATATGGGCAGAAAGTGGCAGGAGAATCTAGACAAGTGTGAGGTGTTGCACTTTTATATAAAGAAGGTGGTTAGAACATAGAACATTACAGCACAGTACAGGCCCTTCGGCCCACGATGTTGTGCTAACATTTTATCCTGCTCTGAGATCTGCCAAACCCTTCCCTCCCACATAACCCTCCATTTTTCTATCATTCATGTGGCTATTTTCGAGTGTGGAATTTATAACACCACACCTCCCTGCATATAGAAGTTTGATAATCAGATTAAGGAATCAAAGGAAAGGCTGACATTGTGAGATGGTGGTGTTCAGGATTATTCTGGTGTTATGAAATTACGGATAGCAAATATTAATTACAATGAGAACCAGTCTTCAGGAAATAAAACTTGTTTGCAATTTTAACTCCAACTGATACTTTAAGGCCATTGAAACCAATCATTAGGTGTGGAGCATTCTGATTCTGTCCCATTGAAACGACACAGTGGAAGACAACAGATGAATGTTCATGTTAATTGATGGTCATTGAAACCTTCATGATGAGACCAGGGAAGCCATTAAATGGCCATCTCCTGAATTAACACTTTATTAAAGATTTATCCCTGCCACTTAATGCACAGTTCAGGCATGTGTGCTTTGTCACTTAATATTCTGGCTGTTTGTATATTCAGGGAGCCATCCTTCAACACTATAACAAAAGAGGTATATTTAGGATGTCTGGAGTTTGTGCTCAGAAGTTCTCGGACTAGCCTTTTGAATATTCAGAGGAGTTCTGCTGGTTGGGATGTGTTCTCATTGTAAGTCTGTAAAGTTATCTGGCAACATTCAAAATGTTAAAGTTATAGCCATTGGAAACTGTGATTGATCATATATTTGTTCTTAAAAAGTATAAAACGTTGTGTGGAGAGAGGAGAACTCCAGATCTGCTGTGTTGAATTAAAAACCTTTTATATCTCCCAGCTACAGCTTTCGTCTAGCTCAGTTCAGCAGTTACAACATATGGGAGAAGGCTTATGTGGAATAGTAACAGCAGGAGACACCTTTTGGTCCAAACAGCCAATTTCTACGCTGTAAAAATATATGTGAATCTTTATCATTTAAAAAGAAATTAACTGAAAACTTACTGTCATCATATCATCACATTTCATATCTGGCTCATCTTCATCCTCACTCTTGTTATAAAATTTGCGGAAGAAGTTAAAGGCCACAACTGTGTAGAGATACACGACGACAGCCAACAACCCAACAGTCATCATCAGCTGCAGGAAATGGAAAGCAACAAGTTTACACTGGTGGCCTAGGAGAAATCAATAGGCGGCTCCTTGTAGAGCAAGTGTAAAGAGTTTCACTTCCCTGTAACTCGATAAGTGGGAAGCAAGGTGTTGTAGAATATTGACGAAGGGTCTGCTTCTGTGCTTGTATAACGCTAGGTCTTACCTGTTTGCCATTGTGAGTTACAGAAGACAGGATGGTGCGAAGGGTCTTGACACCCATAGCAATATCCAGCAGGTGAGCAGCAAAGAAGAAGTTGTTGTAATGGCCAAGGATAGACATGATCAAATACCAGCAAAGATATAGGAAGGACTGATGAAAACAAAACATAAGTATTAAAATTGCTCCAAACCATGCTGAAGAACTTGTCATACAGACAGGCTAATGAATTACATGAATGAAATGTACAGTTTCTTTTCAATATCAGAATTATCTAAAAAAAAGCCCAACCCTTCCCTTTCCCTTCTTTCATGTAACATTGCACACTTCATGTGCACTTGCTAAAGCTTTACAATGTAACACTGTTGGTCCAAGTTTAATCAGTTTGCTTTCCATCCAATGATACATAAAGTATTTTGCTCAAAACATTTTCTTTCTGTGGCACTTTACAGAGTGTTTGTGTCTACTTACATTGTCAGTGAATATCACACCAAACTTCCAAATCTGGTACTTGATATCCAAAGATGTGATCCTACAATCAAGTGAAAGATAAACATAGGAAATGTTAGATAAGTGAAACCCGCTTATTAATATGTGGAAGATAAGTGTGGGTTTATACTTTAGGAAAAATACTTCCATTTGGCATTTTCACTTCAGTCATAAAGTTATAAGGTCACACAACAGGCCCTTCAGCCCATCAAGTCCATGCTGACTATCAAGCACCCATTTACACTAATCCTATACTGATCCCATTTTACTCTCCCAAAATTTCCATCAACTTTCTACAGATTCTACCACTCACTTACACACTGGGGGCAACTTACAGTGACCAATTCACCTACTAACCTGCATGTCTTTAGGACGGCACGTTACAGCGCCAGCGGCCCAGGTTCAATTCCTGCTGCTGTCTGCAGGGAGTTTGCACATTCTCCCTATGTCTGCATGGGTTTCCTCCGGGTTCTCTGTTTTCCTCCCCCATTCCAAAGACATACAGGTTAGGAGCTATGGACGTGCTATGTTGGCGCCAGAAGTGTGGCGACACCTGTGGGCTGTGCCCAGCACATTCTCAATAACGCAAAAAGACACATTATGTTTTGATGCACATGTGACTTATAAATAAATATCTTATCTTATAAAAAAACCCATGCAGTCACAGCGAAAATATACAAACTCTACACAGACAGCACTGCAGGTCAAGAATAACCCAGATCACTGGCACTGTGAGGCAGCAGCTCTACACTCTGCTGCCTGAGCATTCAAAGCTCTCATTTGGTATCTGAAGTTAACTAACCTTCTCCTATTCAAAATTAATCAGCATGAAACTTAGGCAGCAGAATCTTGCAATCTGGTCACTTTGACTGGCCCTTCATTGTGTGATATCTGGACCATAGATTAATCACTGGACCATCTGGCAACATCAAATAGCGTGGCAGTCACAATCCCACTAAATGAATGTGGTTGGGATTTCACTGGCTTCATTACAAAATCAGAACAAAAATTCTGGCTTTATTACAGAATGCTTCAGATCAAATGGATGTAAGTTTAGTACCCAGTGGAAAACCAAGGCAGGCACATACCATGAAAGAACAGAGTTATCGGTCATGGGTTTCTTTTCCTGAGGCACAGTGACATCCAATGCACTCATGTCCATGCCCAGCAGCTCTGCGATACGCTCCCTGCCATAGATATCACCGTACTTATCCAACACCTGGGAACATAAGAAAAAATATTAAAGTGCTTGCTTTTCAATGTGTGCTCCTAAATTTCTTTGCTATAATAAGATCTGGTGTGTAATTTTTAATAATTTGTTATAGGTTTCTTATTGCTAAACTAAAGGCATGCCAAAGACCAATAGCTGGAAGACTAAACAATCCACAATTGAAATTGCTGTAAAAAAAAATCCGCAGTGAGAAGTAAGAGTCCAGTATCTGAAAAGTCTTACATTTTTAGACATTTTTATGATTATCTTTCAAAAATACATAATTACCTTTCTTTTGACAAATTTGTCCCAGTAGTTATTTGGGAATGACCTATACATTGATAAAAGAAAATATTGTCAATATTATGGTAATATTGATCCTTTCAGAACAGCAATTCTGACAAATGAATGGGATAGAACCTCGTGTTACACTGGCCTAGTGTTCATCACTGTGAGGTGGAAAGTGATGGGACAGACCTACTTTCTGACTATGTCAGGAATGGTCTACAGTATGTGGTGTAACAGTATATTCCTGTGTTGTACTGTACTAAGTAGAGTAAGTTTTCTCTCACAACAGGCCATTGTCAATCAATCTGCAATGAGTGAACATCTGAAATCCTGAAGCAGGATTATAAACCTGTTACCACCTTCTGATACAACTCCTTTGTAATCAGTTTGTAGCCAAATGTTGCTTGAATTATAATTCACATTTAAGCCAGTTTTATAATTTAGAAATGGGTGTGTCTTACGGTGTATTAAGAACGAGCCGATCCCACTGTCCTTTAATATCATCGTCAGCAGGTTGCTCTGTAATATATGATCCGTCAAATTCCAATTTCCTGGCAAGCTCCTTCTCCCGTTTAAAGATGACCAAAGGAACCTAAAGGAGTTACAGAAAATAAGAAACAATTTTTCTGTGAAAATAATGGCAAAGTGACACATTCATTTCTATTTCAGAGGAAATGCTGAGCAACTTCAACACCGAAAGCCAAAGGTTGCTCGTCAATATTCACTCACTGCCATTAGCTTCATGAAAATGGCCCCTCACTACCTGTGCCACCATTGAACTCTGCTGCACTGCTCACATTGTAAATGCAAAATGAACCACGAAAGTTTAAGTCTGAGTAGACTTTGAAATGATGTCATAGGTATCACTGCCAGTCAAGCTCCATCACAATCACACGTGTGAAGACTCATTTCCTTAGGTTTTAATTACTTTTGACATTTTAAATTTTAAATTAACTCCAGGTAAAACATGTTAAACAGATATTGCACAGCAGATCTGTCACATTTTGGTAGCGAACCCACAGCAGGAAACGTCAGCCGCATCCGACACCCCTGTCTGTTTACTGCCTGCACCATTCTCATACAACGACACAGGAGAGGGCAATCAGCCCATCGAGTCTATGTTGGCTCTCAGAGAATTTCCATTCCCCAGAGTATTTCCTTGTAACATTTTCTCATGCCCAACAACTTCCATGCACTGCTTCTCCTGCTACCCTGCTATCCAGTTACACTAGCCAACACATAGTTGTAATTTGTAAGGAAACCAGAACACCCAAGGTAAACCCAGGACTATGCAAATCCACACAGACAGCACTGGGGGTCAGGGTCAGACCCACAGCACAGTAACTGTTGTGCCATTGTGCAATGTTGCCACTTCATTTACCTGCATTCCTGCAACTGCAGTTATTTTCTGTGGGCCACCGGGTGAAACTGTTGGGACCACCCCTCACAGGGGAGCAGGCCTTAGGCAACAGTGGATCCTGATGACCTTCCATTGGACCACCCTGATGGTCTTTTGATTGCCTACTGACGTCAAAGGCATTTCAATTGGATTGATTATCAGAGACATTTAAAATTGTCCAAAAGGATTTAAATAATTAATGAATTACTTAAGAACAGATATAAGTGCCAGAAATTAATTAAAAAATATCTGGATTAAAGGGAAAAAAAACTGACCTGGACTTACAATTTCAATCAAGATCAGTGTCACATTCAAATGAAGAACATTGGGGTTTCCCAGCTCGGAATGTCTGTGGTCTGCCCCTGGAGTCAGTGATGAATCCAGGAGTAGAATGGGACACCAGATGTGTCAGCTTTCAACCACCGGCTCAATAGTGACCTCTGCATCACAGATCCTCTGGCTAAAAACGAGAATGGCTTATCCAGTGTGGTATGTACAGTGCACAGCATTATTAAGGTGCCAACATATCCCACTTTTGAGACTTTTGCAGTGGTCCAGAAAGCATCATCAAAAAATCTCAACAGTTTGATATCATAGCTCCACCCCAATAAAACCAAGGGTGAGTTTACTGAATTAATACCATCGGACTGGATGTGCTGACAGTGAGAATGAATGGATAACAGCAATACACGTCAGTGTTTTCAACACTTCCACGTGTGCATGCTGAAGTCTTGATGTACGGGAAGTGCTGCAGGCTGGATGAGAGTTCACTTGACCTTTCCGTCTGCCCTCAATGGTGGAACCAGGGGTGCCCCATGATGTCCTGAGCTGCGTGGCTCGATACACCTCATACCCGGTCTCTCAGTTTTGTGCCAGGCTGAGCCATCATATCTGGTAGCCCCATTCTTTGTGTATGCTCACCGACCTTCAATGATAAGTGAAGGGAACTAGCACTTCATCACAGCCAATGTGAGTGCGACCACGCAATAGCTGTTGAGGCAGCTCACCCTTCAGAATCACTATGATACTGAAATAAGTTATTTGCTGGTGTAAGATCTTGATTCCTGATAGACAATGAATGATGCTTTCCATTAAAAACAAGCTTCACTTCAGCGACCTATGTGATTGTGAAATAATTTGAATAAATCACAGTTACCATCTTAGTCTGCTGATGACTGCATATGATCGTCCAAACATATCATTAAGCTTCAAAACCTGGGCCCCTGTACTTCCCTCTGCAACTGGATACTCGACTTTCTCATTGGCAGACCTCAATCAGTGAGAATTGGTAACATCTCCTCCTCACTGACCATCAACACAGGTGCTCTTCAAGGCTGTGTGCTTAGCCCCCTGCTCTTCTCCCTCCAGATACATGACTGTATGGTTATGTACAGCTCCAATGCCATATACAAATTTGCCGAAGACGCCATTGTTATTGGACGAATCACAGGTGTCAGCGCACGGGAGCGAGGTAGGACACCTGGTTGAATGGTGCCACAACAATAACCTCTTGTTCAACGTTAATAAAACCAAGGTGCTGATTGTTGACTTCAGGAAGGGGAAGGAGGGCAAACATCTCACAGAGTCATATAGTACTTCGGCCCTACCGGTCCATGCCGACCAAGATTTCCATCTAAGCCAGTCCTATCTGACCGCATTTGGCCTGTATCCCTCTGAATCTTTCCTATCCACGCACCTGTCCAAGTGCCTTTTAAATGACGTTGATGTACCTGCCTCAACCACTTCCCCTGGCAACTTGTTCCATATACTGACCACCCTCTGGGTGAAAAGGTTGCCCCTCAGGTTCCTATTAAATCTCTCCTCTCTCACCTTAAACCTATCCCCTCTAGTTCTTGATTACCCAACCCTGGGAAGAAGACTGTGCACATTCACCCTGTCTATGTCCCTCATAATTTTATCCACCTCTGTAAGATCACCCCTAATTTCCTATGCTCTAATGAAAAAGTCCCAACCTGCTCAAACTCTCTCCATAACTCAATCCCACAAGTTCTGGCAATATCCTTGTAAATCTTCTCTGCAGTCCTTCCAGCTTAATGGCACCTTTCCTACATCAGGGTGACCAAAACTGAACACAATATTCCAAATGTGGCCTCACCAATGCCTTGTACAACATAACATCCCAACTTCTATACTCAGTGCCCTGATGGATAAAGGCCAGCATACCGAAAGCCTTCTTCACCACACTGTCTACCTGTGACTCCACTTTCAGGGAACCATGCAGTTGTACTCCAAGGTCCTTCTGTTCTACAACAATCCTCAGGGACTTGCCGTTCACTGTGAAAGTCCTACCCTCATTTGTCTTCCCAAAGTGCAATACTTCCCACTTATCTGAATTAAACTCCATTTGCCGTTCCTCGGCCCACTTACTCAGCTGATCAAGATCCTTCTGCAAAACCTGATAACCATCTACCCTTGACATCTTCTACTCTTAAGGACAGCTTCTACCCCACTGTGATAAGACTATTGAACGGTTCCCTTATACAATGAGATGGACCTCACGATCTACCTTGTTGTGACCTTGCAACTTATTGCACTGCACTTTCTCTGTAGCTGTGACACTTTACTCTGTACTGTCATTGTTTTTACTTGTACTACATCAATGCACTTTGTACTAACTCAATGTAACTGCACTGTGTAATGAATTGACCTGTACGATCGGTTTGTAACACAAGCTTTTCACTGTACCTCAGTAGAAGTGACAATAATAAACCAATACCAATACCAACTACTTTAGTCCCATCAGCAAACTTACTAACCATGCCTTGTACAGTCTCATCCAAATCATTGATAGAGATGACAAACAACAATGGACCCAGCACCGAGCCCTGGGGGACACCACTAGTCACAGGTCTTCAGTCCATAAAGCAAGCTTCCACCATCACCCTCTCCTTCCTCCCATCAAACCAATTCTGTATCCAATCAACTAATTCTTCCTGGATCCCATGCAGTCTAACTTTCTATAGCAGCTTATAATGCGGAACATTATCAAAGGCCTTACTTAAGTCCATATAGACCACGTCTACTGGCCTGCCCTCATCAACCGTCTTGGTTATTCCGAATTTGTGAGACATGACCTCCCACACACAAAGCCATGCTGACTATTCCTAATCAACCCCTGTCTTTCCAAATGCTTGTATATCTTATACCTCAGAATCCCCTCTAGTAACTTCCCCTCTAGGCTTACTGGTCTATAGTTGCCAGGTTTTTCTTCGCAGTCCTTCTTAAATAAAGGCACAACATTAGCCACCCTCCAGCTTTCGGCACTTCACATGTCGCAAACAATTATGCATATATCTCAGCCAGGGCTCCTGCAATGCCCTTAGATATACCTGATCAGGCCATGGAGATTTATCTACCTTCACATGTCTTAAGACATCCAATACCTCCTCTGCTGTAATGCAGACTATGCCCAAGACCTCCCCAAAATGGACTCCCAAGACTTTGGTCTTTGAGAGGCTCTACTCACTCTCTAGTTACTCTATTTCCCTTAATATACTTTATCTCTTTGGATTCTCCTTAATCTTCTCTTCCAAATCTATCTCATGCCCCCTTTTTGCCCTTCTGTTTTCCTTATTGAGTACACTCCTGCATCCCCTATACTCCTCCAGGGATTCACTTAATCCAGCTGTCTGTACCTGACCCACTCCTCCTCCTTTATCCCGCTATCTCTCGTCATCCAGGGATCCCCCCCTCGTGCCAGCCTTTCCTTTCACTCTAACAGGAACATGCAGATCTTGAACTCTTGATGTTTCATTTTTTAGAGAATCCGACTTGCCTGCGAACAACCTACTCCAATCAACTTTTGTAAGTTCCTCTCTAATACCATCAAAATTTGCCTTGTCCCAGTTTAGAACTTTTAACTTGTGGACCAGATCTGTCCCTTTTCATAACTAATTTAAAACTAATAGAACTATGGTTCACTGGTCCCAAAGTGCTCTCCCACTGTCACCTCAGTCACTTGTCCTGTCTCATGTCCCAAGAGTTGGCCAAGCTTTGCCCTTTCCCTATTAGGGCTTTCAATGTATTGCCTGAGGAAAACTTCTCTGAACACACTTAACAAATTCCACTCCATCTCAGCCCTTGGCACTATGGCAGTCCCAGTCTATATCAGGAAAGATAAAATCCCCTACTATGATACCGCTACTATTCTTGCAACTTTCTGCAATCTCCCTGCATATTTGTTCCTCTAATTCCTGTTGACTATTAAATATCTTGATTAGTCACATGTACATGGAAACACACAGTGAAATGCATCTTTCTTGAGTGGAATATTCTGGGGGCAGCCCGCAAGTGTCGCCACGCTTCTGGCGCCAACACAGCATGCCCACAACTTCCTAACCCGTACATCTTTGGAATGTGGGAGGAAACCAGAGCACCCGAAGAAATCCATGCAGTCAAGGGGAGAACGTAAAAACTCCATACAGACAGCGGCAGGAATTGAACCTGGGTCGCTGGAGCTGTAAAGCATTATGCTAACTGCCACACTACCGTGCCTGCCTATTAGGGGCCTACAGTACAATCCCAACAAGGTGACCATCCCCTCCTTTTTTTGCAGCTCCACCCATAAAATCTTACTGGATGATCCCTCAGTAATTTCATCTTGGACAACTGCCGTGGCGTTCTCCTTAACCAGAAATGCAACTCCCGTTCCTCTCTTTCCTCCACCTCTATCCCACCTGTACCCCGGAACATTGATCTGCCAGTGCTGTCCCTCCCTTAGCCATGTGTCTGTAATGGCTATAATATCCCTGTCCCAGAAGAGATCCCAATGGTCCAAAAATCTGAATCCCTGCCCCCTGCACCAACTCTTCAGCCATATCCTCCTATTCTGACCCTCACTAGCACGTGGCGCAGGGTGTAATCCAGAGATTTCTACCCTTGATATCCTGCTTTTTAACCTCTTTCCTAATTCCATAAATTAATTCTGTAGGACTTCAAAGTTCTTCAAAGTTCTTTTCATCCTCCCCTTACGGTACATGTTGACTATCGGTCTTGTGCCAGTACTTAGCCTTAGATGGAGTTTACCACCCGCTTTGGGTTGCATTCACAAGCAACCCGACTCCGAGAAGACTCCATCCCGATGAGCCAAGGGCCCACAGAATTCTTTTCCCCACAGAATCAGCCTGGGAGACGTTGGAACAGAGTCCTGACCAGGTACAGACTAAGTATTTAAAAAGCTTCAGTGTTTGCGCGGGCTTTTTCCCACAGAATCGGCCTGGGAGATGTGGAGCAGAGGGTCCCGACCAGATACGGACTAAGTATTTAAAAAGCTTGTGTGTTTCGTGTGTTTTCGCGGGCTTGTTTTCTCTAGCAGAATTTAGAAGAGCCATTAAAAGGAGGTCGTGTCAAGCGGAGCGGCCATTGTTGGAGTGGACAGAGTCAGAGTGAGTGGCTTTTGCACAACAGGCTTCGACATCAAGAGGCGGAGGCCATCTGCAACAACACTGGTGAGTAGCTGGTAAGTTAGGGTAAGGTTTACTGTTATTGTTATAATCTTTTAAGTAGACTACAGCTAGGTAGGAAGAAACATAGTTCAGATGGAGGGCAAGGGGATGTGCTGCAGCTGCATGATGTGGGAGCTAGTGGACCCAGCTGGAGTGCACGGTGACCACATCTGCAGTAAGTGCTTGAGGCTGGAGGAACTTTGGCTCAGAATTGATGAGCTGGAGGGTCACAGCTTCAAACACTGCAAGGCATTAGGGAGGAAGAGAGATACGTAGATGCTGTGCATCCGGAGGCAGTCACCCCACTTAGAGCAAGTACTTCTAGGGTCCAGGAGGCAGATAGATGGGTGACTATCAGAGGAGAGAAAGAGAAAGGGAACAGGCAGACAGTGCAGAGCACCCCGGAGGCTGTTCCCCTCAAAAACAGGTATTCCGCTTTGGATGCGGTTGAGGGCGATGACCTACAGGGATCAAGCGGCAGTAGCCAGATCTGGCATTGGGATCATTGGGTGGGTCATTGGGATGGCACTGGGACTGGTCCTGCTGCTCAGAAGGGAAGAAGGGAGAAGAGGAGGGCAATAGTGATAGGGGACTTGATAGTCAGGGGAACAGACGGGAGGCTCTGTGGACATGAGCGAGAATCCCAGATGGTATGTTGCCTCACAGGTGCCGAGGTCCAGGATGTCTCTGATCGGGTCTACAGCATTCTTGAGCGGGAGGGAGAGCAGCCAGAAGTTGTGGCTGTTTTCCCTCCCAACATAGGTAGGAAGGGGGATGAGGTCCTGAAAAGTGACTTTAGGGAGCTAGGCAGAAGGCTGTAGAACAGGACCTCAAGGGTAGCAATCTCAGGATTGCTGCCAGTGCCATGTGATAGTGAAGGTAAGAATAGGAGGAGATGGCAAATGAATGTGTGGCTTAGGAGTTGGTGCAGGGGGCAAGGTTTTAGATTTTTGGATCATTGGAATCTCTTCTGGGGAAGGTGGTATATTGTGAAGTGTCATGGCTGTCATGTGACACCATTGACCACATGGTCGAAAGCCACACCACTGTCAATCAAGGTCTGGCTCCATCCACCCAATAGCACACACATTTGACCATTGGCCTTTGTACCTGACCCTGAGTTATTGGCTTGTTTGAATTACCTGGGCTGGACCACCTAGCCCTCCAGCACTATCAAGAGTGCCACATGTGTGTGGCTCTTTCTCTTTTGATTGCTCCAGGAATTGTGAAACAATGCTGAAGAGACCATTGTGCACTTCCAGAAGGGTTAGGAGTGTCCTAAGTAGATTCCTGGTAGGGTGGAGCTGATGCTTGCACTGAGGTTGAGGGGTCAGGCATTGTATTGTTTCTTCCTTAATCATTTGTAACCAGTTGTGTGTGTGTGTGTGTGTGTGTGTGTGTGTGTGTGTGTGTGTGTGTGTGTGTGTGTGCGCGCACGTGCGCGCGCATGTGCATCTTGCTCTTGTTGCGATTTCCCCCACGTTCGTGATCACCCATGTGCGTGTGTGCAAGTGTGCGTCTGTTCCCGTTCATCCTGTCCTGCGTTTGTCTTTGCGAATAAATCATTTTAACTCCAAAGACAGTGTCCAGAGTCCTTGCCCTTTAAGACCTTACGAACTTGTCTTACAACATTTGGCGCTGCAAGCAGGGTCTGGAAGGTCTTGGCTGGACACAGACTCGAGTGGGGAAGGGTGCTTTGGAACGGGGGAAGGCGGCCAGTGCAGGCACTGAGGATAGGATTCCTGGCTGGACCGATGAGATTGAGGGATCTGGGAGCTTGGCCAGCATGCTGGTAGACCACTGCAAGCCAGTGGACTGGGCTGAGCAGTTAGACCCCCCTGGTGAGAAACTGGGGCACCACATGGTCTCCCTCTTCCAGAAGTAGGGATTTCCCAGGGCCAAAGGGAATCAAAGGGGTGCCTCCTGGCTACTTGCGTCCCTCCTGAGATGCCAGGTCAGGATTACTAGCCAGTTGCAGAATACATGTCTCCAGAAGGAAAGGGAGATAGAGATGCTCCAGCAGCGATGCTGTATGCTGCAGGAGGCAGTTCAGACCTCCCAGACCCGGGCCAACGACCTCAAGGCCAGGGGTACTGAGGCCGCCTGCAGGCTGATTCAGCTACAGCAAGCGCAGGCAGCCTGCCGGTCTGGCTGGAAGCCAGACCCTTTCAAAATCCGAGCCTTGGTCTGGCACTGCGACAAGCTGGACGCATGGCTGGGGGATGGGGACATATGGATGGATAATTATGAGAAGGGGGTACCCAAAGAGCCTGAGTCTCATCACACCTGCCCTCCCCCCTATGCATTCGAACCCCTGCATGCTCGAACCGTCGTTACGCGGTCTCAGGTCCAGTCAGGATGGGGCCTCGCGGGGAAAAGTGCCCGCGGCCTCTCCTAGACCCCGGTGACCCGGGACTTCTCTGTCACGGAACTTATCCAGCTGGCAGATTGGTACCACCATGGTCAGGCGAACAGCTGGCCGCATGGCTGCTCCGACTGTGGAATGAGGGGGCCCCAACGTGAGCTTCTCTCACTAGGAAGCGAGCACCCTAGGGAGCTTATCTGATCAACAGAGCATTAATAACGCCCTGCAGGCGCCACTGGGAGGGATCGGGGACACTGCTACCCTGTGGGATTGGGTAGTGGCCGCCATGAGGGCCCGGTACCCTACCCTCCTCGAGTGGGATTTATACGTACGACCACAGTGGAGCACGGATAGTGAAGGCACCAGGGTCATCAGGGAATGGGCACTAGTGACCAGCATTTATGGGGGGACCGGCGACCTCAAGCTTTTAGAGAACACCAAGACGACCAGCGCGCAAGCGGGATATCTGGTTGCCACCGCGCGCCCCGACCTGAGGCCAGTGGTCCTGCCCCTCATGGGACCGGCTAGTGGGAAGACCGCACGGGAAGCCATCACTCTCCTGGAAGGGCTAGAGTACATGCAGCGGGGACGAGGGCTGGAAACACCACCTCTCGTCTCAGGCACAAACAGTTGTACCGGGGACCTGTTGCACGCAGGGGTGGACCGCACTAGCATAGATGGGGTCCTGACCTCCACTCTCCACGCTGGGTGGAAAGAGCTCTGTGAGGGGAAGTCCAGCTGGGGGAAGACCCACAACCACCACAGGACCAAGTCCGACACAGGAGGTGCCCCCAACTGCCAGACCACATGGGCTGCCCCCGCAGACACTGATACTGCCTCCGCCCCTCCTCCACTTGAAACAGTCTCCCCGTCCTCAGGGCTCAGCTCTGGGACCTGCTGCGACAGGAAATGTCCTATTTCCGCCAGCAGGAACCCTCATCCATGGGGGGGGGCAGACCTCCACCCCCCCCCCCCATAGGATGAAGGCCAGAGTCCCCAGCGCGTTTTCTCCATCACCCTCCCCCACCTGGGGGACCTGAGGCCACATATACCCGTAGCGGTACACTGGGGAAAGGGGAACGTGCAGAGGTGGATGGCACTCGTCCACACGGGTGCCCGACACACCATCGTCCCAGGGAACCCTGCTGCCTGGAAGGGGGCACAGATGCAGATAGAGGGGTTGTGGGGTGTTCCCTTTTGCCTGCGAGGGAAGTCAAGGTCCTCATGGCCATCAGGAACCAACCTCCTCGAAATGTAACTGTTTTAATAGCAGCCTCACCTGAGTGCATACTAGGGATCAATGTCTTAAAGGGACAGTCCTTACAGACCAACCGGGGCAAGTTCACTTTTGGAGTCGCCCAGGCCACTGTGGTAGTCGGGGCAGCCAAGTGGGAACCGGTTGTTGTTCCCCCTCCCTCCAAGGTCGTCTGCAGCCAACAGTACAGGGTACGGGGAGACACCAAGCCATCACTGAGGCCGTCCAAGCCCTGCTGTGGGAGGGAGTCATCCGACCCACAGCCTCCTCCTTCAATAGCCCCATCTGGCCCGTCCGCAAAAAGAATGGGACGTGATGCATATCGGTGGACTACAGACAATAAATCTGCCTCCCCCGCTGCTGCCGTACCCAACATTGTCACTCTGGTTGAGGACATTTCGGGGTGCCCGGACAAACCGTGGTATGCACTTGTGGATTTGGCTAATGCATTCTTTTCCAACCCCCTCCATCACACCTCCCAGGCCCAATTTGTATTCACTTGGGATGCGAGACAATACACCTTCCAACGTCTACCACACGGGTACATTTATAGCCCCACAACATGCCACGGGTTAATCTCCCCAGATTTGCAAACCATTCAACTTCTTCCAGGGGTGTCAACCGTCCATCACATTGACAATATTCTCATACAAGGGCCGTCTGAGGCCATTGTTTCAGAGGCTCTTGATATGCTAATCTCCTCAGAGAATGGGGCTGGGCCATTAATATGGAAAAGGTGCAAGGCCCAGCCCAGAATGTATTGTTTCTTGGGATCCAGTGCCACGAGGGCAAACGAGATATTCCTGAAACTGCCCGAAACAAAATTTTAAATTTTGCCGTCCTCTTAAGCAAAACTGACACCCAGAGCTTCGTGGGTCTCCTCGGCTATTGGCGGCAACATATACCCCACTTCACCATGCTCCTGAGACCCCTCTATAGGGTCTCTCGAAAGAAGGCCACCTTTTCCTGGGGACCTGAACAGCAGGCTGCCTTTGAGGCAGCCAGGCAAACTGGAGCAAACCCTGCCACTTGCCCTCCTCCAGGAAGGGGTCCCCTTTGAGTTACAGGTCTCTGCTAGTGAGTCGTCTGCTGAATGGAGCCTCTGGCAGAAGGTCCAAGGGCGCAGAGTCCCACTTAGCTCCTGGACCAAATCACTGCCTGGGGCCGCCACTTGCTACAGCCCTTTCGAGCGCCAGCTGCTTGCCTGCTACCTGGTGCTCCTTGCCACGAGCACCGAATTGGCACCGACCCTGTGATCCTTCGCCCCACCTGCCCATAATGCGTTGGGTCAAGTCCCCTGACTCCACACACAAAGAGGGCCAAGCCCAGAGGTCCTCGATAGTGAAATGGAAATGGTACATCGCTGACTGGGTCGACCCTGGTCCGGAAGGGGTCAGTCATCTCCATGAACAGGTCCCACGACCCACCCCCAGGCATTCCTGAGATCCAGCCCTCCCCTGTGCCCTGGGGCCAACCCTTCAACTCCCTCAACCCTGAACAAAAACTGCACGCTTGGTTCACAGACGGCTCCAGCCGCTGGAAAGGGGGGAAGCAATATTGGAAGGCGGTGGCACTTCGTCCTGCCACGGGTAAAACCTTGACCAAAGAGGGAGTGGGTGGATCTAGCCAACTGGCGGAAGTGGCAGCAGTAGCACTTACTCTACAGAACACCACCGGCCCAGTCCATATCTATACCGACTCTTGGGCAGTGGCCAACGGTATGGCGGTGTGGATGGCATGGTGGAACGAAACGGGGTGGGAAATTCATGGACGCCCCCTCTGGGGACAGGAACACTGGCATCTTATCTGGGATCAGGCTGCCAAAAGACATTTTAACTCCAAAGACTGTGTCCAGAGTCCTTGCCCTTTAAGACCATACGAACTTTTCTTACAACAGGTGGGACCTGTACAGGTTACACCTTAACTCGAGGGGGACCAATATGCTTGCAGGCAGATTTGCCAGTGTGGTTCGGGAGGGTTTAAACCAGTTTGCAAGGGGAATGGGAACCAGAGGGATAGGTCAGTGGAAGAAGTGCGTGGAGTAAAGCCAGATCTAACATATAGAGAAGCTTTGAGGAAGGAGAAGCAGAGCACAGGGTATAAAAGTAAGGCGGATGCGCTAAAGTGCATTTACTTAAATGCAAGAAGCATCAAGAATAAGGGTGATGAACTGAGAGCTTGGATAAGTACAAGGAACTATGATATTGTGGCTCTTGCAGAGACTTGGCTGTCACCAGGGCAGGAACGGATACTGAATATTCCCGGATTTCAGTGTTTTAAAAGGGACAGGGAGGGGGGGAGAAGAGGAGGAGGGGTGGCGTTACTGGTCAGGGACACTATTAAAGCTGCAGAAAGGGTGGATAATGTAGCAGGATCCTCTCTAGAGTCAATATGGGTGGAAGTTAGGAACAAGAAAGGAGCAGTTACTCTACTGGGAGTATTCTACAGGCCCCCTGAAGCAGCAAGGATACTGAGGAGCAGATTGGGAGACAGATTTTGGAAAGGTGCAAAAATAACAGGGTTATAATCATGGAAGACTTCAACTTCCCAAATATTGATTGGCACCTGCTTAGTACCAAAGGTTTAGATGGGGCAGAGTTTGTAAAGTGTGTCCAGGATGGATTCCTATCACAGTATGTTGACAGGCCAATGAGAGGGAATGCCATATTAGATCTAGTATTAGGTAATGAACCGGGTCAGGTGACAGATCTCTCGGTGGGTGAGCATTTGGGGGACAGTGACCACTGCTCCATAACCTTTAGCATTGTCATGGAGCAAAGAGGACAGGAAGATATTTAATTGGGGAAAGGCAAATTATGAGGCTATAAGGCTAGAACTTGCTAGGGACATGTTCGGCACAGCTTTGTGGGCCAAAGGGCCTGAATTGTGCTGTAGGTTTTTCTATGAGTATAAACTGGGGTGACATTTTTGAAGGGAAATGTACTATGGAGATGTGGTCGTTGTTCAGTGATCTCTTGCAGGAGGTTAGGGATAAATTTGTCCCTGTGAGGCAGGGAAAGAATGGCAAGGTGAAGGAACCATGGGTGACAAGAGAGGTGGAATATCTGTTAGGAGGAAGAAGACAGCATACATAAGGCTTAGGCAGCAGGGATCAGATAGGGCACTTGAGGATTATAGGGTAGCAAGGAAGGAACTTAAGAAGGGGCTGAGGAGAGCAAGAAAGGAACATGAAAAGGCCTCGGCAAGTAGGGTTAACCCCAAGGCATTCTTCACTTATGTGAAGGGCAGAAGGATGATGGGAGTAAAGGTAGGACCGATTAGGGACAAAGGTGGGAAGATGTGCCTGGAAGCTGTGGAAGTGGGTGAGGTTCTCAATGAATACTTCTCTTCAGTATTCATCAAGGAGAGGGGCCTTGATGACGCTGAGGACAGTGTTGGTAAGGGTTATGTTTTAGAGTATTTAATATCAAGAGAGAGGATGTGTTGGAGCTGTTAGAAAATATTAGGACAGATAAGTCCCCGGGGCCTGATGGAATATTCCCCAGGCTGCTCCGTGAGGTGAGGGAGGAGATTGCTGAACCCTTGGTTAGGATCCTTGAGTCCTCGTTGTCCACAGGGATGGTACCAGAGGATTGGAGGGTGGCGAATGTTGTCCCCTTATTCAAAAGAGGTAGTAGGGATAGTCCAGGGAATAACAGACCAGTAAGCCTTATGTCTGTGGTGGGCAAGCTGTTGGAAAGGATTCTTAGAGATAGGATCTAGAGGCATTTAGAGAATCATGGTCTGATCAGGGACAGCCAGCATGGCTTTGTGAAGGGCAGATCATGTCAAACAAGCCTGATAGTCCTGATAGTGTTCTTTGAGGATGTGACCAGACAGATTGATGAGGGTAGTGCAGTAGATGTGGTCTACATGGATTTTAGTAAGACATTTGACAAGGTTCCACATGGTAGGCTTCTTCAGAAGTTCAGAGGGCATGGGATCCAGGGAAGCTTGGCTGTGTGGATTCAGAATTGGCTTGCCTGTAGAAAGCAGAAGGTTGTGGTGGAGGGAGTGCATTCAGAATGGAGGGCTGTGACTAGCAGTGTCCCACAAGGATCAGTTCTGGGACCTCTAATTTTTGTGATTTTTATTAATGACTTGGATGAGGGGGTAGAAGGGTGGGTTGGCAGGTTTGCAGACAACACAAAGGTTGGTGGTGTAGTGGATAGTGTGGAGGATTGTCAAAGATTGCAGAGGGACATTGATAAGATGCAGAGCTGGGCTTGGAAGTGGCAGACGGAGTTCAATCCGGAGAACTGTGAGGTGGTATACTTTTGAAGGACAAACTCCAAGGCAGAGCACAAAGTTAATGGCAGGATCCTGGGTAGTGTGGAGGGGCAGAGGGATCTGGGGATCCATATCCACAGATCCCTGAAAGTTGCCTCACAGGTGGATAGGGTAGTTAAGAGAGCTTATGGGATATTAGCGTTCATAAGTCATGGGTTCGAGTTTAAGAGCCGCGAGTTAATGATGCAGCTCTACAAAATTCTGGTTAGACCACACATAGAGTACTGTGTCCAGTTCTGGACGTCTCATCATAGGAAGGACGTGGAAGCATTGGAAAGGGTGCAGAGGAGATTTACCAGGATGCTGCCTGGTTTAGAGAATATGCATTATGAGGAGAGACTAAGGGAGCTAGGGCTTTACTCTTTGGAGAGTAGGAGGATGAGAGGAGACATGATAGAAGTGTATAAATTATTAAGAGGAATAGATAGAGTGGACACCTAGCGCCTCTTTCCCAGAGCACCAGTGCTCAATACTTCATTTAAAGCATGGCTTTAAAGTAATGGGTGGGAAGCTCAAGGGAGATATCAGAGGAAGGTTTTTTGCCCGGAGAGTGGTTGGGGCATGGAATGCACTGCCTGGGGCGGTGGTGGAGGCAGATACATTGGTCAAATTCAAAAGATTGCTAGATAAGCATATGGATGAATTTAAAATTGAGGGATACGTGGGAGGAAGGGGGTTAGATAGTCTTAGGCGAGGTTTAAAGGTCGGCACAACACTGTGGGCTGAAGGGCCTGTTTTGTGCTGTATTGTTCTATGATTCTATGACTTCATCCCATGGACGGCACGGTAGCATAGTGGTTAGCACAATGCTTTACAGCGCAAGCGACCTGGGTTCAAATCCGGCCACTGTCTGTAAGGAGTTTGTACGTTCTCCCCGTGTCTGTGTGGGTTTCCTCCAGGTGCTCCAGTTTCCTCCCACATTCTAAAGACGTACAGGTTAGGAAGTTATGGGCATGCTATTTTGGCACCGGAAGTGTGGCGACACTTGCTGGCTGCGCCCCAAAATCACTACGCAAAAGATGTATTTCAGTGTGTTTCGATGTACATGTGACTAATAAAGATCTTATCTTATCTCTTATTTTATCTTCTATCTACTTCATTTGTGCCAATGTGCACAATGACTTCTGGCTGCTCATCCTCCCCCTTGAGACTGTGGTAGTATATTTTGGTGGATCAGAGGTGGAGACTGTCAGCAGTTTTAAATTCTTGGGCACTAATATATGAGATGACCTGTCCTGGGCCCAGCACATAGATGCAATCACAAGGAAGGCGTGTCAGTGTTTTCTCTGGAGCGATGGAGGCTGAGGGAAGACCTAACAGAAGTTTATAAAGTTACGAGAGGCATAGATAGAGCAGACAGCCAGTATCTTTTCCCCAGGGTCGTAATGTCTAATACTAGAGGGTATGCACTTAAAGTGAGAGGGATAACATTCAAAGGAGATGTGCGGGGCAGGTTTTTTTGCACAGAGAGTAGTGGGTGCCTGGAATGCACTGCCAGGGTTGGTAGTGGAGGCAGATGTGATTGAGTCAACTAAGAGCTTCTTTGAGCCTCTGCAGAGAATGCTGAGAATGGAGGGATATGGGCCACATGCAAGCAGAAGTAATGAGTTTAATTAGGCATCATTACATAAATTAGTTTGGCACATCATGGGCCGAAGGGCCTGTTCCGGTGCTGTACCGTTCTATGTTCCTTCTTCTAACATGAGTGAGAGCACTGGTGAAGCATTTACCCTAAGCTGCCCTTTCTGCAGAAACCTCCCATTAACATGGAGGATTGAAAGCAGTAGAAAAAGGTGAAACTGTGAAAATGATTGTGCAGGGACGTCTGACTTTATTGATGATACCTGTTGTTGTTGGTTGAGTTGTGCCTCTAGCAATGACACTTTGTCAGTTCTGTCCAACTGTGTACCTTGTGGTGGTGAACAATTGTAAAGGCTTCATGTGAGCATCACCTGGAGTTCTACAAAGGATTTCTCATTGCGGAATGAGTATGGACTTCAGCAGTTTCAAACATTAGCCCCTCAATGCATCTCACTACCCACTGCATTCCGTTTTGATCAAGATTTTGTTACACGCATTATTCTTTGTAGCATCAGCCACAATGCTGATGAGCCAGCATCGATGTTGAGAGCTATCCAAAGGTTCAAGAAGTCAACTAAAGCTTAGACTTGCAGAGTGGAGCTGCTCCAAAGTAAGTGTGTTTTATGTAGCGGTCCCAGTTGCTTAAGCAAGTTGGTACTCGTCAGATATTCTGCGTAGAAGTCGGTCGATCGTATAATCTCTGGTTCTTTTGCCAATAACTTTAACTATCCTTTGGTCACTGACTGTGTGAATGTATCATAGCCATCTCTTTAACAATATAGCAGCTTTTTCTAAATCTAGCAGAAGTTGGAAAGGA
Organism: Pristis pectinata; assembly: GCF_009764475.1. Lineage (NCBI taxonomy): Eukaryota > Metazoa > Chordata > Chondrichthyes > Rhinopristiformes > Pristidae > Pristis > Pristis pectinata. Next base: position 16,784,900 of record NC_067439.1, on the reverse strand, counting down.
CTAAAGTATGAGATAAACAAAGCTATTAAAATTTCAAATGTGCCATTGTATAAGCAGCCACTATTAATGTCACATTTAAGTATCTGAAATAACAAACTTTCTAATTAAACACAAACATCACAAGGTAATAAAGATGAATGTCTAACATGCGGGTGAACTGTAGATCTTATTCTTGGAAGAGGTTGAGGTTCAATTTTAAATGTTTCTCCTTACCTTTAAGTAGTTGTATCCAATAATACAGAGGAAGGAGAGCAGTGTGTGAAGAATCGAGAGGATTTTCAATGTTGGTGCCATATAACCTGTACTCTCTTCAAGAACGTAATAAACCAGCGAATCTTCATCCTCCTCCTCCTCCTCTTCATCTCCATTTCCATTTCCAAAACCAGTGCTTACTATTTCGTCCTCAAAGCCTGACCCTTCAAAATCTTCTTCATCTTCAACCACTGACACCTTCCATGCACAAAAAAATAATTTATCCATCACTTGTCAAACTCCAAGACTTCCCTAATCAGGCTATGTGAATCAGCTGATCTGTCACTGATTATTTTTCATCCATCACTGGTGCTGCAAGGGACTGTGCTTAATTTGGGAAGGAGGATGGAGGAGGAAAGTGCAAAGATTTGCAAAAATGGAACATTTCCATTTCTCATAATGTCCTAAAGTATATCACAGTGAGTTAAATATTTTTCAAGGATTTGATGTTATAATAGTGACTCAGGAGACAAACTATCCATTAATATCCACAATAAATCCACTGACTCCCACGGCTCCCTCAACCACACCTCCTCCTATCCTCTCCTGTAAGGATGGCATTACCTTCTCTCAGTTTCTCCACCTCCACTGTATCTGTTCTCAAAATGAGGCTTTTCATTCCACTATCTCTGAAATGTCCTCATGTTTTTCAGGAAACATCGGGAAACATCGTTTTCCCTCTATCATAGTTGACGGAGCCCTCAACCGAATTTCCTCAGTTTCCCAAACGTCTGTTCTCACCCTCACTCTCCCCAGACAGAACAGAGACAGAGTTCCCTTGGGCCTCAGCTTTCGCCACACTAATCTCTGCATCCAGCATATCATCCTTCGCCAGTTCCGCCACCTGCGATAGGATGTCACAAACCCTACCCCTTTTCAGCATTCCACAGGGACCACTCTCTCCATGGCCCCCTGGTCCGCTCATCCCTTCCCATCCAACCCTCCCTGTCCACAGCCACTTTCCCCTGTTACACCTGTCCCAACACCTCCTCCCTCACCACCATCCAGGGACTGAAACACCCCTTCCAGGTGAGGCAGAGATCCACGTGCACCTCATCTGGCCTTGCTTATTGCATTCAGTGCTCGCAATGTGGCCTCCTCTACATCAGCGAAACCAAGGATAGACTGGGGAACAGTTTTGTGGAGTCACCTTGAGCTTCCAGTTGCACCTCCCCGTCTGTCCTCGGTCTTTTCCACTGCCACAGTGAAGCAAAATGCAAACTAGAAGAACAGCACCTCATATTTCACCTGGGTAGCCGACAACACAGTGGTATGAACACGGAATTTTCCAATTTTGGGTACCCCACTCCCTCAGTATTCCTTTCCTATTCCCACCAGTCCACACAGGGTCTCTCTCCTTTTGATCATCTTTCCATATTTCCATCTGCCCATCACCCACACACTTCTCCCTCCACCTATCCTCCCTATCCCTTCCCCACCTGGTTCCATCTACCCATCATTCTGGTTTCACCTCACCTCCAGCCTCTGGCTATACCTCCCCCACCCTTCCCCCCCATTGTTCGTTGTCTTTTCCTTATCTGTTTCCACCTATCACCCACCAGGCTCCGTCTCTGAACTTCCTCTCCCATTATCTGGCTCCATTTGCCTATCCTCCACCTCACCTGGTTCCATCCCTGTCTCACCCCTCCCCCTCACCTCTTTGTACTGGCCATCTTTCCTCACACTTAGTCCTGAGGCAGGATCACGACATGAAACGCTGACTGTCCCTTTGCTCCTACAGATGGCGCTTGACCCACTGAGTTCCTCCAGCAGTTTGTTTCTTGCTGCATAATATTAGTAAATCTGTTTCACAGATGTTTACTGAGAGAAATGTTGGCCACTACATTGAGAGAATATGTACCACAGGAGTGTGCCATCAAGAGAACGCACACCACAGTTCTTATACCTTATCATCTTAAAATATATCTGAACAGACAGATGATGATTAAATGTTCCATCTGAAAGGTGGCAGCCACGATAAGAAGGTACTTTATGCAAAACACAAGTGCCACCTCAGATTTCATGCTCAAATGGAACTTGACTTTTGTCTTGGCCAAGCTGACATTTGCTAAAAGGTTACAATTAGATTGCACAGGACAGGCCGTTGATACAAAATTCCATGCTTATAGTGAACACCAACAAACTGAAGTATACAGATTTGGTATTTTGGCACTTAGCAGTTTTTAACAGGTACAAACAGGTTGTGTCATGTTAATTTACGGACATTTGAAATTTCGGCATTTACATAATAACAAAATTTAGTTGGCCTTGAAATAAGTTCTGTCAGCAGCCAGCTCAAAGAGAGACAAGCTATATTACAAGCAGTCCAGCCTGAAGCCTGAATATTGCAATGATTGGAGGGATTAAAGAAAGGACTCTTGACAGGACTGCAAAGAACGACACCCAAAGGAGCATGTTTATTATTGCACCACAGAAACTCTCCAGTGCTAAGACTGTTGCCAAGGAGTGATGCTACATGGATGCAGTCTGCAAATGGCTGCACTTTGGGGAAGCCTACAATGATGATGAAGCTGTGTCAGCCCTGCAGCAGCTGTGGCCGGTACCCTCCTGAGCACAGAACTTGGGCGACATCCCTAATTCCGCAGTGAACAGAAAATTGTGAGGTGTGGCAGGAGCAGCTGAAATGACCTTAAAGCCAGGAAGTGGCTTTAACCTCTATGGACAAAGCATTCTGGATACATGTGAGCCTGTACTTCAGGTCACAGGTTTCAGGAAGAAATGCAGGTTGGGTGCAGTTTCAGAGGAAATGGGCTTAGTAAAACCCTTCTTGTTCATTGCACCTGTGCAAACATGTACTTGTGCATATGACAATGAACTCACTTTTGGCTTATTCTGTGGGTAAATAAGAACTGTCACTTTTCACACCAGCATAAATTTTGGATATTATACTATTGTTGATGTCATTTGGAGATTAAAAGAAAGAAGATGCTGGTATAAACAAAAATCCCACTGAAAAGTCAGATTTTCCTTTCAGTGCTAAGACACCCAGAAGCTTGTGGAATATTGCCCCATTCTGGATTAAGCCAATATACAACTGCACAGCACACTCTACTTTTCGGAGCTGTGTTAAGGAACCTTCAGGCTTTTGTACTTCAGTAGCACTTCAAACATAGTTTAAGATCCCAAGGCACTTCACAGGAATATTATCAAGCACAATTTGATATTGAGCCATGTAAACAGAAATTAAAACAAAAAGACAATTTTTAAAGGGGAGGGGCAGAGGCAGACAGGTTTAGGTAAGCTCTTCTGGAACATTTACCCGAGCTGGTTGAAAACATGACTGGCAAGGGAAAAGAGATTAAATCAAGGATGCGAAGGAGGCCAGAGTTGGAAGTGAAGATGAAGTGGTGAAAATCTGATAGAGGAAAAAGGCCATGGAGGGATGTGAATGGAAAAATGATTATTTTTACACTGAGCTGGATTCATTGTTGGTAATCAGCAACAAAAGGATGATTGTGAATGAGTTTAGATAAATGTTAAGCTATGGTAGCAAAATTTCATGGGAAGTGGATTGTGGGAGGCTGGCCACTGAAGAGGTTAAGCCTGAAGATAAGAAGTCACTGGGTTGACGTAGGGGCAGAGGGATATTAGTACAGCTGTGAAGGAGAGAATGTGTGATATTAAAAAAAAGAATGGGTTTAAGTACTGGAACACCCTCCTCAATAGCAGTGGGAGAGCACCTTCACTGCAGTGGATCAAGGTGGTTCACCAATACCCTCTCGAGGGCAATTAGGAATGGGTCATAAATATCTGGTTGCCAATGATGCCCAGATCCAAAAAAACTACAAATAAATTAAAACGGATACTGAGATTGCAAATGGTTTACTTCAACTTTAGACAGTAACAGAGAAGCTGGGAGGATTCTTGGATATCAGCAAAACTGGCACCGTTTTATGTTTGATCTAAACTTACCTTATAAAAGAGGAGGATAAAGTTGATTGCAAACGCCACAAACAAAGCTAGGAAGCGGAGATTGTAGAAGTTTCTTGATAAATAATTCTAGTTAAAAGATGCAAAGAGATGTTATTTATTGCATGGCACACAGTGATACTTGTAACTGTAACCTGCATCTAACTTCATGACTTCTATCTAAATAGGAATAACCAAACTCCATTTTATTTCTCTAAAACGTTACCTTGATTTCTCTTTGCACAGTTGCACCTGCTAAGTGTTTCCACAGGGCTGTGTTGTCCAAAATGATTTTATATGTTCATTCTTTCCTTTCATTATTCAGCTCCTGCTGAAACACTACAATTGAATCTGTCATTACTACTCCCCCCTGACAGCCCATTGCAGAGCCTAACCACTTGTATAACAAAACTCTTTACCTCACGTTACATTTCGTTCTTCTGCCAGTCATCTTCAACCAATGTCTCCTGGCTTGTGACCACTCTGCAAATGGGAACACCTATAAGCCCTTCAAGATGTTAAATATCGTGATCTGATCCCCTCACACGCTCCTCTATTTGAAGGAAAACAACCCAGTTTCTCCAGCATCTCCATGTAACTGAAGTCCCTCATCCCTGGAATTTTTCAAAACTTCAGCACCAATTAAGGCCAGGGCTCTATGATTCCTTTCCCTACTTCCCTCAGCAACTCAGGCTGCATTCCACCTGGACCAGGATATTTAACTACTTAAAGGAATTAGTGTTTCAGTTTTAATTTTTAGCCCACCTAGAATCTCAACGAAATCTTCCTTTGCTGACTCCAGCCACATCATCTTTGTTGTTGCAGACTAATGTAAAGCCATGCCCACTGCTTACATCAGTAAATTTCCTTTATGGTCCCCGATCTTCATCTCTTGCAACTCTTTTCCTGTCTACATGCCTGCAGAATAGTTTTAAATTCCCCTCTACGTTTCCTGCTGCCTTTTCTAATGTGCACTCTTTGCCCCTTGTATTTTCACTGAACTTTCTGTAATCAGCCCAGTTCTCACGTGAAAAAAATGCTCCCTTTTCTCCACTATTTTACTCTCTATCGTTTTGGTCAGCTGAGGAGATCTGGCTTTGCCTTCCCTCCCCAACTTCACTGGAATGTACCTGGTCTGTCGCTGAAACACCTCCACTTTAAATGCCTCCCATTGTTCAATTACATTTTTGCCTGCCAAACTTTCATTGCAATTAAAATGGAGTAATGTGGGAAAGTATGAAACTGTCAAGTTTGGCAAGAACAATACAAAAGCATGCTATGTGATGGTGAGAGAGTTCTGTGGTGTGGAGTCTCCAGGTTATCCTGCTGCATGCTTCACAAAGGGCTGGTGGGAAGGTTTAGCAAGTAATCAGAAACGTAACAGAATGTTATTATTTATTACTTAAGGAATTGAATACAAAGGTAAGTAGGTTATATTTCAGTAACATGTGGGACATCTAAACTACTGTCTCCTTATTGATGATAATGTGTTGGAACAATCCAGTGAAGGTTTACTGGGAAATGGTTGGATAATTAGGCTTTACCCAGTAGAGTTTAAAAGAGGGAGAGGGGTATGATTGAAACACATAAGATCCTAAGGGATTGTGACAAGGAGGAGGTGCAGAGGATGTTTCCTCTTGTGGGACAACCTAAAACTAGTGGTTACTATTTAAAAATAAGGAGTCACCCATTTGAGAGGTGAGGTGAATTTTCTTCTCTCAGACAGTCATCAGCCTTTGGAACCCTCTCCTCTAAAGGATGGCAGAAGCAGAGTCTTTAACTGTTTTTAAGGGAGAGATAGACTGATTCTTGCCAAGCCAGGAGTGTAACATTACTGAAGGTAGAATGGAATGCAGAGCTGACGTTACAATTATGTCAGCCATTACGTTATTAATGGAAGTGCAGGCTCACTGGGCAGTCTGCCTCCTCCTGCTCTCGATTCACATGTCTGTATGTGACGTACTATCACCATCAGACTACTCACTGTTTTAATTAATGTGGAAGAATTTTTTAGTTTCTGCTTCTTTCTTCAGTAAATGCTTGTTTAAATTCTCCAGATCTGTGTCCCATAACTCCTGCCAAACTCACCCAGCTTCTATTTCCCACAGCTCTTATGCCTGCCTTTGAATGACCCAGTTAGCAAATATATTTAACACCGTACCTTAAGAAATTCCTGCACAGATTTTTTGGAGTTATACATACTTACCAAGAGCTTAGTCTTATAATTTTCAAACTCGGTCCAGAACTCCATGACTGCTTCTGGTTCCTCCTTTTTCCTCTCCAGCTTGGCCTTCTTCCTCGCCTTTTTTGCTGGTGTAGCATCTTCTTCTTCTTGGCCTTCTGCCTTTTCTCCTTCTTCCTTTTCCTTTTCTTTTTCTTCTGGCTTTTCTTTTGCTTCTGCCTTTTCTTCCTCTTCTTCTGGGGGTTCTACCACCTCTTTTTCTTTCATATCCTTTTCAGCCTTTTCACCATTCTCAATGCTTTTGAATGCAGGGAACAGAAACATCATTCCATGTTGCAACAATTAAGATCCCAAACTACGACTTATATGTAAATTCCAGGATCGGGCAGAAAAATTATCTGTTGCCTGTTATCTGTTATTATTACTGCCAAAACATTCAAGTCATGCAAGAATTTCCAGAGCAGAGGTGCAACACATCCAAGCTACTATTGCCTAGCTCAGTATTGTCCAATAGCCATACTGGTCTGTGTTAATGTACAATGAACCATAGAACCATAGAACACTACAGCACAGAAAACAGGCCATTCAACACTTCTAGTCTGTACTGAAACATTATTCCGCTAGTCCTTCTTACCTGCACCCAGTCCATAACCCTCCAGACCTCTCCCATCCATGTATCTATCCAACTTATTCTTAAAACTTAAGAGTGAGCCCGCATTTACTACATCAGATGGCAGCCCGTTCCACACTCCCACCACTCTCTGAGTGAAGAAGTTCCCCCTAAACCTTTCCCCTTTCACCCTAAAGCCATGTCCTCTCGTACTTCTCTCTCCTAATCTAGGTGGAAATAGCTTACTCACTTTAACTCTGTCAATGCCCCTCATAATTTTGTAAACCTCTATCAAATCTCCCCCCATTCTTCTATGCTCCAAGGAATAAAGTCCTAACCTGTTCAATCCTGTAACTCAACTCCTGAAGACCCAGCAACATTCTAGTAAATCTCCTCTGCACTCTTTCAATCTTACTGATATCCTTCCTATAGTTAGGTGACCAGAACTGCACACAATACTCCAAATGTGGTCTCACCAATGACTTATACAACCTCACCATAACATCCCAACTCCTATACTCAATACTTTGATTTATGAATGCCAGGACGTCAAAAGCCTTCTTTACGACCCTGTCTACCTGTGACGCCACTTTCAGGGAATTATGTATCTGAACTCCCAGATCCTTTTATTCTTCGGCACTCCTCAGTGCCCTACCATTTACTGTGTATGTCCTACCTTGATTTGTCCTTCCAAAATGCAACACCTCACACTTGTCTGCATTAAATTCCATCTGCCATTTTCTGGCCCATTTTTCCAGTTAGTTCAGATCCCTCTGCAAGCTTTGAAAGCCTTCCTCGCTGTCCACTATGCCTCCAATCTTAGTGTCATCAGCAAACTTGCTGATCCAATTTACCACATTTTCATCTAGATCATTGATATAGACAACAAACAACAATGGCCCCAGCACAGATCCCTGAGGCACACCACTAGTCAGAGGCCTCCAGTCTGAGAAACAATCATCCACTACCACTCTCTGTCTTCTCCCACACAGCCAATTTCGAATCCAGTTTACAACCTTTCCATGGATACCTAGTGACTGAACCTTCTGAACTAACCTCCCATGTGGGAACTTGTGAAAGGCCTTACTGAAGTCCATGTAGACAACATCCACAGGCTCTCCTTCATCTACTTTCTTGGTAACCTCCTCGAAAAACTCTACAAGATTCGTTAAACACGATCTACCACACACAAAGCCATGCTGACTATCCTTAATCAGCCCTTGGTTGGCCAAATACTTGTATATCCAATCTCTCAGAACACCTTCCAATAATTTACCTACTACTGATGTCAGGCTCACTGGTCTACCCTCCAGTCCTCTGGCACCGCACCCGTGGCTAAAGACATTTTAAATATATCTGCCAGGGCCCCTGCAATTTCTACACTAGTCTCTCTCAAAGTCCGAGGAAATATCTTGTCAGGCTCATGGGATTTATCTACCTTTATTCGCTGTAAAGCAGCAAGCACCTCCTCCTCTTTAATCTCGATATGTTCCATGACACTATTGCTTGTTTCCCTTCCTTCCATATCCTCTATGCCCGTTTCCTGAGTAAATACTGATGCAAAAAAACTGTTTAAGATCTCCCCCATCTCCTGAGGCTCCACACATAGACGACCACTCTGATCTTCTAGGGGACCAATTTTGTCCCTGACTATCCTTTTACTCTTCATATACTTGTAGAAACCCTTCGGGTGTACCTTCACATTATCTGCCAAAGCAACCTCATGTCTTCTTTCTGCCTTCCTGATTTCCTTCTTTAGTATTTTCTTACATTTTCTATACTCTTCAAGTACCTCATTTGTTCCTAGTTGCCTATACCTGCTATAAACCTCTCTCTTCTTAACCAGATCGCCAATATCCCTTGAAAACCAAGGTTCCCTATGCTTGTTAACTTTGCCGTTAATCCTGGCAGGAACATGCAAACTCTGCACTCACAAAATTTCGCCTTTGAAGGCCTTCCACTTACTGAACACATCCTTGCCAGAAAACAACTCTTCCTAGATCCTTTCTCATTTCCACAAAATTGGCCTTTCTCCAATTTAGAACCTCAACTCGAGGACAATTGGGCTTTGTTCGAGGGAAGGTGGGACCTGTTCCAAAGGAATGGTTTGCACCTGAACTGGAGGGGGACTAACGTACCTGCAGGTAGGTTTGCCAGTGCTGCTCTGGGGGGGTTTAAACTAGATTTGCAGGGGGAGGGGAACCCGACTGTAGAGCAGATGGTGAGGTGGAGGAGGAAAATAGTCATGCGAGGACTGCAGGTAAAGACAGAAATCAAAGGTTTGTACTTGATAGAAATGTTCTCAGGTGCATCTATTTCAATGCAAGGAGCATTGTAGGTAAGGCAGATGAGCTTAGGGCGTGGATTGGCATGTGGGATTATGACATTATTGCTATTAGTGAGACTTGGTTGCAGGAGGGGCAGGACTGGCAGCTTAATGTTCTGGGGTTCCGTTGTTTCAGATGTGATAGAGGGGGAGGGCTGAAAGGGGGAGGAGTGGCATTACTAGTCAGGGAAAATATCACAGCTGTGCGGAGACAGGACAGCCCAGAGGGCTAGTCTACAGAGGCCATATGGGTGGAGCTGAGGAACAGGAAAGGTGTGGCCACACTAATAGGCTTGCATTATAGACTGCCCAATAGTCAGAGAGAACTGGAGGAACAAATCTGTAGTGAGTTGGCAGACCGGGAAATGAAGGTAACTATTATCAGGTTTCTGGATAATAACCTGCTGGTCATGGTTTCATAACTGAAAGATGGCGACTGAGTGAAATATATTTCAATCTGAGCATTAATAAATCAGGTACAACAGGACAATTTAAAAAAAAGAAACATATTATACTGCTAGAGAAACGAAGGACCGCAGATGCTGGAATCCAGATGATAAACACGATGATGCTGGAGGAACTCAGCAGGCCAGGCAGCATCCGTGGAGAAAAGCAGCCGGTCAACGTTTCGGGTCAGGACCCTTCTTCAGGACTGAAGATAAGAAAAGGGGAAGCCCAATAGACAGAGATTCACCTGCACCTCCCCTAATGTCATCCACTGCATTCGGCACTCCAAGTGTGTCCTCCTCTACATTGGGGAGACCAAACGCAGACTAGGTAACCATTTTGCAGAACACCTGCGCTTTGTCCGTAACCGTGATCTGCATCTCCCCGTTGCCAGTCATTTCAACTCCCCCTCCCACACCACCACTGATATGTCAGTCCTCAGCCTCCTCCACTGCCAGGAGAATTCCAAGCACAAAGAACAGCACCTCATTTTCCGTCTTGGAACCTTGCAGCCTAATGGCATGAACATTGAATCCTCCCACTTTAAGTAATCCCCAACCCCCCCAACCATGTCTCTTCTTTTCTTCCCTTTCTTAGCCTCTCTGGCTCTTTTTTCTATCCCCCTTTTTTCTCCATACCTTTGATCCATCCCCCAGTGGATCTGTTCTCCCCTCCTCCCCCGCACCTGCCTACCACTGTCTCTTACCTGCATCTACCTATCACCACCTTGTGCCCATCTTGCCTCCCCTCTTCTGTCCACCTATCACTGCTCTGTGTCACGAACCAGCAACAAAAGAAACACACTGAGCATGATTCAGTGTTAAAAACTATTTTATTAATCACTACTTATGATAATACGTAAAATAAAAGTTAAAAAAAATGTTAGTATGTTAGAATTCAAGAATGTTAAACCTCGAACGTTAACCCCAAAACTAAACTCTTCGTGTGTGTGTGTGACAAAGTCCAAAACTCCCAGTTCCTGAATGGTTCTTAAAGTTCAGTTCCGCAAGCCATAAGGTGAAACATGAGCAAGGGCTTCTTCAACAACCACCGTTGTCTGAAGATAAGATGTAGATGTAGAAAAACATAGAGAGAGTACATACGAAATCCAAATGTTCCACGATGGAACCCAAACGACACTTCAGTGTTTACTCGGTAGTGACTTCCTCACCCCGAAAAGCATCCGAACCGTGGTCGTCCACACACAAATACCTGTTTCCTTCTACAGGTCAGCAACAAAGTGAACTCCACCGGATTACTTCCAACTTCCATACATGGATTTCAGTGGTAAACACAGTTATTGTTTCTCATCCATCGATAGAGAAAACAAGCAGGCTGGTGTCTCTCTCCCTTCTCTCTCTCTCTTCTTCTTCTTCTTCTGACTTCTTCAACAACGTCATTACGTCCTTTATCTTCTATTGACGTAAGCACGCCCCACACACACATACACACACACTCTCTATCTTAAAGGGACTTTCACTGAGTCCATAACACCTCCCACCTAAAAAAAAATTTTCCCAAGAAAATTTTAACCGCGCATAGAGTTAGTAATGTTAATAATTATCACGCTACACAACTACAGACTATCAGATTAGTATAGATACATGTTTCCCATTTAACATCGGGAAAGACAATCAGCAATCACATTATCTTTGCCTTTAATGTGAGTTATCATGAGATCAAACTCTTGCAAAATTAAACTCCAGTTTAACAGCCTTCTGTTCTTGTTTTTGACTCGGCTCAGAAACACCAATGGGTTATGATCTGTATACACAGTCAATGGTTTCTGAGCGGTGCAAACATATACACTGAAATGTTGCAAGGCTAAAACAAGCGACAGTAATTCTTTCTCTATGGTGGAATAATTCTTTTGATGCTCATTAAATTTCTTTGAAAAGTAAGCTACAGGATGGTCAATATCATCAAGGTCACCCTTCTGCAACAACACAGCTCCTGCAGCTTCATCACTGGCATCTACTGCTAATGAAAATGGCTTTTCAAAGTCAGGTGTTCTGAGCACAGGATGGTAGCATAAAATGGCTTTCAGCTTCTCAAATGCTTCTTGACAAGAATCTGTCCAAACAAACTTTACTCCCTTCTTCTGAAGATTAGTTAGGGGAAGAGCAATATCAGCAAAATTTTTACAAAATTTTCGATAATATCCAACCATTCCCAAAAATCTTCTAACAGTCCTCGTACCTGTGGGAATAGGGAACTCAGATATTGCTTGAACTTTTGCCTGAACAGGAGCTTGCTTGCCTTGACCTACAACATAACCAAGATACGTCACAGTGGCATGGCCAAATTCACTTTTAGCCAAGTTAACTGTAAGGTTAGCCTTGGAAAGTCTTTCAAACAACCTTTCTAACGCAGAGATGTGATCCTCCCATGTATCATTCCCAGTCACTAAGTCGTCAATGTAGGCATCTGTATGTTTTAACCCATGAATCACTGAATTAATCATTCTTTGAAATGTTGCCGGAGCATTTTTCATTCCAAATGGCAAAACATTGTATTCATACAATCCAGAAGGGGTTACAAAGGCTGAAATCTCCCTTCCTCTATCTGTTAATGGAACACACCAGTACCCTTTTAATAGGTCAATCTTTGTAAGAAATTTTGCCTTTCCCACTCTGTCTATGCAATCATCCACTCTAGGAATAGGGTAAGCATCTGACTTTGTTACAGCATTCACTTTCCTGTAATCTGTGCAAAATCTAACAGTTCCATCAGGTTTAGGTACAATAACACAGGGCGAACTCCAATTTGAAGTAGAATGTCTAATAATATCATTTTCCAACATGTATTTGATTTCCTGATCAACAAGTTTACTTTTTTCCACATTCATTCGATATGGGTGTTGTTTGATTGGTTTTGCATCCCCAACATCAACATCATGGGTAATTATCGATGTTCTGTTTGGAACATCTGGGAACAGATTTTTAAATTTTAAAATTAATTCTCTCATCTGTTGTTTTTGTGAAACTTGTAAATGGTCCAACTTCGTTTCAAGGTTCTCCATGATATTTTGGTTTTTCAGTTTCGATGGAACAATATTTGGTCTAAATTGGCCTTCCTCAACATCAACATCAGGCATTCTAGAAACGACCTTTTCACCATCCACCAAGGCCACAACTGAATCCCTCTCATAATAAGGTTTTAGCATGTTTACATGACAGAGTTGTGTTTTCTTGCGTCTATCTGGTGTTTTGATTATATATGTTAGATCAGTCACTCGAGATTCAATAACATAGGGTCCAGAAAAACGAGCTTGCAAGGGATTATTTTGGCTAGGGAAAAATACCAACACCTTTTGCCCCACTGCGAATGTCCTAGGCCGAGCACGTCTATCAAAATATGTCTTCATTCTTATCTGGCTTGTTTTCAGATTCTCTCTCGCTAGCTGGCAGACTCTCTCCAACCGAGTTTTAAATTTTTGGACATTGTCCAACAGACTCAAGTGAACTTCCTCATTAACCCATTGCTCTCTTAACAACTCCAAAGGTCCTCTCACCCTATGTCCAAACACAAGCTCAAACGGACTAAATCCGATTGACTCCTGGATTGATTCTCTAACGGTAAACAAAAGTAAATGGATCCCTTCGTCCCAATCCTTGGTGTTTTCAAAGCAATAAGTCTTCAGCATATTTTTGAGAGTAGAATGAAATCTCTCCAGAGCTCCTTGAGATTCTGGGTGATATGCAGATGATACAATCTGCTTTGCTCCCAGCTCATAGACTATTTGTTGAAAAATTTTTGACATAAAATTACTACCTTGATCAGATTGGATTTCTTTTGGCAAACCAAACAAGGTAAAAAATTTTACAAGAGCCTTTGACACTGTCTTGGCCTTAATATTTCTAAGGGGTATTGCCTCTGGAAATCTAGAAGTGGCACACATGATGGTTAACAAATACTGATTTCCAGTCTTAGACTTTGGTAAGGGGCCAACACAGTCCACAATCACCTTCGAAAAGGGTTCACCAAAAGCAGGAATTGGTTTCAAAGGAGCCACAGGGGGTTTTTGATTTGGTTTACCTACCATCTGACATGTGTGGCAGGTTCGACAAAACATCACCACATCTTTTCTCAAACCAGGCCAACAGAATTGCTTCAAGATCTTCCCTACAGTTTTATTCACACCAAAATGACCACCCAAAGGCATACTATGGGCCAGGTTTAAAATCTCATCCCTATAAACTTTTGGAACAACAACCTGATGAATAACTTCCCATTCCTCAGTAACAGGAACATGAGGAGGTCTCCATTTCCTCATTAACACTCCATTTTTGACATAGTATCCAGTTGGCACCTTTTCAATCTCCTCACATGAGAGTGCTTTTTCTTTCAATTCTGTCAACTCAGGGTCCTTTGTCTGTTCCACCATAAAATCCTTCCTCGACAAAGACAAATCTTTAAATTCAGGCTCACTGTAAGGATGTTGATCCTCCAGTGAAGACAGAAAAGTCTCAGATAAGGCATCAAAATTTTCTTCCTGTTTAGGACTGTCACAAGGAACTACATCAGACTGCACCGGACTGTCTGTCTTGGCTAATTCTTTAGCTCTAGCTCGAGTCACCGCACATGATGGGTAAACATCTGGATCATCCTCAGACTCATCAATCCTTGGTTTGGTTGTTAACCGTACCACAGGATCACTTTCTCCATTTGCAAGGTCATTTCCCAATAACAAAGAAACTCCTTCCACTGGCAAACTAGGTCTTATCCCTATCTCGACTGGTCCTTCTACGAACTTTGACTTTAAAATCACCCTGTGAAAAGGGACAGACATGGTCTCACCTGTAATGCCTCGTACTAGATTTACTTCACCAGTGTCACTTTCTTCACCAAAATTTAAAACACTGTCCAGCAAGAGAGATTGACTAGCCCCAGTATCTCTAAGAATTTTCACTGGCACCTGGGGTGACTCATCATTCAGTGAAACAAAACCCTCTGATACATACGAACGGAATTCTTTTCTCACCTCCTCCAACTTTTCTGCTTTTCCCTCTTGCAAGGACTGATCTTTAACAGCATCTCCTAAACCTTTTTGATTTTTAATTGCCTGAAAGCAAGCATTGGGCCCAGCTTCCTTCTTTTTCTTCAAAAGGGCACAATTAGATATCACGTGGCCAGGTTTCCTACAGTAATAACAAGTACGCTCAACAGGTTTCTCCAGCCCTGGCTTCTTTTCATCTTTTCCTTTTTGATTACCTCCCAATTTAATCTCTGGTTTACCTGGATTGTCTTTGTAACTCTTTGGAAAGGTTTTAAGTTGTCCCCATTTGGATTTATGGGTTAAAGCATAATCATCTGCCAACCTAGCAGTTTCTTGTAAAGTTTCCACTGCCTTTTCATTTAAATATGTTGTTAATTCAGCTGGAACACATCTTTTAAAGTCTTCCACCAGTATCAATTCTGTCAATTTATCGTAATCCCCATCTACATTTTTAGCCAGGCACCATCGTTCAAAACATATTCTCTTTCCATTGGCAAATTCCATATAAGTCTGATCTGCAGATTTCCTCAAGTCTCTGAATTTTTGTCTATAAGCCTCAGGGACCAATTCATAGGCCTTCAATATAGCTTGTTTTACCTTGGTATAATCAGCTGCATCCTCAACAGACAAAGCAGAATAAGCTTTTTGAGCTTTACCTTTAATCACACTCTGTACCATAAGAGCCCATCCTTTCCTTGGCCAGTTTGAACTCACAGCAACCTTTTCAAAATGTTGGAAATACTGATCAACCTGATCTTCTTCAAACGGAGGGACTAATCGAACCTCCCTGCTGGCTGAAAAACCATCATCAGAATCAGATTCCGAACTCCTACGCTTCATTTGTAACTCATGCTGCCTCTGTTTCTCCTTCTCCTCACTATCCAGCTCCATCCTCTTCAATTCCATCTGCTTCATTGCTAGATCAGCCTCTATCTTCATCTGAGTTAGCTTTTGTTCAGTCTCTAATTTCTTTTGTTCGGCCTCTAATCTCTTTTCCTCTCGTTCGGCCTCTAATTTATTTTGTTCTCGTTCGGCCTCTAATCTCTTTTGCTCTCGTTCAGCCTCTATCTTTAACTGGGTTTGCTCTCGTTCAGCCTCTATCTTTAACTGGGTTTGTTCTCGTTCAGCTTCTATCTTTGCCAGCTGCACCTGTGCCTCAGAAATTGCTATTTCACTGCCAGGAAACTGTTTTAACACTTCCTTCTCAAACACCTTCTTTTCCACATAATGGCCAGCTATCAATCTCTGAATATCTGCCTTTCTCATAGACTGCTTTACTTCTGTAAGGTTTAGCCTTGTAGCAATCTTTATCAGATCATCCTTTTTCGCCACCTCCAATCCCTTTTGGGTTGGTGACTCCAAAAATGCCTTAATATCCATTGCTGCTGGTTTCCACACACACAAGCCAATTAAAAAGAATTTATCAGACCTCCCTCAAAAATCTTTGGATTGAATCCCGAACAAATCTCGTCAATCTGGGGTACAATCCCAGACGAATCTCGTTAACCTTGGGAACTATCCCGGACGAGCCCCCAATTTTGTCACGAACCAGCAACAAAAGAAACACACTGAGCATGATTCAGTGTTAAAAACTATTTTATTAATCACTACTTATGATAATACGTAAAATAAAAGTTAAAAAAAATGTTAGTATGTTAGAATTCAAGAATGTTAAACCTCGAACGTTAACCCCAAAACTAAACTCTTCGTGTGTGTGTGTGACAAAGTCCAAAACTCCCAGTTCCTGAATGGTTCTTAAAGTTCAGTTCCGCAAGCCATAAGGTGAAACATGAGCAAGGGCTTCTTCAACAACCACCGTTGTCTGAAGATAAGATGTAGATGTAGAAAAACATAGAGAGAGTACATACGAAATCCAAATGTTCCACGATGGAACCCAAACGACACTTCAGTGTTTACTCGGTAGTGACTTCCTCACCCCGAAAAGCATCCGAACCGTGGTCGTCCACACACAAATACCTGTTTCCTTCTACAGGTCAGCAACAAAGTGAACTCCACCGGATTACTTCCAACTTCCATACATGGATTTCAGTGGTAAACACAGTTATTGTTTCTCATCCATCGATAGAGAAAACAAGCAGGCTGGTGTCTCTCTCCCTTCTCTCTCTCTCTTCTTCTTCTTCTTCTGACTTCTTCAACAACGTCATTACGTCCTTTATCTTCTATTGACGTAAGCACGCCCCACACACACATACACACACACTCTCTATCTTAAAGGGACTTTCACTGAGTCCATAACATCTGCTTTTCCCTCCTGTATATTGGGCTTCCCCTTTTCCTATCTCCAGTCCTGAAGAAGGGTCCTGATCTGAAACGTTGACCGCCTGCTTTTCTCCATGGATGCTGCCTGGCTTGCTGAGTTCCTCCAGCATCATTGTGTTTTTCATATTATACCGCTGTTGTAAAATGACATTACCACATGCTTATCTACTGTATTCTGAGGAACGTATTAAGGATAAAAAATACTTACTCTGCTTTCTCAGCTTCAGTCTTAAGTTGGTCGTCTGGCTTAGTTTCCAACTGAGTGTCAAGCTGTTGCTGTTGAAGGTAAAAGGCTCGTTTTATGACAGCTATGCAAACCAAGGAAAAGAATAAAGATTTCTAAATGGCCTTAACACAGGGTCCAGATAAAAACAGTGGTTTGTGGAATGTTTGATCAAGAGGAGTTTGTCCACTAACAGTAATGTCAAGATAATGTTGAGTGTTACTAGTCCAGCCAGCACAATGGGATAATTATGAAAAGGAATTTGTGACATTTAAGTTCCACTTTGATCAATCTGTGAACAAGTAGTGGAAGGAACACGTGCAAGCCCATTATTTACATCATATTTGTTTATCATTCTGAGTTTTTTTGCTGCTTCAATGGAAGCAAAGTTAAGTATGTTCCACTATTAATTCAAGAAAGGATACATTATTGCTAAAAGCTCTAATCTGATAACATCATATGAAATTAAATCCGAGTTTTGATTTTGATAGTTTCTACCTGGAATCCAGTGCAAGGTACTCACCCTTACTTTTCTGAAACTAGGTGGTGTTCCCTCTGGGGTTGGAGGTTCAACTGGTGCAGATTCCACAATGTCACCAAGTCCTAGGTTTGATTCTGGTGAACCCATCCTCAGCTGGCCACTTTCCCTCTTTACATCGGTCTTCTCAGATGTTTCCTCTTCCTTTGCTTGATCTTCAAACCCAGATTGGATGGCAGTTTCTTCAATCTCTGCCTTGCTAATGTCAGGAATATCAGCGTGAACCTCATCCTGAGTAGGATCAGGCATACTAGCCAGGAGTTCTGTGACAGTCAGATGTTTGGCTCCTTCAACTAAGCCGCCCCCAAATAAGGTATTCCATACTATCATGAAGAAACCACTACAGATGCTGTAGATAAACTGCAAGATGCCCATAAACAAAGTCCAAAAGAAGGACACCAGAGACATCACTATCTCTTTAATCGTCATCTTCTTTAGTTTCCTGTACCTTTTCCTTACATTCTTAAACGTGAATATTTTAAAAAAGTCAACAATGGAGCTGAGGAATCCTACAAAGGCAGACGGTGCCTCAGCTGGAGAAGATAATTTCTCAGCCTCTGCTCCTTCAGCATTCTCTTCTTCCTCTTCTTCTTCTTCTGACTTCTCTCCCTCATCTGCCTCCGAGATCTTTGAAGCAATTTGCATCTCAAAAATGGTGTCTTCACAGAAGTTGACGAAGAGTTCCATCTTCTCAGATTCACCACCTTCATTCACCACATCAAAGATAAACTGTCGTTTAGACTCCTTAACCTGAGGCATCTCCCACTGTGTTTTATTGGCCTCACTGATCTCAAAGTAAATGCGCTCTATCCTCTTACTGGCACCCATGATTTCAATGCGCCCTAGGAAAGGCTGGAAGTAATTGAGAATGCTCTCTGCTAATTCCAAGAAGTTTTGAAGTCTTGTATCATGAGGGACATGTTCAGACAGATTAGTGAGTAACACAGCTATGTTAAAACCAATGTCCTTAGCTGGCTCCTGGAACCGGTTTGCAAATTCCTCATAGTTTATCATTTCATTCTCATCTGCTTCTGAGCATGAAAGTAGGAACTGGATCTCAGAAGGTGTGTATTGCTTCTGGCTGTCCATTGCTTTCTGGAAGTCCTTCTTTGAGATAAGTCCTCTGGGGTCTGTTACATAATCTTTGAATGCATCAGAAGCCACAATGTCCTTTAGTTTCAAGAACATATCAAAGAACTTTAGGATCATTTCAACATTGCTTGATGACTCTACCAACATATCCACCATTTGCTTAGCAATAGTTCCATTCACAACATTTCCTGAAAATAGCAGATGAGGAAATATATCATTGTATTGAACAGTTCTAGCTGCAGTTCACAGAAGTGCTGCTTCATTGCATTTCTTTTTGAATATGCATTTGTTTTTGTATGGACCATGGAAAATCCAATGAAATGCTTAATTTTATTACTTAACTAGCACTACAAAATATTGTGTTAACCAGATTACTGTTACATTCAAAACATAAACCTATCAAAACAAAAGACACAGTTTATAATCATCATTCAAAACATATTAAAACTACTCATTTTAGTGACAACTTCAGGAGGCCAGGAAGCTATGTTGTCAGGACTTCCCTATTTCCTGACAACATAGGAGGAGCCCATTTCAGCCCACTGAAATAATTTGCCTGATTCATTTCCCTGATGATTGTAATTTTCCTGAGCTACCTTATGAGGTAAGATTCGACAGACCAAGCTTGTACCCACTAGAATGCAGAAGATAGAGACAATTGAAACAAACAGGATTCTAGGAGGTCTTGATGGTGTGGATGTGGAGATGATGGTTCTTCTTGTGGGGCAGTTCAGAACTAGGGGTCATTGATCTGTCTGAGATGAGCTGAAGTTGTTTCTCAGCAGGCTGTGAATCTTTGGAACTCTTCCTCAAGGAATGGTGGAAGCAGAGTTTTTGAATATATTTTAAGATAAAGATAGATAGTTTCTTGGTAAGCAAGTGAGCGAGAGGTTACCGTGCGTAGGTGGGAATATGCAGTAGAGCTGTGATCTTATTAAATGTAAGTGAGAGCATAACTGGCTAAATGCTTTACCTCTGCTCCTAATTTGTACATGACCATTACCAAGTATTGTTTATATTTTTCCTGCAAGAATGAATTTTCAACCACCCCCATGGCAGATGTTGGCCAACTAGTTTGGAAAATAATAAAGTTCTAACTGAAGTTAGAAGCAGACATTGTCACTGACTGTGGTGAGAACGACTTGGAGGAGTTATGGCAGGTCAATGGAACCAACTCAGGTAGGCACCCTGGTTGGCATGGACGAGTTGGGCCAAAGGGCCATGTTGTATGGCTAACTCTTTTGGGTTGAGATTGTTAAGTAAAGGACTGGAAAGGAAAAAAAGATGAGCAAAGGAACTAGTTTGGATGCGAAAATAACCACGATCATGCAAGCAAAAAAATGAATGCTACACAGTATTTCCAAAGACAAGAACGTTGCAGACATACCAAAACTTCACTGACAAAGCCTCAGCTGGCATTATTTGTCTGAGAATTGCTGACAACACTGTCACACTTGACATCACAGAGGAACAGACTATTAACTGGCTCCAGGCCTCAAAATATTCTTCATTCTTTTTCTCATTCACTACATCCCGGATGCACCAATCATGCTTCATAGAATCATTCTGACATTCTGGAGGTACTGATGAAAGTTGTTTAGAATTTATTTAAATCAGAGTCATTGATCCTACACAAGTTCTCTTCTTGGAAAAGCAGCATTCCTTCTGTCCCTGACCAACAGGCAGGGAAAGATGGGAAGATACACTGCACAGTAAGATGGTTATATTTTTTACACGTCTGCTGCCTAAAAATGGACTATAGAATGATAAGTGCAAGATTCAAAAATTGCAAAGGCAGCTACCATTGATAAAGTAAATAAGAGTAAAAACCTATTTGTTATTATATGAACAATGTGTTCACGGACAACAGAACAACTTACACATGTGGCTGTACTCTGTATCACTCCAAAGAAGAAGCATCAACACAGCATTGCTGAGGGAACATAAATTTGTGTGGGGACCAACCACTGAAGTAAAACTCCTCCTGGGCACAAGATCCAAGGCACAACGCAGCAGGCCTACCACACCTGGGCACTCAAAGGCTGCTCCTCCAACTCCACCACTCCACAACAAGTGCAAGTAGTACCTGAGCAGCAGACCACAGGGTGGGGTAAGAAAGGGCATTGTGGGGTACCACAGTATCACGTGGTGGGGAGGGAATTAGTAGAGATGGAAATGTAGATGGAGAGAGAAAGGATCCGGGGGCAAAGGAGAAGGTGGAGGAAATTCAGTCAGAGAAAGCTGTGCTGGGGTCATTTTGAGCTGGTAGCTGGTAGCAAAATTTGTCAAAAACCGATCCAGACCAAGGCCAGGGAGCTTCAGGTAGAGGTGTGCTGAGGATATCAGAAATGTTGCGTCGGGGCGGAAGGGTAAGGTACGAACACTAGAAGTTACACTTAATGGAGGATCTGCCTGGAATGCAAAGGACTCTTTGTCTAAGAGGTAGCTTAAATAAGGAGTGGAATGCTTTGAATGTATTAGTTTAAGCAGAATTGTTTCTGATATATCTTGGTGACTTTCATTTTACAATCAATTTAATGGATGGATAAAATATGTCAGTGTGCTCAGCATACAGACCCATTGACTCACAGCTATCTAGCCTGCACCTCCTCCCATCCTGTCTCTTGTAAGGATGCCATTCCTTTCTCTCAGTTTCTCCGACTGTGCTGCATCTGATCTTGAGATGTGGCCTGCCGCTCCAGGACATCTGAGATGTCTTCCTTTTTTCAGAAAACGGAGTTTCCCCACCACTGTGGTCGATGGAGTCCTCACCCGCATCTCCTCTATTTCCCGCACTTTTGCTCTACCCATTCCCCCCAGGTGAAACAGGAGTTCCCCTGGTCCTCACCTACCACCCCACCAGCCTATGCATCCAGTATATCATTCTTTGACATTTCCACCAGATGCAACGTGACCCCACCACCAGCCACATCCGTCCCTCCCTTTTTGCTTTCTACAGGAAACACCCTCTCTGTGGCTCCCTAGTTCAGTCATCCCCCCCACCCATCCCTTCCCTCCTCCTCCCCAGGCACTTTCCTCTGCAACTGTAAGAGGTGTAACACCTGCCCCTACACCTCCTTCCTCACTACCATCCAGGGCCCTAATCAGCTCTTCCACGCGAGGCAGTCATTCACCCCGTCCAACATTACTTGCTGCATTCAGTGCTCCCGATGTGGCCTCTTCTACATGAGTCAGACCAAGTGCAGACTAGACGACTGCTTCGCCAAGCACCTTCGCTCCGTCTGCCATGGCTGACTGGAACTCCCGATGCCAGCCACTTTAATTCCCCTCCCCATTCCTAGTGTTTTCAGCCTCCTCCACTGCCAGGGTGAGGGTAAGCGCAAACTGGAGGAACAGCACCTCACATTCCGCCTGGGTAGACAACAACCCGATGGCGTGAACATTAAATTCTCCAGTTTCAGGTAACCTGCTCCCTCTCTGCCCCTTTTCTCTCTCCTCCTGACTTACCCAGTTGCTAAACCCACCCCAGACCCCAGTTTCTTCCCCCCACTCCATCCACTGCATCTGCCCATCACCCACACACTCCTCCCACTGGGTCCCCTCCCCCACTGTTCCCATCTGCCCTCGCCACCTCTCTGATTTGCTCCATCCTGCTTTCCTATCAGATTCCAACATCTGCAGCCCTTTGTCACTTCTACCTATTGCCTTCCAGCCTCTGTCACTACTTCCACTCTTCCCTCCTCGCCTGGAATTATCTATCGCTTGTCAGCTCTTGCTCCACCTTTTCCCTCACTTCTTTACCATACAAGGTATTATTTTCTCTCTCTGATATTAAGAGTCCGGGGGTGGCATGTTCCTGTTAGGGTGAAGGGTAAACTTGGCAAATTTAGGGAACCTTGGCTGTTGAGCGATATTGAGGCTCTGCTCAAGAAGAAGAAGGAAGCATGCATTAGGTTTAGAAGGTTGGGGATGAGTGAATCCCTTGAGGGCTTTAAAAAGATTAAGAATGCTCTTAGGAGGGAAATCAGAAGGGCAAAGAGAGGATATGAGATGGATCTGACAAGTAAGGTTCAGGAAAATCCCAAGAGGTTTTTTAGCTATGTTAAGAGTAAAAGGGTGGCCAGCAAGAGAGTAGGTCCCCTTCGAGATCAGCAGGGCGGCCTATATCTTGAGCCGCAGGAGGTGGGTGGGATTTTTAATGAATATTTCTCCTTGGTGTTTACTGAGGAGAATATCATGGTTGCTCAAGAGATAAGGGAAATGTGGAGATGTTTTGGAGGACATTCATATTACCAGAGAGCAGGTATTTGCAGCCTTACAGTGCATTAAGATGGATAAATCCCCAGGACCTAACCGAGTGCATCCTCAGACTTTGTGGGAGGCTAGAGAAGAAATTGCGGAGGCCCTTACAGAGATATTTGCTTCATCATCAGCCACTGGTGAAGGTCCCAGAGAATGGAAGGTGGCTTATGTTGTTCTGTTGTTTAAGAAAGGTAGCAAGGACAAGCCAGGGAACCGTAGGGCCTGAGGGTGTGTCGTTGAACATTGAGACCTAGGGGTACAAGTACATAGTTTCCTTAAAGTGGTGACACAGGTAGACATGGTGGTCAAGTATGGCATGCTTGCCTTCGTCAGAAGCGGCTTTGAGTACAAGAGTTGGGACGTCATGTTACATCTGTACAAGACGTTAGCGCACCTGGAATGTGTGCATTTCCAGTCACCACTTCTAAAGAAAGGATGCAATTAAACTAGAGGATGCAGAAAAAATTCACAAGGATATTGATGGGACTGGAGAGTTTGAGTTATAAGAAGTGACTGGATAAGTTGGGACTGTTTTCCCTGGAGCTAAGGAGGCTGAGGGGTGACCTTACAGAGGTTTATAAAATTACAAAAGGCATAGATAAGGTGGTCTATGGTCGCAGTCTTTTTCCCAGGGTAGAGAAGTCGAAAACTCGAGGGCATAGTTTAAGGTGAGAGGGGAAAGATTTAAAGGGGACGGGAGGAGCAGGTTTTTCACACAGAGGGTGGAGGGTATATTGAACAAGCTGCAAGAGGAAGTGGTAGAGGTGGGTACAAATAAAACATTTAAGAGGCACTCAGGTTCATGGATAGGAAAAGCTAAGAGGGATATGGGCCAAATGCTGGCAAATGGGACTAGCACCTTGGTCAGCACTGATGAGTTGGACTGAAGGACCTGTTTCCATCCTGCATAACACTATGACTCTGACAATTTTATGCAATAAGCAACAAAATTTTGATCAGTAAATTTGGTAAGGTACTTATTGCACTAAAAATGCACCTCCAGGTCTTCTGCACATATGTGGAAACACGTGGAGGCCAGTGCGCAGCCTTACATGTCCAGCGGTTCTGACACCTCCTGCACAATTGTTTCGTGCTTTTAAAGGTCCAGGCCTTACTCTGAAGCAGGTCTAAACCACAGGATTGAGGCCTGCTTCAGCATTAGTTAAAGGAGGATTGACCTCATCTGGGATGCTGACAGCAAGTGCGAGTGGAAGATTCTCATTGCCTTCCAGTTAGAGTTTTATTTTACTTCCAAGAATCAATTTAATTGAACAGATTTGTTTTTGTCAAAACAAACCACTGTGGATGCAGGTACATTGCTTGTAAGCACAATGGATTTATTAAGTAAGTTGCATCCAGTACAAAGAGGATAGACATAGTCTGTTTCTTAGAACATCAGAGGCTGGCCTTCTGGGAGACTGCCATGCAGCCTGTTCCTCCTGCTGTGTCCCATTGACTGCAGGTCCCCGATTTTTTTTTCTCTCTCTGATCTTGTATGGTAGCCTATGCAAGATCAGTTACAGAGCAATACAGCACGGATACAGGCCCTTCGGCCCAACCAGTCCATGCCGATCACGATGCCCATCCAGCTAGTCCCAATTTCCTGCATTCGGCCCATAACTCTCCAAGCCCCACCCCTCCGTGTACCTATCCGAGTGCTTCTTAAAAAATACTATTGTACCTGCCTCAACAACTTCCTCTGGCAACTCATTGCATATACTCAACACCCTCTGTGTGAAAAAGTTGCCCCTCAGGTCTTTTCTAAATCTTTCCCCTCTCACCCTAAATCTATGCCCCCTACTTTTGGACTCCCCTACCCTGGGAAAAAGACTGTCACTGTCCACCTTATCTATGCCTCATATAATTTTAAACATTTCCATAAGGTCACCCCTCATTCTCCTACATTGCAAGGAATAAAGACCCAGCCTGGCCAACCTCTCCCTATAACTCAGGCCCTCCAGTCTTGGCAACTGCACTCTTTCCAGTTTAACCACGCCTTTCCTACAACAGGGTGACCAAAACTGTACACAATTCTCCAAGTGCAGCCTCACCAACGACTTATACAACTGCAACATACCCAACTCCTAGACTTAATAGCCTGACTGATGAAGGCCAGCGTACTAAACACCTTTTTCACCATCATGTCTACTTTCAATGAACTATGCACTTGTACTCCTAGGTCACTCTGTTCCATTACACTCCCTAGTTCCCTACCATTCATAGTATAAGTCCTACGCTGGTTTGACTTTCCAAAATTTATCGTGTTGCACTTAGCTGTATTGAAATCCATTTGCCACTCCTTGGCCCACTTCCCTAACTTATCAGGATCCTCCTGTAATCTATGATAACTTTCTTCACTATCAACAACACCTCCTAATTTCGTGTCATCCGCAAACTTACTGATCAAGCCTTGTGCATTCGCATCCAAGTCCATTTATGTAAATACTGAATAACAAGTGTCCCAACACTGACCCCTGTGGCACACCACTGGTCACCGGCCTCCATTCTGAGAAACAACCTTCAACCACCATCCTTTGCTCCCTACCTCCGAGCCAATTTTGAATCCACCTGACTTGCTCTCCCTGGATTCCATGGGACCTAACCTTCCAGACCAGCCTACTATGCGGGACCTTGTCAAAGGCCTTGCTAAATTCCATACAGACAACGTCCACTGCCCAACCCTCATCTACCTTTTTGGTTACCTCTTCAAAACACTCTAAAAGATTTGCCAGATGTGACTTCCCACACACAAAGCCATGCTAACTACTCCTAATCGGACTTTGTCGATCCAAATGCTGGTAGATTCTGTCCCTCAGAATTCCCTCCAGTAACTTCTCCGTTACTGATGTCAGGCTGACTGGCCTGTAGCTCACTGGCTTATCCTTGATACACTTCTTAAACAACAGAACGACATTAGCCACCTTCCAGTCTTTGGGAACTACACCAGTGACTTATGAT
Source organism: Pristis pectinata (assembly GCF_009764475.1). NCBI lineage: Eukaryota > Metazoa > Chordata > Chondrichthyes > Rhinopristiformes > Pristidae > Pristis > Pristis pectinata. The sequence continues at coordinate 16,758,800 of NC_067439.1, read as the reverse complement.
GAAGCAAATATCTCTGCAAGGGTTCTGCAATTTCTTCTCCAGTCTCTCACAAAGTCCAAGGATATACACGGTCAGGCCCTGGGGATTTATCCACGTCAATGTGCTGTAAGGCTGCAAATACCTCTTCCTTGGTAATATGAATGTTCTCCAAAACATCTCCACTTGTTTGCCTTATCTCCTGATTTATGAGTTAACTTCTCTGAGTTAAATCCCATCTGCCAGTCCTTTGCCCACCTTCTTGGTTGATCTAGATCCTGTTGTAACCTTAGGTAACCTTCAATGTCCACCACAGTGTCAATTTTCATGTCATCCTCAAACTTACTAATCAGGCCTTGCACTTTCATCCGAATTGTTAATATATATGACAAATAGCAGAGGACCCAGCAGTGACTGTGGCACATCACTGGTTACAGGCCTCCTGAAATACAGTCCTTCACTTCCACCCTCTGACTCCTTCCATCAGCCAATTTTGTATCTAATTGGCTAGCTCACCCTGTGAACTAACCTTCTGGATGAGCCTACCATGCAAGGTCTTGTCAACAACCTTGCCAAAGTCCAGGTAGACAATTTCTACCAACAAATCCTCTTGGTCACCCTGTCAAAAAGCTTGATTAAATTCATGAGACATGATTTCCCACATGCTGATTATCCCTAATCAGTCCTTGCCTTTTCAAATGCAGATAGATCCTGTCTCTCAGAATCCCCTCCAGTAACTCTCCCACCACTGATGTAATTCTGTAGCTTGCCCTTGCAACCTTTCTTAAATAAAGGCACATTAGCCACCAGCCAGTCTTCCGGTACCTCACTGTGGCTAAGGAAAATACAAAAATATTTGGCAGGGCCCCAGCAATTTTGTCCCTTGCTTCCCTTGGTCAGGCCCCTGGGATTTATCCACCTTTATGCGTCTCAAGGCCCTCAACACTTTCTTTTTCGTAACACTGACACATTGTGCTGTGTGATAGAATTTACAGAGCTTAGTTCCAATAGTGAATGTAATTGTCTCCACAACTGATCGAACCAGATTACAGGATGATTACACCAACAATATGAATATTCGTTCCCCACTTCAACACACTGAACATATTACTAAATTTACCTTCCAGTAAAGAGAGCAGCATCACCACCATGTCTTTCTGCAAGTCCAGGAGCTCCTTCAACAATTCAATCTGGCTGGAATCCTGTTAATAAATGTAAAACTGTTAAGAAGACTTCATTGGTGGCATCATATTACCAAAACAGAAGTGGAAGAGTATGAACATTCCATCTGAATGAGGAAAAGAAAGTGTTATTTAGTGATGTTTTACACAAATGATATCTAAATGAGATGACAAGCAGTTTATCTTAATTCTCCTGGGTAGTGAACCTGTTAAACTAGTTGGAGGTAGTGGGCAATTTTGTTCACCAGAGTAAGCAGTCAAAATAATAAAAAGGCACGCAAAACACTCTTACTGACACCTGAGCAATGTTTCAATCAGTGACTCATGATGATTTGCCTCCTGTTAAGAATTCTAGTGACATACCAACAAAAATGTTTGGGAACGACAAAGGTTAATATCTTAAAGAACAGACATCGTCTTAAGTGAAGGTTATTTTTTGCTGGAACAAACAACTTGACTTCATATACGGTGAAAGATCAGAAGAACTAAAACTGATACAGTATTTGAAATTAAACCTGGATGCAACAAAGGCATTTAAATAATAATTATTATCAAGGCACTGGTGGGATAACCCCTCTGCAAAATCCTCCATATCTACGGGAAATATAAATGAACCAACGTCAGGATCCTCTTCCAGCCCACCATCAGCACTGAGGCCCTCATTACACTCATTTGGCTCCTTTCAGCTGGTCATACTGTTCACATTCCACACACCAGAATCCCAAAACAGACGCCCTTTTCTGAGATCTGTTACAGGAAGAGATTACCAGGTGGACAAAGGAAAAGGTCCAAGCATATTCTCAAAGCCCTTGCAGAGAAATGCACAATTCCCACTGATCCCTAGCTCACATTGGTCGAAGTAGAATCAGAACTTGGGATGCCATTGACAAACTTGAGGCAATGCATCAGAAGTCCAACACACCACCATACTAACTACCCACCATCCGTCTTGTCAGGCACTTCCTGCTCCATCTGTAGTGTAGTCTACAAGTCCTACATTGGTCTCATCAGTTATCTTAGAACCCACAAAACCAGAATGGAAGCAAGACCAAGGGGTTACTGCGAAGAATGCTTGCCTATTGGTGGTAAGAACGTGATCAAGGTTAGTTAACTGAAGAGACTCATCAGGTGGAACAGTACAGCATGAACAGGACCTTCGGCCCACAATGTCGGTGCTGAACATGGTGCTGAATTAAACTTAACCACTTCTGCCTGTACATGATCCAAATCCTTCCATCCTTGCATACTCATGCATCTATCTAACAGCCTCTTAAGTGCCACTGTCACATCTGCTTCCATCACTGCCCCTGGCAGCCCACTCCAGGCACCTACTGTGTAAAAAAGGTTGCCCCTTAAACTTTCCCCCTCTCACTTTAAATGCATGTCCAGTATTTGACATTTCTGCCCTGGGAAAAGGATACTGTCTATCTATGCCCCTTTAATTTTATAAACGTCATCAGGTCTCCCCTTAGCCTCCAACACTCCAGAGAAAACAATCCAAGTTTGTCCAATCTTTCCTTATAGCTCATACCCTCTAATCCATGCAGATATATCTTTTGACAGGCCTTGATACTGTTCACAACTCCACCAATCTATGTGTCACCTGCAAACTATATATAATTGTGCTTTATCAGCCATACAATCAACTGACAAATAAAAGAGGTGTCATTATTTATGAGAATTGTCTGAAGGAAGTGTGAAAATGATGAAATTCTCCTGTCAAAATTGGCTTTCATCTTCAAGGGACATGATATGCAACAAAGATGGTCATCTATTACCTAACGTTTAGAACTGTCTCACCAAGTACCCTGCAAGTACTGGACATACCTACCTGAGCAGTTATACAAATGACTAACTTTGATCCAAATAAATTCATAAATGCACTTGGTAGTAAGTGAAAGAGAACAAACAGGAACATCATGAAAGTATCAGGGTGGACTGTGAAAGTAAGGTATGTGAAGGTGCAGGTGGGAAAATCTGATGATTACTTCAATTCAATACGTAAAAGTACCCATGTTTGTCATATAAAGTTTTTGACAATTACACATGAAAGAAATCCAGTGGTCTTTATTCTTCCTGTTTGGAAAACCTCTTCAGAAATATTGTATACTGTTTTCTTTTCGCCTTTGCAGAATGGAAGGGCCTCCAATAGGCATCAAGGTATAGTCTACCAGTGAAATTCGGCAAGTAAAAATTTTACCTCCTACCATTCACAAACTGGAAGGCCAAAGAGGTGCAAAGGCATGATCAAGTTATGGCAGGTACTTCTGATGCAGTGACAACTGCATATGTTGAACATATTGGTATGAACCATTATCAAATAATGAAGTGTATTTGTGTAAGCAGTAACGTGTCCATTGGTATATCAACACAAGATGATGCCCATTAATTCAATTTCAGTAAGGCCGATATCCCAAGGGGTAGAATTTGATGCTGCAAGTTCAACTCTCACCTTGCCTCATGTAAGCCAGAGCCATAATAATTTTGAAGGCCCAGAAGAGTTTAAGCAGATTGCTCAGGCTGACCAAGAATAAGGCAGTGGTGACTAACGGAGACTTGCTGCTGCTGAGTTGAGGAGCTTGCTGACTATCACTTGATAGGGCTATCAGTAAAATGCAAACTTCATATGAGCCAACCAGAGAAGAAATCACGTGTTGACAATTGATTTGGGAAGATTGGTAGATCGAAGAGGATTTGGATCCCACAGTAGTACAATTTTCAGAAGGCTGTTGCCAGGACTCGACCTTGAAGGGAAGCAGACAGAGTTGGGCATGGCTCTGACCAAGCAACAGGAAAACTAGAGCTTGTACAGCTAGTACTAAACAGGCTATGAAAATGAAAACTCAGCAGATGCCGGAAATCCAGAACAAATCCTTCAGGTCATTGATGAGACCGCACATTCATTGAAAAGCTTCAAAATAATCCCAAACCCCAGCCCGTCCCACAATGCCACAAGGCAGCCCTCTACCCACCCTAATACCCAGGCACCAAACCCTTGATCTTCCTAAGTCACACCCTTCAGGGTACTCCTCCACCCTTTCCCTTTTGGTCCTCCTGACACTGTGATCTGACTGCCAAACACACCACAGCTGCCCCCGACTCTCTGACCTATCCACAGCCCCATTTGTTCTTTGCCCACATTTAACCATAACACATACCCCACTTCTTCCTTTCTCCCACTTCCTACATGGGCCTTATTCATTCCAGGTGGCCCCTCTCCCCACCCAGGCCCTCCCTCCCCACTTCTGACCAGAGCAATGGCCCTGATCATTCTTTATCCCCAAACCTGATCACTATGCTGGTTTTTGCTCCTCACCAACCATCCCCAGCAGTCTCCACAACCCAGTTCCAGTATCAGTTCTTCATGTTTGTCCAGTCCTCCCCAGTTTGACCCCAACACTCACTCCCAATACAAGGCTCCATTCCAACCATCCTTTCCCCTTTATCCCAAATCCAGCACAGGTTCCACTAGTCAATCACCAATCGCCACTTCCACGCAAGACACTGGGTCCAATCAGCATTCCTCCATATACCTGTGATCCCCAAGGCATCATTTGCTATCACAGTGTCCTTCCCATTACTGTACTAATTTGATTGCTCTTTCCTCCAATGCCACCCAAGACCCAACCCCAAGGCACTGGTTTTGATTCTTCTCATCCACCATCCCCAACCCAAGGCACTGGATGCAACTGTTGCAATCCACTAATCCCAACAGCCCAGCCTTTACTGCCCTTCCATCCAAACTCCCACCAACGTACTGGCTGCAAACACCCTTTCCTTCCAACCCAAGGGACCAATGCTGATCCTATGGCTATTGGCCTCTTTCCCCAACATCACAAAATCCTGGTTTCAGTCTCAATTTCTAAATGCACAACTGTGAAACATCCATCCAGTTGCACTGACAGCCTTGTTAAATTTAGTCCTCTGCTTCCCCAGGTGAGATCTGAAATCTCTTTGCGTTATTATTCAATGAAGAAAGCACTAACCTATAATTCTATAATCTACATCCATAATGAGTTGCTTATGGTTGACTTGACTAGTCTATTTCTGGTGACTCAAGACCATTGTTACGGACTAGGTTACTACTGGTGAATGTCCCTTTAAGATAGAGCATTGTGTGTGTGCGTGTCTAGCGTGGTTACGACAACAAAAGATAAGGACGTAATGATGTTTTTGGAGCAGACAGTCAGAGTCAGTCAGAGGAGAAGAGAGAGAAAGAAAGAGAGAGAGAGAGAGAGAGAGAGAGAGAGAGAGAGAGAGAGAGAGAGAGACCAGCCTGCTAGTCTCTATTGATGGATGAAAGACAGTAACTGTGTCTGTCACTACAATCCACGTATGGATTTTTGGAATAATCTGATGGAGTCCACTTTGTTGTTGCCCTGTAGAAGGAAACAGGTATTTGTGTGGACGGCCATGATTCGAGTGCCTTTCGGGGTGGCAGATGCTTCGGAACAAAGCGGTGGAGTGGTCACTGCTGAGTAGACACTGAGGTGTTGTTTGGGTTCCATCGTGGAACATTTGGATTTCGTAATTACTCTCTATTTTCTCTCTGCGTTTTGTCTTCAGTCAACGGTGGTTGTTGAAGAAGCCTTTGCTCAGGTTTCACCTTATGGCTTGCTGAACTGAACTTTGAGAACCATTTCTGGACTTGGAGAATGGGAATTTGCCACACACACACTATGAGTTTAGTTTTCGGGGTTAATGTTTAAGATCTAACATTTTTACTTCTAACATTCTAACATTTTTTACTTTTATTTTTCTTATTATCATAAGTAGTTGTTAATAAAGTAGTTTTAACACTTATACATGACTTGATGTGTTTCTTTTGTTGCTGGTTCGTAACACCATTGCTGAGCACCAGGGTAGTGATCATCATCACATACAGTAAGTGGTGTCTGGAAATTTCTCTTTGGCCACTGGTCAGATAGTTGAAGCTGGTACAGCCCAAGATTGGGTCATTAATAAAGCAAAACCTCAAGGATACAATGTTTCTCATTAACATTCTTGCATTATTCAGTGTCTGGGACAGGAGTGGACCGTCTTGTCTCCAATTCCTTCTCCTTCCTCCTTTGTAGAAAGACCTGTTTCCACATCCTTCATTATGTGCAGTGAAAGACCATCCTTATCATTGTTTATATCACAGCTCAGTTTGTACTCAAACTGCAATCTCTCCATCAATTTAACACAATCTTTAAATCAATTCCTATGAATCATTCCAACAAAGGTTTGAACATCCAAGATTGTTTCTGTTTATAGACTTTTTCAGCACACTGTAGCAATGCAAAAGGGGAGTGTAGATGAAGAAAAATGTGCAGCTCTTATTTACTGCTTAGAGAGTCATAGAGGATAGAGTTAAACAGCACCGAAACAGGCCCTTTGGTCCAACTCATCCATGCCAACCAAGTTGCCTACCTGAGCTAGTCCCACTTGCCTGCGTTTGGAACATCCCTCGAAACATTTCCTATCCATGTACTGGTCTAAGTGTCTTTTAAATGTTGTAATCGTACCCACCTCCACCACTTCGTCTGGCAGCTTGCTCTGTATACCCATCACCCCGTGTGAAAAACCTGTCCCTTGGGTCTCCTGTAAATCCTTCCCCTCTCACCTTAAAACTATGCCCTCTATTTTTAGACTCCCCTACCCTGGGGAAAGGACTGTGACCATTCACATTATCTATACCTTTCATGATTTTATACACCTCTATAAGGTCACCCCTCAGCCTCCTTCGCTCCAGGGAAAACAGTCCCAGCCTATCCAGTTGCTCCTTATAACTCAACTTGTCCAGACTCGGCAACATCCTTGTGAATCTTTTCTGCACCCTCTCCAGCTTAAGAATATCCTTCTTATAGCTCGGCAACAGTATCACCAATGCCCTGTACAACTGTAACACCACGTCCCAATGCCCTGTACAGCTGTAACACCACGTCCCAATGCCCTGTACAACAGTAACACCACGTCCCAATGCCCTGTACAGCTGTAACACCACGTCCCAATGCCCTGTACAACTGTAACACCACGTCCCAATGCCCTGTACAGCTATAACACCACGTCCCAACTCTTGTGCTCAATGCTCTGGCAAGTGTGTCAAACTCCCTTTTCAACATCCTGTCTGCGTGCGTCATCACTTCCTGGGAACTATGTAGTTGATCCCCTCGGCCCCTCTGTTGTACAACACTCTCCAGGGCCCAGCCATTTATTGTGCAACTCCTGCTCATGTTTAACTTCTCAAAATACGACAATTTGCACGTGTCCAAGTTAAGCTCCATCTGCCATTCCTTGGTCCACTTTCCCAGTTGATTTATATCCTGTTGTAATTTTAGATAATCTTATTACTGTCCACTACATCACCAATTTGTGTCATCCACAAATACCTATATTCTCATCCACATTGTTAATGACAAACAACAGGGGACCCAGCACGGATCCCTGTGGCACACCACTGGTCACAGGCCTTCAACCTGAAAAACAACCCCCACTATCATCCTCTCACTCCTACCACCAAGCCAAATTAACTCACCCTGGATCCCATGCCATCTAACCTTCCGGTCCAGCCTTTTACTCGAGAGGTAGGCAGAGTGGAAGACTAGGTTGCTTTTGAACTATGGCATCAGTTCTTGTCTGACTGATAAAGACATAACTCCTTGGGATAGTGGTTTTGTTAGTAGAAAAACAATTTAAGTGTTGCTTGGATTGTAGTTATGGGGAGAGATTGGATAGGCTGTGCTTGTTTTCCCTGGTTCAAAGAAGGCTGACAGCTGACCTGACAGATGTATATGAGAGAGACATTGATAGGGTAAATAGTCAAAGTCTTTTTTCCCATGGTAAGGGTATCAAAAATAAGTGGTTTAAGGTGAGAGGAAGGAGTTTTAAAGGAGATCAGAAGGGTAAGAATTTTACTCAGAGAGTAGTTGACATCTGGAACGAGCTGCAAGAGGAAGTGTTGGAATTAGAGACAGTCACTACGTTTAAGAGGCATTTAAACAGACACTTAAATAGCAAAGCACAGAAGGATACGATCCTAATGTGGGTGAATAGGAATAGTGTAGATGGGCAAAAAGGTCGCATGGATGTAGTAGGTTGAAGGACCCATTTCTGTTCTCTATGACTTAAATACTTATTCCAACAACATCTGGTTTAACATAATGAATCCTCAAATGATGACTTTAGTTGAGATAAAATACCTCTCAAGCAGATTGAAATAAAATAGTTATCATTTTCAGCAGCATCCTGGACAGCCTGGTTTTGATGCAAAAAGCAGCAATAAAATCAGTTTAAAACTTACCTCATGCCGAGCTTTAATCCAAAAATGCTCCTTTTATGCATGATAATAAACAATGGATATTATATATTAAAATGACATCACACCTAATAAATATATAATTAGTTTACCTCATAGCATTCATGGTAAAATGATTTGGCTTATTTCATATTTTTAAATGTAAAACTGACTTTCAAAAGTTATCAACAAAGACTGTATTGATAAAGCAAAGTGTATGTACTGTTGAGGGGACGTGTAAGCTACTCTGAATGCTTCATGCTGATGTTGACATGATGGCAATATAGAGGACCGAACCTTAACTCCCAAATACATGTGACTTGTTGCTGTGTCAGAGATTAAATTGCAAAAAGAAAAATCTTTATTGTGATGAGGCAACTGCCTTTAACCTAATGGTTAAAGCTGCCAGGAAACCTACCTCCTCACCATGTTATGTGTCTACTCCTCCCCTAGCACTATCATCAGCCTTTGATGCCACTGTGGTCAAGATTCCTCCCCACCCCCTAGCCCCGCTTCCCTCCAGACCACCACTGGAGAAGGTTAAAAGGGGGAATGACTGAGGTGTATGAAATTATGAAGGGTATAGATAGGATAAGACTGCAGAAACCTTTCCCCTTATCAGATGTGAATAAAACTAGAGGAGATAGATTTAGGGTGAGGGGTAAGAGATTTACAGGGGGGTCTAAGGAGGACTTTTTTCACCCAGAGAGTGAAGAGTACCTGGAATGTACTGCTGGAGAGAATGGTGGAAGCATTTAATAAGTGCCTGGACAAGCAGTTGAGTCTCTTAGGCATAGACAGCTACAGGGCAGGTGCTGGAAGATGGGATTAATATGAATGGTGCGCACTGGTTGGCGAGGATGTGGTGGGCCAAATGGCCTGTTTCCATGCCTTGTGACTATCAGTTTAAACACCCCCACCTTCCCCACCGCCATTCCTGTCCAGCGGTTGACATGGATTTCAACCTTTTAATGTCACCTTCACACCTGAGCAGGCCTCCAGAATGTCAATCAGCCTGCAGTCCAAACTAAAAGGACTAAAGGAGGCCCTGTTCTATCAGCATCTGCAATTCCAAAACAGAGCATACCTCCAGGTGGGTGTAGAACACATGATGGAACTACACATTATCTAACACAAAATACAGAACTTTGGTTAGCTGAGGCCAAAACACCTATTGTTCAATGTTTGCCCATACTGTGCATCTCCTGTGGCCTCTACACGTATGTGTGTTGCATGCACAGAAGATCATTTTTGGGGAGGTGTGGAATCGATACACAAAGGAGTCAATCAATTTCAATGATCAGGTGTCACATAAATGTACTCATATAGCATTTAAAAAACATTGTGCTATACATGAGAATTTCCAGCCTGGTGTTTGTTCTATTTTAAAATAATCTAATGAGAAGTATAAATCCCACTGGCATTCTAATGCTTAAGATTCTAAATTATCTGAGCTAAATGATTTTTTTAGATGAGCTAGCAACGCAAGAGTGAAAGGATGCTTACAGATGGTATAAAATTATAACATAAACCCCGAGAACTTTTAGGACACAATCCTATGTAATTGTAAGAGTGCCTGAAAAATATACAATGTTGCAAGAAGTTTTAAACAAAATGACCATAGGGTAAAATCTAATATTCTGCTAATATACTGTAAAGGCTGATGTTAATTTCTTGTTCTGAAATGTATTGATACACTACAGCATAATGCAAAGATTAGAATGGATTGTACAGAGGCAAAATTAAACAATGACCAACTGAAAGATGTATAAAAATGAACTATTGTTCCTCTCTTAGACAATAAAGCAATCATACTGTTAACACATTAGAGTGTCAGCATAACAAGATGGATGCAAGTTTTAGTTTCAAGGTTGCCTGATATTCATTTTTGGTTACAAGTGATGCAATGCAATTATCTTAACATAGAAATGTTTCCCCTGTTAGATATTCAGGGAGTAACATCAACAATACTGGTGGGCCAAAATGTTTTGCAATCCTGGCAGAAGGTTTAAAGAAAACATATAGCAATGGATGGTGAGCAAAATTAGGCACAATGTAGATGGTCTGATAGACATTAATATTTTATGAACACAAATTAGATGAATGAAAGTTTCAGAGAACAGAAAGCACACTGTCCTTGCATCAATCTCATTTTTAAAAAAAATTAAAATAATCTCCCAAAGCAATCTCCCAACATCAAAATTAAATTTACTCATTCTAGAAGACATGCTGAATGCAAAAATCTAAAGAACATTTGAAATCACTTGTTAAGTTATTTCTTTTGCGGCCATTAACTAGCTAATCTGCTCTAAGTAAATTTGACAATATTTTAAGCCAGTTAATGTGTATCTGCCTAAGTGAGTTATAACTATAAACTTACTTATGTCCACTTTTGTCTTGGACTGGCAGCAGACAGTCCCTTCAGTCATTATCCATTATTTTCAGTTTACCAAATACAAGGAACTCCGGGCAGTTTCTCAGTGAAATCTCAGAGAAATCTATCACTAAGGAAAACCTAACCCATTGTGCCTTCATTTAGATTGAAAACCATTCTCATATACTCTGCTAAGAGTGAAGTGTCTGATCTTGAAATCGATGCTTAAGACGTGGACCTTCTATTCCTTGTGTTTGAATAGGTATTGAAGACACTTAAATCCACTTTAAATAAACTGCTTAAATTCAACAGCAACTTGAGCATTTTGATAAAAAGCGACGTACCACTGAAATGAGTAATTAAAAGAAAACTGCAGAGGTTTATGCCCAAATGAAAAATTAAAATGACAGCATTTATGACAAACAACTTGCATGAGATGGCAGCTGCAGTACACAAAATTCTTACGCTATTTCTGGATCCTCGATTATCAGGCATCTGTTGTTCATCAGAATAAAAATGATATTTAGACACTTTGTGGGAAATATATTAAATTCATTCATCTTCCCTACATTTTCTATTTAAAGCACATGATCTTTCACTCAAACACAAGTAATTCTACAGAAACAATTCCTACAAATTACTGGTAGAATTTTTATAAATTATTGATATTATGGAGTAGTTCAGGGCAGATGACTACTTTCTCTGAAGTACCTCAGGTAACATTGCTGGTTTAGTATATCCAAAAACACTCTTTGATAAGTATTTCATACAGCTTCTCGGGATATGTCTTTCTCCCCAGAATTATATAATTAAAGCATTCCATGGATGCCAGTGAACTACAAATATTTATGTTTGAAAAATCCTGTGCAGCAATCTTGCTTCTAGGTGAACAATGAACATAATGGAAAATTAAATCCTTTTAGGATAAAATATTAAACTGTTTATGAATGAATGTTTCAAAGGCAAGGCGTGGAAAGGTACTACTGTAGACAATGTACCTGTTGTTGTACCTTGCCTCCCAAGAAATTACTTCTAAAGTCATCCATTGCTGCAAAAATAATCCAGGAGCACTGTAATGACTATATTACTTGATTATTAATGAACCTTCCTGAATGAATATTGCCATAAGCACTCTTTTTCTCCTTTTTTTTTCTAATTCCTAATATTACTCTTTAGATTGTGTACTTTCATTTACTCCTTTATAATTTACTCAAGTTATTTTTCTCTACATTCAATGCCAATCTTGCATTTTGGGCTGTGGTCAACATCACTTAATGTCTGCAACTTTTCAGCTAATGAAAATGCTTTAAGGGTCGATTTTCCCAGTCAATTTCATGACTGGGTTCTGCAGGTTTGAACCACTTTTCTGAAGGGAAGCTGATTCGAAACATAATGGACTGGATTTTGTGGTCAGTGGAGTGGTCTGTAAATAGTTTAAGTTTGCATTGGTTCAATGAGTTTTATGATTACGCTGGAAAAGATCGTAAGACAACATTAAACTGCACCCACGCTACGCTATACAAGATGGTGACCAATTTCCTCCATTGTAAATCTGAAAACATTATTTCTCACCAGATATTCTGGACCACTCTTTCTTAACTAATGGTAACATTTAACTAAAAACTACCAAAACTTGAAAGACTGAAAACAAATTAGTAATATATTATTTGTTCAATATTGGAGAATTATATAATGTCTTAATTGTTGAAATACTCTCAGTTTTAAAGTGATTTCACAGCTTGGTGTTTGCATTACAGCCTCTTTCGAATTTGCTTTCAGAAGGAGCGCATACTTAGGGAGCTAAGAAATCAACAGCAGTGTAAGAAGCCAGTGAATATGCAATCATAAGGCTATTCATATAATGCTTATGGTTAAATACCAATTGTAGGTCTGAGAGAAAAAGAGATAAAGCTGATTCTTTCATATATGACTAAGAAGCCAATAAGTAAACTAAACAACAAAAATTTTGATAATGCTGTAAAGATAATCTTCAGGTAAAATAATCTTAGGTAATAGTCACATTGAAGCCTCGTTGAAATATGTCTTTTTTAAACTGGTACTTAATTCAATTACTTGCAATAAGAAAGGAATCATGAATACCCAAATTAGATCAGAGAAATCATTGAACATTAGACTCAGGCACCTAACGTACCACTGCAGAAGAGAACCTCAATTCCGCTATCTGTGCTGGAGCTGAATTGAGGCCTGGTAGGTGAAAACATTAATACGCTGCATAATTCTGTCTTCTTGTACAGTATGTATTCTACTATGGGACAATATCCCAGAAAAAACAATAATATTTTAAAAATTGGATTGAAGAGATGAGAAGAGTTTACTGATTTTCCACTGAAACGACTTTACCTGTGCAAGCTTCATCATCATGTGTGCAAAGATATGGAGAAACCCAACAACTGCATCCCATAATCTGCTGTGAGCCAGGCTTTGCTGGTTACCCGTGCATGGACCCTGCAAAACAATTAGGTACAGTGTAATTCAGATCAAATGTCAGTGTGGTTCGAAGTATTCCTCGGTATTTTGATAATTTATTAATCAAATTGCTTGCTTAAAATATTGTTAAATAAGAAAATGGTTATTTATTAACAACTGGAATGATCAATGTTAGTTGAGAAATTAAGGAATTGTTTTTTATTATTTGCTGGAGTTTAATCCAGCTCCCAAAGTGTTACGCTTTGGGAGGTCTAATGTAAGGGGAAAGTATACAATTAATGGCAGGACCCTTAACAGCACTGATGTACAGAGGGATCTTGGGGTCCAAGTCCTTACCTCCCTGAAAGTGATCATGCAAGTAAATAGGGTGGTAAGGATGGCATATGGCATTGGTGGGGGCATTGAGTACAAGAGTCAGGGAGTCATGTTGCAGCTGTGTATCACTTTGGTTAGACCGCACTTGGAGTATTGTGTGCAAGTCTGGTCACCCCATTACAGAATGGATGTGGAAACTTTAGAGAGGGTGCAAAAGAGGTTCACCAGGATGCTGGCTGGATTAGAGGTTGGACAAACTGGGGTTGTTTACTCTGGAGCATCGCAGGCTGAGGAACAACCTGATAGAAGTTTATAAAACTATGAGAAGCAGAGACAGGGTAGACAATCAGAATCTGTTTTGCAGGGTAGAATGTCAAGTACTAGATGACATTCATTTAAGGTCAGAGAGAAAAAGTTTAAAGGAGATGTGCAGGGCAAGTTTTTCTTTACATAGACAGTGGTAGGTACCTGGAATGTGCTGTGTGCCATGTGTAGTGGCGGTACCAGATACGGTAGTGGCTTAAGACATTGGAGAGAAACAATAATATGCAGGGCATGAAGGGAAATGGATCACGTAGAGGTAAAAGAGATTTAGTGTAATTCCGGTGGAGACATTGTGGGTGGAAGGGCCTGTTCCTGTGCTGTACTGTTTTATGTTCTAAAATTGCAGGGGGTAGGGTAGTTTTCCTTACTAATTTTGAAACACAATTTTTAAATGAGACTTGTTAAACATAAGGCACTGTTAAACTTACGGGAAACACCACAGCATGATAAGAGAGTTATCTAAATACATCACAGTAATCTTGAATATTTTCCAAACTAGAAGGATGGAAAGAATGGTGCCCCTCAAGTCCAAGGGCTCTGGACTTGGTTACAGAGACTATAATATCAAAAGTCATATAAACATAAAATAGGTTCATGCTAGATCACATTTAATGCCAGATTTACTACAAGATGTATCAGGCCAAAAGAAAGCACGAGAAAATCAGGATATGTAGGAATTGATACCCGGGCTTAGAAATTAATTTGTCTAACATGTTTTTTATTTCCCTTTTGCACCTAAAAGGTTTCATGGTTCAGGACTGACTCTTTATAGTGCACATCATCCTTTACTTGCATGGTTCTGCAGCTCTGAAGCATGCAATGATACCAACTTTGATGCCTCTGCTGCTACTCTGGTCTGTGCATATGACACAAAGAAACAGTGTGGGCCGTGCGTAGGAGGAAAGGTTTACGGAGAAGCAAGCTCCTATCTCCTGCATTTGCCATTACTTGTACTGCTGTTGGAGAGTTAGCTTTCCTGAATTGAAATGTTAGAACGGATTTCTATTAATTATGTAGGCAGAATCTTCGAGATTATTTTGGGGATCCTCCACTTTTTTAATGTTCTTTCCAGGCATCCATCCCTTTGGTGATGGTTTTAAAATTATTGAACAGGGTGAAGTTCCCTCCCTATTTTGTTTCTCCAAATTGTTCATTCCAGGCCGACCAATGACTTCTATTCACAGTTACAGTCGAGTACTGCTATTTGAAGAGATTGAGAAATACAAATAGTGTGTTTTGCAAACTGTAATGCTTGCAACTTATGAAGATTACATGCACAATTGCATAAGGACCATAAATAGAGCCACGTAAGCATTCGAAGACTTGCACTGTGTGTGCCAACAAACTCTCTCCACTGGCAACTGGAAGGCACTGCCGGCAGAGGTTGTGGGGGCAGATACATTAGGGACATTTAAGAGACTCTTAGATAGATACATGAATGATAGAGAAATGGGGGGCTATGTGGGAGGGAAGGTTTAGATAGATCTTAGAGCAGGATAAAATGTCGGCACAACATTGTGGGCTGAAGAGCCTGTACTGTGCTGTAATGTTCTATGTTCTAATGAGTATGGGCCACCCCTTGTAACCACTGCCCCTGATGCTGTACCATTTGTGAATAAATAAAAGGTATGAATAATTGTGATCTGAGATTTTAATCAACAACGAGAGATTGCATTTATATAATACCTTTAATATAGCAAAACATCCCAAAGTGCTTCAACTATATTGGGGCCATTAGGGCTGATGAAAAGAAAGAGTAAAAGGACGTAGAACAGGCTAATGTGCTGGAGCATGTCAAGGTTAAGAAAGAGGAAGGGTTGGAGCTTCTGAAAAACATTAGGATAGAGGATGGCAAATGTTGTTCCTTGTTCAATAAAGGTAATAGGGATAATCCTGGGAATTATAGACAAGTAAGTTTTATCTCTGTGGTGGGCAAACAATCAGAGAAGATTCTTAGGGACAGGATTTACGAGCTTTTGGAGAGGCATACTCTTATAAGGGACAGTCAGCATGGCTTTGTGAGGGGCAGGTCGTGCTTCATGAGCCTACTTGAGTTTTTCGAGGAGGTGACAAAACCAATTGATGAAGGTAGAGCGGTGGATGTGGTGTATCTGGATTTTCGTAAGGCGTTTGACAAGGCTCCCCATAAGCTCATCCAGAAAGTCATGAGGCATGGGATCCATGGATACATAATTACGTGGATTCAGAATTGGCTTGCCCACAGAACAGAGAGGGTGGTAGTAGATGGAGAGTATTCTGCCTGGAGGTCAATGACTAGTGGTGTTCCGCAGGGATCCCTGCTCTTTGTGATTTTTATAAATGACTCAGATGAGGAAGTGGAGGGGTGGGTTAGTAAGCTTGCAGATAACACAAAGGTTGGAGGTGTTGTGGATAGTGTAGAAGGTTGTCATAGATTAGAACAGGATATAGACAGGATGCAGAACTGGGCAGAGAAGTGGCAGATGGAGTTCAATCTGGAAAAGTGTGAAGTGATACACTTTGAAAGAATGAACTTGAAGGCAGACTACAAGGTTAATGGCAGGATTCTTAGCAGTGTGGAGGAACAGAGGGATCTTGGGGTCCAAGGCCATAGATCCCTCAAAGTTGCCACGCAAGTTGATAAGGTGGTTAAGAAGGCATATGGTGCGCTGGCCTTCACTAGTTGGGGGATTGAGTTCGAGAGCCGCAAGATGATGTTGCAGCTCTATACAACTCTGGATAGACCACACTTAGAGTATTGTCCTCTATAGAACTCTAGTTAGATCACACTGAGTATTGTGCCTCATTATAGGAAGGATGTGGAAGCTTTGGAGAGGGTGCAGAGCAGATTTACCAGGATGCTGCCTGGATTAGAGAACATGTTTTATAAGGAAAGGTTGAGCGAACTAGGGCTTTTCTCTTTGCGGCGTAAGTGGATGAGAGGTGACTTGATAGAGATGTATAAGATTATGAGAGGCACAGGTAAAGTGGACAACCAGCATCTTTTCCCCAGGCCGGCAATGGCTAGTACCAGAGGACATCCGTTTAAGGTGAGTGGAGGACAATTTAGGGGAGATGTCAGAGGTAGGCTTTTTGCACAGAGATTGGTGGGTGCCTGGAATGCACTGCTGGAGGTGGTGGTGGAGGCTGACACGGTAGGGACATTTAAAGGACTCTTAGATAGGCACATGGATGTAAGAAAAATGGAGGGTTATGGGCTGTGTAGGCGGGAAGGGTTACACTGATTATGGAGTAGGTTTATGTAGGTCGGCACAACATCATGGGCTGAAGGGCTTGTACTGTGCTGTACCGTTCTGTGTAGAAGGTTGGGAGATTTAGGGAGAGAAACACCAACCTAGGTGACAGATCACATGCCCACCTCTGGTGGAACCATCAAAATTAAGAGGCAAGGACTGGAGGATCTGGCTACCTAAAAGTGTTGTAAGGCTGGAAGAGATAAACGAGATATAATAGGGATTTGGAGTTATTGGAAAACAAACTCAGAGTTTTAACATAAAACACAGAACAGTACATCACAGGAACAGGCCCTTCAGCCCACAATGGTGAACATAATTCTCTTCTGCCTGTACACGATCCATATCCCTTCATTCCCTGTATATTCACGTGTCTCTCTTAAAACGCCACTAACGTATATACTTCCACCACTGCCCCACTCTGTGTGTAAAAAACCTGCCCCGCACATCTCCTTTACATTTGCCGCCTCTCACCTTCATGCATGTCCTCTACTACTTGATATTTCTACCCTGGGAAAAAGATTCTGACTGGCTACGCTATCTATGCCTCTCATAATCTTATAAGTTTTTAAGTTGAGCTATTGCCAAAACAGTCACCAGAGCTGGCCAAAAAGTAAGAGTCATGAGAGAACAGGACTTAATGCAAGCTCGTATGCAGCCAAAAGGTTTTGGATGAGTTCAAGTTTATGGAGACTAGAAGTTGGGATGTTAGGAAGGTGAGGATTCGAGTAGTCAAATCTATAACATATTGACGGCATTGATAATGCTTCTGACATGGTGTTGTGTCTTAATCATTTCTGTTGTAGAATAATGATCCAAAAGATGATATATATTTATGGTATGTACATATATACTGTAACGTGCATTCAGCATCATCAATGACAATATGTAGTAACTCAGTATAAGCATGGAGTAAGATTAAAAAGAGCATGATGTTAAACATTAAGTCAAACTGATGCTAACTATACACACTAAAGGTCAGAAAACGTGCTGGGGCCAAGCAAGGGATGGCTCTCAAAATAAGTGAAAATAATGGGAGAATCAACACTGTGGCAATGAGTCTGGTTCCGTGCAAGGCTCATGCCTGGCATAGCTAAACCTGAGAAAGAGCGACCAGGGCTGATATAAATGAAACAAAAAAGTTCTATTGAGTGAAAGTTTAAGATGGTTCAGAAGATTATTGTTTACCTTGTAAGATCAAAGGGAACACAGGACAAATCTAAGGAGTCAGAGAGTGAGAGTAAAGGTGCCACCTAGAGAGAAAACCTGCTGGGGGAGAGATGTGTGCCATTGTTGCTCAGAGCGTGGGCCTTTGAAGTTCCAAGGAACAGACTATGACGAATATCTTTGTTCAGTATTCCTTCTTTGTACTGGATGTAACCTAGTAGATTAATCTGTTGTGCTAATTGTTAGACATGGGACATCCATCAGTTACAAAACAAGTCCCTTCAGTTATATTATACACTGAATTTTGAAAATAAATTAGAATTGGCAGAATCTTACAGAGCTAAGGCAGAAACAGAGTTAGGTGGTGGAAACAGACAGTTTTCTGATGGCACAGTGATATGGTTGGAAGCTCATGTTTGAATCAAATATGACACGAAGGCTGTAAATAGCGTGGTTTAGCCTCAAATGGTTGCTGGGGTGAGGTTCACATTTAGTGGCTGCATCAGTAGGCGCACAGGACACCAAAACAAAGACATAAGATTAGACCTAGACAAATCAGCTGCCAATCAACAATTAAAATTGAGTGTCTAGTCTTGGATGGCTGACTTTGGAAAGCTTGTGAAGATAACAGAATTGATGCAGAAGAACAGTGCAATAATGAATTAAAATGCAAAACTGCAGATTTTACTAGAACAGTGAACATTAAGGTTAAGATCTGATAGAAACTTCAGATAGATGATGGATGAAGTTTTATTACCTGAATATATTCAGTAAGACTATTAAACACTTGTTTAGCAACAGCCATAGCCTTGGAGAAGTTCCTTTTTCCTTGTTCATCAACAACATCTTTCCCGGAGTAGTACCAATAGAAATCACTGATAGATTCCTAAGCCAGACAGAGACAAAAGGATTAGTCGTGCAGATATAAAAAATTCAAGCAATTTGCCAGTTTACAATGACGAATTATGATCCCTTCTTTATGAATGGGAAACTTTCTGTAACCTGCAGCAACAGTATTTTTTTCCCTGTGGATTCAAGATGGCTCTATGAATTTCCCTTCTGAGTTTGTTTTGACATTATGCACACATGCTTAATTGCAATTTAATCCTGAAAGACATGTTGCTATAAAATGATATACACACCATACAGGAGCATGCAACTGAATGGAGTGTAACTCAGTCTCTTCATTAGGATCTTCAGGCCAACATAAATACCCAAAATTCAAAACATAATAAGCACCTGTAAACGCAGCAGGTAGTCGACTGTGCAAATAATGATGTTGATAGTTGTGGTGTTACCCGTTTGAGTTCTCAGGTAATTCTGGAAATCTGAAAGTAAAATACATTTTTAATATATTAGTTTAACATTTCCTTAAAAGGTTTCTTTTAGTTCTTTTACCTGTGTCATGATTCTGTGAATTTCCTTTGGACTTTACTACACTAAAAGTAATATCTTTTCTGATCAATGAACCACTAACCACTGAGTAACTCAACATCATCCACAATTTATAACTAATTAAATATTCTTATGAAACAGAAATAGGAATATAATTAGGAAGTCATGTTGAAATTTGTACAGATCCCCCATGCATGTCCATATGTGCATGGACAGGTAACCTCTAGCACTTATTCTTCAAAAAAAAAACAGTATTTCTTAATTTAACATTAAAATTAGAAACAAATATCTGAAGAAATGTTGATAAGAATTGAGGCAGAAATTTAATCCCAATCTGATTCAATTACAAATTGCACTCACTGCTGCTTTCCTGTAATTTAAGAGCATAAAACAGCATTTGGTCTTTGTTTTATGATCATGTTTTTTATCTTTTTGTTTTCCCCAATTTTCAGTTCAGTATAATGGTCAGAAAATACTGCACGGAGAACGTCATCCAATGCCATTCTGCATTTGAACTCTGCCAAAAACCCACAACTCCACTACTTTCCCTGGTAGATTATTTCAAATATTCATCACTCCTAAGCAACATTTTTTCCTAACAAGTTTTGAATTTGTTTATCTTTAAATTGAGTTTTCATCATAGTAGCCTCGAAGTTCATCACATCCATATCATACACTTTCTGTGCAATGATAAATATTCTTCATTCATACTTTTCATGTCATTTAAAATCCTCAACTTTCCACTCAGGTTTCAGAGCATACAATTTTTATATTTCTTTGAGCTCACACTTGAGAACATGTTTTGTACTTTCTCTACATTCTGCCCCACCATGTTTGTAGGCTTTACATTTAAAAAAAGCGTCATGAGTAAAACAAACCATTATTCATAGTGGTGAGGTTGTGTGCCTGCTGCACAAAAATCAGTTTTTTACTGGACTACTTACTTTCCAAGAAAGTTTAAATTAGTGAAGAATGCTATTTCTTTCACATTTGTGGTCCTATACCAACTTACCTCTCCAATAATATGGATGCAACTTGCAGCATTTGACATCAGCAACTTCCATTTATGTAGCACTTTAGTGCAGTCAAATATTCCAAAAAACTTCATGGAGTGTTATCTGAAATTACTGCAAAATGAGATGCTAAGGCAAAACTTTGGCCAAATGAAATTTTAAAGAGGTGTCTTAAAGGAGGTAAGAAGTGAAAGGGAGCATTAGATCTAACGACTTTGGCAGATGAAAATGGTAGAGCATGGACAAGGACTCATCTTGAGCCAGATTTAGAGAACCTGCTTTTACATTATTCCTCTTTTCCGCTGGGTAAGCAGCCAGACTCAGATTGGCATTTCCCACTGGCAACCAGATAGGGAACTACAAAAATAAGGTACAGTCTATAACCGTATGTACAAAGCTGTTAAATGTTATGATAATAATAGTTTTAAATAATTAAAGGACTGGTGATGACAGAGGGCCATATAAAGGGTAGTAAAATAAGAATTAAAGTCAAACAACATTGCACCGTACCGCTTCCTACCCAATAGTAAGGTTAACTCCACCATTTTAACTAACAGCCAAGACTTCCAGCAGACTCAGATAGGAATTCCACAAAAATGAGTGCCATGTGCCACACAGATGGGCCCGTGAGATGTTAACAGCACGTTGGGAAGGGCACCTGCAGACACCTCCATAAATCTTGTTGGGGAAGAAGCAGAAGCTCGAGATGGTAAATTTTAACTAATCTTCTAATTGCCAGGTAGGACCGCAGTGCTGCACTTGGCTGTGGTCTGGGACTAAAATCCATACAGTTAATGCCCGACTGTTAATGACCCCAATGAACATTACTAGTGACTTACCCGGTGCTGCTGTCTCTGCTACGCCTGCCATTCCATGACTAAAATTAACTGATAAGATGTAAATGAGACCAGGTAGTCAGCCTCAGCTCGACTTCCCGGAGAAATTCCTGCCTTCACAACCCACTCACCTTCTGATGCTTAGTTTCCCAGATTGTCTCAGACTTTTCTCAACTGTGTTCCCTTAAAACTCAAAGCATCGTCCACTGCCTGACCATCTGCTTTAATTTCTTGTTTTGTAATTCACTTTGCATGGGATTCATAATTGTAAACTCTTATTTCTTGTAACCCAGGAAGTGTTGCTGCAAGTAATCTGTTTAAACTATCAACAATCAAAATACGATTTAAAATAAGAAAAAGTGAACGTCCCCAAAATTTCAACCTTAAAGGAATAATTAGTTTAGATGCAAGGAAGAAATACTTATTTCAGCACATAAAACTTATTGATGAAAGGATGTGATGATGAATAAGTACAAATACCATTATTGTGTCCTTCACAAAGCAACTGCAGGAATCTGAACAGATCTTGAGTAAATTCATCGTCTGACATCACTTTCTCACCTACACAGAAAGAAAAGTCATTACCCTGCAGCAGAAATATACACTTGATAATGGTATACAAGGAATCATCATATTTGTTTAAGAAAGCCATTGTTAGTAACAAAATCGTGCAGAGAATCATAATGGCTTCAGCATTAAACTTTAGAAATGTATGTGGTGACATTGTTGAGATGAAACCTTCCTACCTACACCCACAGAGGAAAATTCATGTACCATGTCTCCTAACTGAGATTCTCTCAAATGGCTACTTTTGTAGAGGAGCCAGTTGCAGAACAGAGTTCAGATAAAGACAAAACTTCAAGCTCATACCATAAACATAAAGAAAAGTTGGAGATGCTGGAGTTACCCAGGTTGCCCAATGTAACTTTGCTGAAGGAAACCTTCGAAAAATGCTACACAGAGTGGGAGAACTGTGATGAAAATTCTCCCCGTTGTACCCTATGTCTTCATTTAAAGTTGCCACAGTGGCTTAATAGATTAGCACAGTGAAGAGTGAAATTCTGCAATAATGAAGTTTCAGCACTGTGCCAGGTGCAAGATACTCACTCTGCACTCGACTTCAGTCTTTGAGGCCTCCCAGGTAATGAGCATTGGATCTATTTGCATAGGAACAATGCTGCAGGAGGAGATCAAGTCATGGAAGATCAAGCTGCTGATGGTGCTGAAACCTCATGGCTGAAGGGCTACTGAATACTGAATGCCATGGCAGTGGATCACTGACATTAGAGAAGCAAATTGAGGTGAGGGGGTTTGAATGTGGGGCATGGGAGTGGGAGTGAGTAAGTCCAAGAATGAGGAGCTTGAATGCAGAATTAATGAAGTTTGGAAGTTGATGCAAGGGAAAAGTAAGATCAGGCTAATTTCTCTAAAATGTAGCCGATGAATGCCGCCAGCTGCTTGATGGCAAAACAATCTTCCAATGGGAACTCCAGTGGACAACAGATCCCCTTCACTTGCATAAGAACCTAACACTTCCTTCAAGCTTTTTGTTTTCCCTTACTGTGTGTAGTGTGAGCAGAAGTGTAAATACATTTGCTATCTGTTAATCTGAAAATGTATGATGTGAAGCACCTGAAAAATCAGGTGCAGAGTAGTCTAGTTTCCAATCATGTGCTTGATTCCTGCTGAGTTCTTCTACGTTAGTTGGTCTCAGCACAGGCGGAGCATTTTATGTCTCAAATTGACATCAGATAGATGTTTGGTTGCACAATAGTTGGGATTCCTGATCCAACTGCTAGTCAATGGTCCCCACTGTAATTACACATACAGAAATGATGCTGCTTGCGAACATCAATTGATCCTGATGAATACTCATTATTCAGCTTAGAAGAAAGTTTGAGGGTAGCAAGCACGTATGGGACCATCCTGATAGTGGCCTTCAAAGGGGAAAAAAATGAGGGGAAATAAAAAATAGTTGAAGTGAAATTTGTTATTTGATGAAGTTCACCAACATAATTTGCACTCTAATGTTCTCACTACTTTGAACCCCTCAGCTACTTTTCTATTGAACTATTGAACTACTTTTCTATGGGTCTTTTTGCCGTGGTTACAATTCTGTAACAGTAAAGTTTTGGCATCACCAAAAGCTGAATTGATCAGGTTGGCTCCTTCTGTAGTAAGTTAGAAGTAGAAGTGATTATGTGCACAGTCCACTGGTCTGTGCACACTTCTTTGATTTTCAATCATATGCTATCAAATGCTTGCCTTGGAAGTATGACTGTCCTGATAAGACAGCTATTAAGGTAAAAATTAAAGTCACACAGCAGGTAAGTTTAATTACTTTCATCAAAAGCAGATGGAGGGGTAAGTTTCAAAAAAATCAGTTTTGAGAGGTTTGAGGATTGGGGGAGGGTTGAAAAAGTCAAACTCTCAACCACAAATATGTGCACTTGTTATCCGGCACAATTGTTCAAATGTTAACCATGTTTAGACCTCAACAGCAACCACTGAATTAGTAAAATGTTTAGAAACAAATTAGGACCGATATATACGTGTGGAAGAGTAATCTTGAAATATGTGGGATGATTACATTCTTATGGTTTAGATCTTTGAAAAGTGCATAAGCTTCACTGTCGTGTTTTGTCTTTGCTGATGAAATTCATGAAATCACTTCGTTAGCTTCCAAACTCATAAAGCAATCTTTCATAATCTTTGGAAAGTCCTCTAAGTGGCTTCACTCAATGCTACCTCTAGTCTTCCATCAGCTCCAGGTACCACTTGTGAGTTACCTTCTTCAGATTTGTGTATCGTCCTTTATTTCATAATTAGTCGTAGTCTTTGCAAATATGTATTTTAATCTTAAAAATACACACACGTGTGTCCCTCTCCATCCTAAAGAACATCTTAGAACCTGTACTTCACATCAGGCACTGTATGAATTCAAGAATTGCAGCTTTACAGTCTTTACATTAACCTATCTAAGTGGCACTTTTGTTTATTTCTAGTCTCTAATAACTTTCTGTTGATGAGATGACTTAAGAGATGGAATGGTGATATTCTGCTAAACATGAAATTATTAGATAAAAGCTGGCTCTTTCACTGACACTAGTTCTCTTCTTTACAAAATTAGTAACACTAATGTTAAAAAAAATCACTTCAAGAAGAAAACGTTAAGAAAAGCAATTCTGGGCAAAATTTTCATCTGAAGTGGAACTAAAATGATCTCCAGTGCAGTTATAATACAAGTGCATTGGATTTCTTGGTTGGAAGTAAAAATAAAAGACTGTTCACCTACAGCTTAATTGAGGTCATTCTTCAAACAAAGCTCTGACCTGAAAAGGAAGAGGCTACCCGACCTACACCAGAAAACAGTAAGTTCAGGCCCAGACAGACTTCCAGATGAACTATAAGCGTTTTCTTTCTCACTGAACAAGAACTCACCCCCCTAACAGCAATCCATTGCTTTCTTGCTTTATTACATATTTTTGAGGTCCATCTACTCAAGTCAAATTTATTACAACATTGTCTCTTTCTCTAATAAATTATACCACAGAAAATTTTTACAGTTGCATTAGTGTACACTGGTACCTCACTTGGCAATCAGGATGCATTCATGGGAACAAAAGCACTAATTGAATCATCTCTTAAAAAAAAACTGGATGATGCTGGAGGAACTCAGCAGCTCAGGCAGCATCTGAGGAGAAAAGCAGGTGGTCAATGTTTTGGGTCAGGACTCTTCTTCAGGACTGAAGATAGGAAAAGGGCAAGTGAGGGAAAAGCAGAGCAGTGATAGGTGGACAAAAGAGGGGAGGCGGGGTGGGCACAGGGTGGTGATAGGTAGATGCAGGTAAGAGATAGTGATAGGCAGGTGCAGGGGAGGAGGGGAGCGCAGATCTACCAGGGGATGGGTAAAAGGTAAGAAAAGAGAGGATAAAAAGGCTAGGAAAGGGAAGAAGAAGCATGGTGGGGGTGGTTTTTGTAGGGAATGGGGGTGGGGATTACCTAAAGTGGGAGAATTCAATGTTTATGACGTTAGGCTGCAAGGTTCCCAGACGGAAAATGAGGTGCTGTTCCTCCAGCTTGCGCTTGGAATTCTCCTGGCAGTGGAGGAGGCTGAGGACTGTCATATCAGTGACAGTTGTGGGAGGGGGAGTTGAAATGACTGGCAGTGGGGACATGCAGATTTAGATTCCAGCTGAAAAAAGTCAGTATGTAACTACTGGCTGAGAGAACATGAACGTAGCCACATTCAGCAAACTGGGAGACTGGTGAATTTTGATGGTTTTCTACTTTTTGTGTTTCCAGTACCCCTTAATAAAGTATTTATCCCCTGGGCAAAGAACATTATAATGAATTGGTGTTCTGTAGGGTGAGAACCGGAATAGGTTTACTATAGTCATGCGTACTGAGATACAGTGAAAACCTCTGTTTGTGTGCCATCCAGGCAGATCATGCCACACAGAAGTACATCGAAGTAGTAAAAAGAAAGCAGAATCTAGTGTTGCAACTATAGAGACAGCGCAGTGCAGGTAAACAAGTAAGGTGCAAAGGCCGCAATGAGGTAGATTGGGAGATCAAGAATTCAACTTTAGCATATGAGAGGTCCCTTCAAGAGCCAGATAACGTATTGCTAAGTGGGGTATCAATATAAACTTATGTAACTTAAAGTTCCTATCAAGAATGTATGTGGGTCTAGAAATTCTTTGCCATAGTCAGTGGGATCAGAGAACATCCAGCTGTCGTCCTGAAGACCTGAGCTCTAGAACCAGCTGCACCTCTACACGACAATGTGGAAAATTGCCAGGGTTTGTCCTGTTCACTTAAAGCAGGAACAGTCCAATCTGGCTGATTATCAATCAATGTACTCATCAACACAATAATGGATATCGTCAATGACAGTATTAGCAAGTACCACATCTGCACCAAACAATTCCCAATTCAGCTCCAGACCTCATCACAACCTTTGTTCAAACATGGATCAAAGAGCTTGACTCCAGAGGTGAGATAAGAGTGACTGCTCTCGACATCAAGGCAACACTTAACCAAGTCTGGCATCAAGGCATCTTGGTAAAAATGAAACCAGTAGGCATCAAAGGGAAGGTCAATTTTATGTTGTCTAAGGTTAATCAGCAGAGGCCCAGGGTATCACTGCAGTTCTCTGCAGCAGTGTCCTTCACCCAATTATCTTCAGCTGCTGCAACAATCACCTTCCTTTTGTCATAAGGTCAGACATTGGGATGCTTGCTGATGATGAACAACATTCAATCTAATTGCAACTTCTCAGCAACTGAAGCTGCCTGATGACAAGTAAAATCCATGCCACAATCCATGGAGGTGGTGATCACTTCTAATGAGAGAGCCTACCTTGACATTCAATGATATTATCATGTCCAAGACCCAACCATCAGCACACTGAGCCACATAAACACCATGGCTACTATGGTGACTGACTCATCTCCTGACTCCTCAAGTACAAGGCACAAATTAGGAACACGATGGAATACTCTCTAGCTGCCTGGATAAGACAGCTGCAACAAGGGCCAGAAAGCTCAAAACCATCTAGGACTGAGCAGCCCACGTGGTCGACATCCTACCCACCTGAACATTTATTCACCCGACTCCTGGTGCTCAGTGTACTGTCTACAGTTACATCGATAATCACTCGCCCAAGCCACTCTGACAGCATTTCACAAACTCACAAGCTCCATTACCAAGAAGGACCATGGGAACACTAGTGCCTGCAGGCTGCCCTCTGTTATATACCATTCTGATTTGGAAATATATTGCTGGTCCCTCATGGTCCTTCAGATCAAACCCTGGAACTCCCCACCCAGCAGCAGTGTGGGAACACCCTCGCCAGAGGAACCATAGTGGCTCAAGGCAGCACCCACCACTTCCTGCTCAAGAATTTAGATGAGCCCTTGACATGCCATGAAGTGGAAAGCTACAGGATGCATGATGGGAAATGGGTTAGTACAGATCGGTACTCGTTGACGGGCCGAAGGGCTTGTTTCCTCTGGTGTATGACGTTAGGACTCTGTCACCTTTCAGACCCAAACTCTCACACCAGCCACCTTTTGCATTATGACAGCTATTTCTCCAGCCACCTTTTTATACTCCATCCTGCCTTCGGCAGTTGCAGCAAATCACACAGGTCGAGCACACATTGTGCAGTCACAATTAAAATATGACAGTCGTGTATATATAACTTTGAAATTAACTTTCTCCTTTTTACTTCCATGTAGCTGGCACCAGCCAGAACAAATTGGAAGGTGAGCCCTCCCTGTCCCAAAGGCTCTCCAGGCTAGAGAGGGGTCTTTTATCTTCAACCTTTTGAAGAACTTTTAAAGCCTTCTAGACTCGATCAGCACTGAAATTGGCAATTGTATAAATGGTGTTTCCATCTCAATTGTGAAGATTTTAGTTATTACACTTTCTCTAAGAATCTTTTATGAAATCACTTGATTGGGCTAAATTACTCTTCTGGGTATACTGAAAAATTCTCAAGCATAGATGTTAATGATGAAAGTGTCTCTGTGGTGCTCTTCATCATTTCTGAACCATGATAACTGTGCCTCAGGCAGTGAATTCCTTTCACTTTAATTCTCCATAGAATCTTTAGTCCAAAGAAGCTGGTCAGCTGTCATGGTCAATTTACTGGAAAGTTATTCGTGGTTTCACTGCAGACAAGACTTCCTGAAAATATTTTAAATAAAGTTTACTAAAGTTGAAGTATAGAGCATGAGGCACATAGTTACTTCACAGCATGGTACCCTTGGCAACTGAGTATCAAAAGCAACTGAGGTAGTAGCCTTTCATTTCCTCCCACCCCCGCCTATTTGAAATCTGTGAAAAGAATCTGCAGGCAATCAAATTGACCCTAACATCCAGAGAGATTATTATTTTGCTGCCACCTGTCAACTTCCTCCTCCTCTGTCATCTGCTGTACTTTTTCTCCATCACCTTATGCATTAAATTCAATGTCCAAATTGCTGATGTAGCTTAAAAAATGGGGACAAGCACTGATTTTTGTGTGGGATCTACACAACATCTTATAATCTTCCCACCCCTCAATATAGTGGATGTTAACAACTCAGCAGATTATGACACTCCACAGCCATTTACTATATCTGCTTTTTTCAAAAAGGAAGCACCAAGCAGTAATAATGAAATATGAAACACAGGAAAACAGCACTGACAAATCATGAAGACTATATTCATAACATATATTAAAATAAAATGGCCATTTTGTCATTGTGCATTTTGCTAGGCTCAGTGCTTCATTCTAGTGTCAAATAGATCATACCTGGAGCTGGTATGTGAGAAACAAGACGGTGAAGTGAGAAACAAAAAGCATGGCATTGTCAAGTATTACCGTGATTAGAGGAAGGATTGGTTTGTTATATTCCAATCCTGTTCATTACAGGTAACCTGACTGTGTGCATTCATTATGCACGTGTTCCTTTCTATGTTCTGCTCAAACTGGGTTGTGGTCAGTGTGGTCCCCTTTGCTGTTCCTGGCTTTTCTGCATCCTATTCTATGAGTATACGTGTTTGGCAAGCAGAAATGTGCAACATTTAGCAACTATTATACACATTACCTGATGATAGGTTCTGTTCTAAAACAGGGATTGGTCCAGAAATATGAAGAACAGAGATTTCATTTGCCATTGTTTATCAGTGTTGTTACTGCAGGCAGCTCGTTGAATCAATGCTTTGCTTCTGTCAGTAACTGACACATAGGTTTCATAAACCTGTGCTAGAAACTGTTGGCAAATGGAGCTCATCCACAAATTTCTTTTGTTAATCCCCTTGTTTTATGTAATGGATGATTCAGTACTGTACTGTACATTAATACTATAACAATACTGTTGTATTGAAAATGGATCAGCCGTGTCAGGAAGTGGATTGCGGAATGCAATGAATGGGCCAATTTATTTTCTACAATTGCCAGTTACTGCTTAAAAATACATGAAAGGAATAAATGCACTGATGTAGTTCTCTTAATTCTTCCAGTCATGCTTAGGAACTCAGACGTAGCAGCACATGTAACAGGGAATTTTTTTCTGTGCCAGTTAAATATTTTGTTGAATGTCATTATGTTAGTGATACAAATCTATTTTCTTCCAACATAAAAGCAGCTTTAGAAGGCATCTTTACTTTGGTCGAGTCCACAGTTTACTTAAATTTTAAAATAAGAAAATGTCAGGGTTATGTGTGAAATCCTTCTTTTACAGTTACAAGAAAACATTGCAGATGCACTGATTATCACAAATTCTACACTTACACTAACTGCTGGAATTAAAACTTAGTTGACCTGGCCTGAATTGGCTGAAGTGAAAATTTAGCCCAATGTTTCTCAACAATATTAAATGAGGAAACAGAGTAGCCACTCAAAATGAATGGAGATGAATTAATTACAGACAGTATTAATTGTGATTATATGAGATAATATCTACTCTATGGAAGAATGTATCAGTAGATGAGTGAGAGTTCCAAAAATAAAACACACAATGCAACAATCCTTTTACTGGCAATGCTCATCAACATACCAGAACCGTTTTGTTTGCCTTCTGAAAAATAGATTAACCAATAGGGGGTTAAACACAATTAACTATTGTACTTTTAGTACTCATCAAATCATTTAAAAGTCATTGCCTTCTCACAAATGCTTTAAAAAAACCCAGTCATTAATTTTAAAGCATACACTCATTCTCCAGGTGTTATGTATTCAACTCACACAAGAAACTCTCACCTCGAAATGTACTGGATCCTGAGAATGTTCAATATTATAACATGTATCAAGCAAACTCAGACACACATTCTTTCAATGTATTATTGAACATGCATTGCAGATTCTAATTAACCAAAAAAGCAACTATCTGATCAAAAACAATAAAATGAAGATTTAAAAATATTAAAATCAATTATATTCTTTATATTTGTTTATTTCAGATGCAATTGTAGTTTTGGAATTCCACACTAATTGCTTTAATTTTTCTCTGCCACAGAATCCTGCTTTGCTTTACAGGGGTTCAATGTGTGAGATTCCTTCATTAATTCTGAGAATGTGTTCCAGAAAGAAGCTCTGTGGTTTTCCATATAAAAGTAGTTAATTCAAAATTTCACAAACCAATGGAATGCCATTGTGAATGGGAATGCTAAACTCCCTTTCTAGTGCAGTTTTGTAATCCTAATTAGATGTAGGCAACATACATGTAAATCATAATTAAATGACACCTGAAACTTAAGATCAGTTTAAGTTGTGTGGTTTATTAAGGTCTTAAATTTAATCTCAACCAGTTCTGAGCTGGATGAGAGTAACTGGAGTCAATGCTTCTGTCAGGAATGTGCAAAAGGCCACAGTTCCTCAAACCTCATTGCCAACAGTAATGCACATTAGAAAATGTACTTGTGCGGTTATTGAGGGAGCTCCCGACACAATACTTGTTAGCTGTTCACTGCATAAATATTCCTCAATTTGAATTTTTAAGTATGAACGATTGGTTGCATTGTCCTATAGTGACTGGAGTAAAGAGTTGTGTTCCTCCCTGGAATACAAGATGTGGGCATCTTGCACTGTTCCTCAAGGTTCCTTACCTTAAATTTCCATAAGAACATGTTTTTATACCCAGTGCCAGGGAAAAACATATTATGGTCTCCGTCAACATAAGTCTTGTTTAATTCCTTTGCTATTTATATACTACAATGAAGAAATGTAAGAACAGGGCAATCTAATTGTTCTCTAGGCTGGAGACAGCTTGCCACATTGACAGGAGAGAAAACTTAAGGAGCAATTTTAACAGGTTTATTGTGAAGTGTGTTTTTGAGCAGAATAAGAACAATCTTCAGCTAACCATAAATGGTCTGCTGCAAGAATTTTGTGGCATGAGCACCAGAATGCAAATTGAGTTTAACATAGTTCCCTTAAATGCTCCTTTTACCAACCAATTCAGAAATGGCAAATTAAGTTTGAGATAAAAGGTTTTCAAATCTCAGAGCATCCAAACTGCATAGAGTTATTAAACAGAAGAACAGGGATCAGATGCTGTTTTGTTGGTTTTGACCTGCATAGAAATTACATGAAAAAAAACAAGATAAAACCTAAACAATTATTTACCACTTTCACGTTTGATGACTGTAGACGAGAGAAAGTGAAAAAGAAAAAAAGGACGAAAAATGAGTTAAAAATAGGAAACTGAAATACAATCACAATCATTCAGTAAATATTATTGAACAAAAATCAACTGAAGAAATTATAAACTGGAACATATTGTACAATTAATTGTTCTTCTACCAAGTTAGAAAAGAAAGTAAACAAAATAATCTTTGAAAACAATATTTGGATATTGGGTCTTGTGATGAGAACAAAAGATCCTTTGTTACAGTGATATTTTATGCAGTATCTAGAAAGCTTCTACATTAATTACTTCTTCATAATTTTATCACAATTTCAAGGTTGTAATTTCCCCATTTCAATAATTTTAAAACTCACCAGAATGAATGGCTACTTACTGGTTCCCTCTTCTGTCACCATTCCTAGGCCTTCAGCCTTATTCTGTCTTTCAAACGCATTGAGGTCCAGTACACTGTTAAGAAATTATTTCCACAGAATTAAAATTCATGTAGCAAGTTTATCCTGAAGGCGACAAAAATTTCTGAAGATTTCATTATGCCCGGAGTTCGGCCTTCAACTTGCTCCGACTCTGTGGCATTACCGTTTTTCCTTTTACTGCAGTGGAGTCAAAAGTTATGAGTAATCCCAGATTAATATTTGAAGCTAATCGTTGATTAATCTAGTAAAGGGCAAGCACACAAATAGCAAGTGAATAACTTTGTGTGGTAAGGATATTGAAAGAGGTTTTACATCTACTGTCACAAAAATTCTTATTTTCTAACACTTTAGACCCAGCAAAATTTCCAAAATAAAGGATAACAAAAAATAAATATTAGAAACTAAATTAATAAATTAATAGTATTTGGCAAGCTAACTTCCTTTCAAACCTCCCTTCATTATGCATTTGTCAATCCTAGAGCCACTAGAATGCAGTGACTACAGCGGGGGATGCAGATGGGCTTGGAGAATGGTTTCAAGCAGATCTGACAATAGAAGTTCCAGATTTGGAATGTATCATCTTGGCATTGGAACAGCAATCAAGCCAAGTTGAATTATTTACAATCAACAGCCAGGGCATGGGCCGAGTGGCATCTGCAGGATTATGGATGTTGTCACATTAAAAGTCAGACAGCCTCTCCTATCCCTTGACCAACAGATCAGCAGTGCTGTTAGGACATAGTTATGGATTGCTGTGATACTCTGCAAGTACCTTTGAACAAAGTGATCCACAACCATCATGGCAGTAAAGTGAGGCTGTATGATTCAATTCTCAGCTTCCACAACAACATCAGTTGGGTGCCTTCTACTTATACTGGCCAGAAATTAAGAGATGAGCCATCAGATGCTTCACTACAGTTGAGTATGAAGTGTGTCAATGAAGTTGCTGACCACCTCAATGCTGGACAGGATAGATCCCTGCTTTATGCAAAGCTTGGTGCTGGATGACTCCTAGTTGCTTTCTAGCAGGCCTGTTATTGAAGCCAAATATTTCATTAGACTTACCCATCAGTCTTCTTCGACAGACGGCCTCACCCTCGTCTTCTGGAGCAAAACTCACATGCAACCTTTACTTTTGGTAGGTTGGCACTTGCATTAACCTTTCCTCTTTCTTTGACTGCAGGCCCCTAATTCCTGAAGTCTTTTTATGCGTGGATCCCATTTTTAAACTAACCTACAAATTATTGGAAGTTTTAGGATCTGATCTGCCTGAGAAAAACGCTGTGTAGATAATGATAATTTGACAATCGTGCCTATCTTTAGAAGCCTAGTTCTAGGTTTTCCTACAATTCATCCTGTCAAGACTCCACAGGATCTTACGTTTCAATCAAGTCTGCCCTCTCTCTCTTCTGAACTTCAGTGGATACAAGCCTAGCCTGTGAAACTGTTCCTCATAAAACAACCCACACATTTCAGATATCTGTCTAGTAAATCTTAAAGACACAAGAGACTGCAGATGCTGGAATCTGGAGCAAAAACAAGATGCTGGATGAACTCAGTGGGTCAGGCAGCATCTGTGGAGGGAAATGGACAGCTGATGTTTTGGGTTGAGACTTCATCTGGACTGTAAGAGGGGAGATAGCCCATAAAAAGGGGTGAAGGGAAGGGTGGGGCAAGACCTGGCAGGTTATAGGTGGATCCAGGTGGAGGCAACAGAGGGCTGCAGAATCTGATGAGAGAGGAAGGCGGAGCATGGAACCAAACAAGGGAAGTGGGGAGGGCAGATGGGAACAGTGAGAGAGTGTGGGGGTGATGGGCAGATGGAGTGGATGGAGAAGGGGAAAGAAACATGGGTGGGGGGGGGGGTCTGGAGTGGGTGTAGGAAGAACTGGGTAGATCAGGAGGTGAGAGAAAGAAAAGGAGGAAAGGGACAGAGGGGGAGCAAGTTACCCGAAATTAGAGAATTCAATGTTCATGTTGTTGGGTTGTTGACTACCCAGGCAGGATATAAGGTGCTGTTCCTCTAGTTCGCGTTTAGCCTCACTCTGGCAGTGGAAGAGGCCAAGGACAGACAGGTTGGTGTGGGAATGGGGAGGGGAATTAAAATGGCTGGCAACCAGGAGCTCCAGATGGCTATGGCAGACGGAGCAAAGGTACTCGGCAAAGTAGTCGCCAGGTCTACGCTTGGACTCTCCCATGTAGAGGAGGCCACAGCGGGAATCACAAATGCAATAAACAAGGTTGGAGGATGTGCATGCGAATGCCTGCCTCACCTGAAAGGACTGTTTTGGGCTAGTAAACCTTCCCAGAACTGCTTCCAACACAATTACAGAGAACATGGGCAGGGGCAGACAATTCTCACAATTTGTGTCAGTCTATAACAGGCATGAACATGCTCATGAGCCCATCAACACGTCCCAATCTGAGCAATGCTCCAGGTAGCTGTGATTCAGTTGTGGCACTCTCATTGTCAAGTCAAGATTCCATTTTTAAGACTTGAGTGCAAACATCTAGTGCAGTGTGAGTTTGTGGGGTTAGAGCTGTCGCCTTATCAACGTGATAGTAAGCTGTCTTCTCACAGGGCCAATGACACTATTCCAAACAGGAGCAAAGGAGTACTCCCCCTCCCCACCCCCTCCATAGCCTGGCTGGTAATTATTGCTTAAAAAACATCACTGAACAAAATTGCCTGTTTAATATCGCTCTGTAAACTTGTGGAAGTCTACAATGGGCCAATAGGCTGCTGCACTTCCAGCTACTTCATTCCCTGCAAAGCTTTTGGGATTTCCCGGGATGGTGAAAGACACATTATAGGTACAAGACTTTCCCTCTTCCATATCGTGCCAAATCCATATTGAATTTGTTTTACAGCAATTCACAAATGCATGCATAAATACCATACACAAAGGAGCTGGAGGAGCTCCGCGGGTCAGGCAGCATCTATGGAGGGAAATGGATAGATGACATTTCGATCGAGACCCTTCATCTGGACTCACATTGGCTATCCGTTTCTCTCCAATAGATGCTCCCGGACACACTTAGTTCCTCCAGCATCGTACGTGTTGCTCCAGATTCCAGCATCTGCAGTCTCTGAGTCTGCATAAATACAAACCTCAGTTACTGAAATGAACAGTAGTGGATGTTAGTTTTGTACACTGGGGATGTTAAGTCATACAGCACATCTCTGGATTTTACCATATCATGTGGTATGGTATGCACTGTTAGACAAAAATACATATTGCAATATTTGCATTAGGACCCACCCTCCAGTAGTCTCAAGAAATACATCAACTTTCATTAGAATCAAAAATCGATGTTATATTTGCAATACTGACAGGCATATGTAGTAAAACTGAATTAATACTTGAATGTCAAGATGTTAAATGCTCCTTCTCATGATAAGCTGCAGGAAGGTGGGGTGGGGCTGGAAGGCTGTGCTGGCACTATGCAGTTTGTACAGTCTGTCAGTAACAGAGTTAAGCACTCAGGCAAGGGGCTACATTGAGCCACAGAGCTACTGCAGTCTGGATGGGTGAACTGGTCATTCACCAGGTACCAGCAGGGCAACTATGGAAATGCTGACTGCAGTCAGGAAAGTGAACTGGTCAATCATTGGGAGTTGTGTGTCATTGAACTATTGCCAGTTTAATCCCCAGGATAGTTGTGAATATATGGAGGATTTAGATTTTATGGAAAGAAAAGGAAGGGCATCCTAGTGCCAGTGGTCATATTAAGACTACTGTAGTCTTGCAGCTTCAAGTAAAGGTTCTTCACTAAAACACACAAAGGAGCTGGAGGAACTCAACAGGTCAGGCAGCATCTATGGAGGGAAATGGACAGCTGACGTTTCAGGTCGAGACCCTTCACTTGGACTGGAAAGAAACAGGGAGGTAGCCAGTATGAAATTCTGGTTTGTTGTCATTTTTTAAAAAATCCCCAGTGAGAACGCTGCGCGCTTGTTTTAAACAGAGAGCAGAGGGAAACTCCAGTTCTACAGTATTCCTAAAATGTTCAGTTGCCCAGACAGACAAATCAGAAAGTTCAGGTGACTGGACTGGGGTTGAAACAAGTGTTCTGATAAATATATATGGAATGTGTATTTATCAGAGCTTCAAACAGCTAAGAGAAATACTAACGTGTATGAAAAGATAGCTGACAAGTATTTTGAGGCTCCTGCAATAAACCACGATACCCCCATCTTGCTGCCAATAACCCTGGGCTCCAAAACCCCCTGCCCCTCTGGTAGGTTGTCCAACCGTCCCCACTCCACCCCATTCCTGAACTACAATTACCAATGCATATTGCTGGGTAAAATGAAATGCAAATTGATTATTCATGTTGTATCGTGCAATTACAATGGCTTCTGGGCTACAAACACCAATTTGGAAATTCAGCCAGGCACTTCCTGTCATACACTGATGCAAGGTTTCAAACCAAAACACTGCTAATTCCTTTCCCTCCACAGATGCTGCTCAACCCGCTGAGTTCATCCAGCAGTTTGTTTCTTGCTTGGAAAATTCAATCTTCATGCCAATGGTTGTAGGCTATCCTGGCGGAATCTAAGGTTCTGTTTTCCTAGTTTGCACTTGGCCTCATCCTGGCAGCTGAGAAGGCTGAGGACGGAGAGGTGGATGTGGGACGTGCAACAATGATGGGTCAGTATGGCCATTGTGGACAGAGAGCAGGCATTCCACAAAATGGTCACCGAAGTTCAGGAGGCCACATTGAGAGCATTGAATGTAATAGAGGAGGTTGGAGGAGGTGCATGTGAATCTTTGCCTGACCTGGAAGGGCTGTTTAGATCCTTGGATGGTGGTACGGGAGGAGATGTAGGTATGGTTGCAGGGAAAACTGCCTAGGGTCAGGGAGGGGTGGGTGGAACGGATGAGCAAAGCAGAGAGTGACGGAGAGAGTGGCCTCTGTGGAAAGCAGAAAGGGTGGTGTAGTATGAGAGCACAAGGCTGTCACGTGACAGTGACAACACTGACCCCTCTGGTCGGAGGACAGCATTGCTTATCGGATCGGAAGTGATGCCACTGTCAATCAAGGTTTGGCTCCACCCCACCATCAGGTGTGGGCATAAGGATTGGCCTTGGACACCACCTTTGTTCCTAGAACCTGCCTGGCCATTGGCCCTGGTAAACACCTTTGTCCTTGACCTCCAAGCCATTGGCCTGTCTAAATTACCTAGCTGGGCTCCACCCAGCCTTCCAGCACTATAAAGGGTGTTGCACATTCCTAGCCCTTCCTCTTTTGACTTCCCCAGGAATAGTGAGCCAACGCTGCAGAGACCACTGGTAAGTGTGTGCACCACCACGTGGTTTGGGAGTGTCTCACTCAGATTCCAGGGAGTGTTAGGGCCATTGCTTGTCTGGGTCAAGGAGTTCCGGCATTGAAGTGTTTATCCCTTGATGAGCTGTACCTTGCTTATTGTGTGTGTATCTCATCTTCGTTGCGATTTCCCCCTCATGTTTGTGGTCTCCTGTGTGTGAGTGTGCATCCGTTCCCATTCATTATGTCCCTGCGTTTGCCTTTATGATTAAACTATTCTTAAAATCCAAAGCCTGTGTCCAGTGTCCTCCATCTTTAAGACCGAAAGAAGCTTTTCACACAACAGGTGGGAAGGGGAAGGTGTGAGTGGTGGTGGGATCCTGTTGCAGTTGGTGAAAATGAAAGGATTAGGTGTTGTATGCAGATAGTAGGGTGAAAGGTGAGGACCAAGGGAACTGTATCTCTGTTCTGTCTGATGGGGTGGGGTGGGGGGGGGGGGGGTGGGGTGGGGGGGGGGGGGGGGGGGGGGGGAAGGGCGAGAGTAGTAAGACAGGATATGGAGGAAGTGCAGTGAGGGCTCCATCAACTGCAGTAGAGGGGAAGCTACATTTCTTGAAAAAGGACATTTGAGAGGTCCTGGAACAGAAAGCCTCATCTTGAGAACACATGCAGTGGAGACAGAGAAACTGAGAGAAAGGGATGGTGTCCTTATAGGAGACAGGGTAGGAGGAGGTGTAGTCAAAGGAGCTGTGGGAGTGTGGATCATAGTAAATGTCAGTTGATAGCTGGTCTCCTGAGCTGAAGACAGATCCAGAAAAGGGAGAGAGGTTTCAGAAATGGTCCCAAATGAATTTGAGGGCAGGGTGGAAGTACATATATTTTTGTTTCTTGAATTGTTAAGAAGCTGCAGGTTATTGAGTTTTATGCATAAATGCTGTTTTACAGGGGATAGTTTGCACCCAGAATGATAGAATATGATCAAGACAAAGCTAAAAAATTGAGAAATGTGACACATCCTGCCACAAAACAATGTCAGTGCTGAAGGTCTCAAGGACCCTCCAAAAAGCTCTTCTCAGAAAGCACACCATAGAATCATAGATATGTATAGCACAGAAACTAGTCCTGTCGACCTATTTCCGTCCATGCCGACAGTGCTACCTGTTGACACAAATCCCATTCACCTGCGTTAGGCCGTATCTCTTTATGCTTTTCCAATCAAAATAGCTGTTTAAATCCCTCAGATTTTCTTGGATCTCATGTGACCTACTGTGTGGGATTTTGGTCAAAGTTAATCTCCTTTTTTATAATTCTACATTCTGCTTGTTACTATATCGTAACACAATAATGCAGAGCACAGAAACAGGCCCTTTGGCCACCGCATCCATACTGACCTCCAAGCACCCATCCATTTACCAACACCTGCTCCACAGCCTACTGTGCCTTGCTAATTCAGGTGCTTGTCTGCTTGCTTAAATGTTGTAACAGCATTCTGTCATTTGAACTTTCAGCAGAAATGCTAACCGGTCGATCAGAAAATGATTTATGCTGGCAGTAGTGGAAACTATTAACTAACCAGACTGTACAATCTTTTTGTTTAGTGGACACAGAATTGAAAACTCACTTCATTAAAAATGCAACAGAACAGAAATAAACCACGTAAGCTCACTCACCTGCAGGTTTGCATGAGAACTTGCATACTTTGGAAGAAACCAATCTCCCTCTTCTCTTTCAGGTAGTCTAACATTTTCTAAATAAAGAGCACAATAACTTTTAACAACGGGTAGACAATCATATTGTGCTATCATGATCAACTTTCTCATTTTTAAGTCTCTCCCACAATGCAAGCTCTACATGGAAGGGCAAGATTTACTGCTTAACCTGAATGAACCTAATAAGCCTGGGGGAATGAGGTAGGGCAAGTGGCAGAAGTGTCTGTCAGTGAGCACTTTGGGTCCAGTGACCGTAATTCTATCAGTTTTAAAATCCTTATGGAGAAGGATATGACCGGTTCACAGGTTAAGGTCCTGAACTGGGGCAGAGCACAAACTTTGGAGCCATTAAGCGGGACCTTGCAGTGGTTGATTGGGCAAGAACGTTTGCAGGGAAAGGAGTGTCTGCCAAGTGGGGGACCTTTAAAAGTGTGATGTCAAGAGTTCAGGGTCTGCATGTTCCTGTAAGGGTGAAGGGCAAGGCTGGAAGGTTTCGGGAACCCTGGTTGACAAGAGATATTGAGGCTCTGGTTTTTAAGAAAAAGAGGGAGGCATACACTGCGCGTAATTGGAAACTCATGAGTCTCTTGATGACTACAAAAAGTGTAGGGTGCACTTAAGAGAGAAGTTAGGAGGGCACAGAGGAGATGAGAAGGATCTGGCAGGCATGGTGAGGCAAAATACAATGAGATTCTATAGGTATATTAAGAGTAAAAGGGTGGCGAGGGAGAGAATAGTCCTCTTAAAGATCAGCATGGGTGTCTGTGTGTGGAACCAAAGGAAATGGGAGAGTTTTAATGAATATTTCTCTTCAGTTTTTACTGTGGAGAAAACAAT
Source organism: Pristis pectinata (assembly GCF_009764475.1). Taxonomy (NCBI): domain Eukaryota; kingdom Metazoa; phylum Chordata; class Chondrichthyes; order Rhinopristiformes; family Pristidae; genus Pristis; species Pristis pectinata. Next base: position 16,718,890 of record NC_067439.1, on the reverse strand, counting down.
GTAAGCTAAAGAAATGGGGGAAATGAGTGGTGTTGTCTTGCACCACTAAGAATTAACAGGGTGGAGGTATTGGAGGTCTTACATTTCATTAAGGTGGATAAATCCCCAGGGCCTGACCTGGTGCATTCTCGGGCCTCATGGGAAGCTAGAGAAGAAATTGGGGAGGACTTGCAGAGATTTTAGCTTCATCTCTGACCACAGGTGAGGTTCTGGTGGACTGGAGAGTGGCCAATATGGTATCATTGTTTAAAAAAGTAGCAAAAACAGGCCAGAGTCTGACATTGGTGGTGGGTAAATTGGTGGTGGTGGAAGGGATTCTGAGGGACATGATCTACGGACATTTGGAGAGACAGGATCTGATTCAGGGCAGTTAGTGTGACTTTGTGCATGGAAAGTTATGTCTGACAAATCTGAGTTCTTCGAGGAGGTAACCAAGAAGGTAGATGAAGGTAGGGTAGTGGATGTTGTCTATATGGACTTTAGCAAGGTCTGGAAGATGAGATTACATGGGACCTGGGTGGGGGGGGGGTGGTGGGGAGGGTGCATTTGGTTCATGATTGGCTCAGTGTTAGGAAGCAGAAGGTGATGGTCGAGGGTTCTTTCTCAGACTGGAGGCCTGTGTCTAGTGGTGTCCCACAGGGGTCAGTGCTGGGACCTAAGTTGTTTGTAATTAATATAAACAATTTGGATGTGAATGTACAAGGCATGGTTAGTAAGTTTGCAGATGATACTAAGACGAGAGGTTTTGTAAATGGTGTAAAAGGTTATAAAAATTACAGGGGGATCTTGATCAGCTGGGTATGTGGGCTGAGGATTGGTAAATGGTTTTCAATCCATATAAATATGAGGTATTGCATTTTGGGAGATCAAACCAGGGTAGGACTTACTGTGAATGGTAGGGCCCTCGTTATGAAATATAGGGACCTAGGAGTGCAAGTGCACAGTTCACTGAAAGCGGCGTCACAGGAACACAGGGTGGTGAAGAAAGCATTTGGCACACTGGCTTTCATCAGTTGGAGCAGTGAGTAGAGGAGTTGGGTAGTTATGCTGTAGTTATAAGATGCTGGTGAGGCTGCACTTGGAGCATTGTGTACAGTTTTGGTCACCATGTTATAGGAAAGATGTTACTAAACTAGAAAGAGTGCAGAAAAGATTTACCAGGATGTTGCCTGGACTTGGGGGCCTGAGTTACAAAGAGGTTGTGTAAACTTTATTCCATGGAATGTAGGAGATTGAGGGGTGACTTAATAGAGGTATATAAGATCATGAGGGGCATAGACAGGGTGAAAACACATAGTCTTTTTCCCAGGGAGGGGATGCTTAAAACAAGAGGGCATAGATTTAAGATCAGAGACAAGAGATTTAAAAGGGACAACAGGGGCAGCTTCTTCACACAAAGGGTGGTGCGTATTTGGAATGAGCTGCCAGAAAGTGGTTGAGGCGGGCACACTAGCAACATTTAAAAGCCATCTGGATAAGTACATGGATAGGAAAGGTTTAGAGGGCGATGGGCCAAATGTGGGCAGGTGGGACCAGCTTGCTAGGCAATACAACTGTCATGGACAAGTTGGGCCAAAGGGCCTGTTTCCGTGCTGTATTGCTCTGACTAAGCTGAATGGAGTAGCTTGCTCAGCTTCTTCAGAGAGCAGTTAGGAGACAGTCATATTGCCATGGAATTTGGGAAAAATTCAGACCAAATGTACATTCAATCATAGAATTGTACAGCATGGAAACAGCCATTTGGCTGAACTCATCCATGACAACCAATGGGCAACTTCTGTATTAATCCCATCGCCTAGCACTTGGTCCGTAGCCCTTTACACCAAAGCAATTCAATGCTGTCAGTGACCCAGTTTCAACCATTCTATCAGGCAGTGCATTCCAGGTAGCTACCACTCTCAGTGAAGAAGGTCCCCCTCATATTCCTTTGGAATATCTTCCCCCGACCCTACATCTATGTCATTTTGTCTGCCCTAATATGGGGAAACATTTCCTGCAGTCTACATCACCCATCTTATACTAATAGTATATATACAATCACATACAGTACAGAAACAGGCCCTTTAGCCCAGCTTGTCCATCCTGATCAAGTTGCCTCGCTGAGCTAGTCCCACTTGCCTGCTTTTGGGCCATGTCCCTCTAAACCTTCCTTTCCATATGCCTGTCCAAATGTCTTTTAAACATTGTAATTGTACCTGCCTCTGCCATTTCCTCTGGCAGCTTTCTATATATCCACTACCCTGTGTGGAAAAACTTGCCCCTCAGGTCTCCTTTAAATTTTTCCCTTCTCACCTTAAATCTTTGTCCTCTGGTCATAGGGTAGGGGAGTCTAAAACTAATGTGACCTGTACCCTACCCTATGCACCCCATGATTTTATATTACCTCTATAAGGTCACCTTCAGGGAAAACAGTTGCAGCCTTTCCAGCCGTATATCTCAAACCTTCTGTATCTGCTTCCACACTATACTTGGCAGCCCTTTGAAGGCACCCACCACCCTCTGTGTAGAAAAACTTGCCCCACACATCTCTTTTAAAACTTTAAAAACTTTAAAACTTTATTTATACAGTGCAGTAACAGGCCTTTCCGGCCCAGTGAGCTTGCACTGTCTAATTACACTCATGTTAACCGTACGTCTTTGGAATGTGGGAGCAAACCAGGAGCACCCGGAGGAATTCCACACAGTCACAGGGAGAATGTACAAACTCCTAACAGACAGCTGTGGGAATTGAAACCCAATCACTGGCACTGTAATAGCATTACGCTAACTGCTACGCTACGTTTAAACTTTCCCCCTCTCACCTTAAATGCAAGTCATAACATGACGTTCCAACTCTTGTGGTCAAGCTAACTGACAGAGGCAAGAGTGCCAAATACCTTCTTCACCACCTGCCTGCCTATGTCGCCACTTTCAGCGAACAATGTACCTGTAACCCTTGGTCTCTCTGTTGTACAACACTCCCTACCATTTATTGTGCAAGTCCTGCCCCGGTTCAGAACATAGAACATAGATCAGTACAGCAGAGGAACAGGCCCTTTGGCCCACGTTATTGTGCCAAAGTAATTACACTAGTAATTAAACACCTAACTAAACTAATCCCTTCTACCTACACAAGGTCCATATCCCTCCATTCTCTGAACATTCATATGCTATCTAAGAGCTCTTAAATGCCTCTATCATATTTGCCTCCACTGCCACCCCTGGCAGCACATTCCAGGCACCCACCACTCTGTGTGAAAATTGCCCCGCACATCTCCTCTCTGAACTTGCCCCCTCTCACCTTAAATGCACTCCCTCAAGTATTAAGCATTTCAACCCTGGGAAAAAGTTATCAGCTGTCTACTCTATCAATGCCTCTCCTAATCTTATAAACTTTGATCAGGTTTCCTCTCAGCCTCTGCCATTCCAGAGAAAACAACCCAAGTTTGTCCAACCTCTCATGCCCTCTCATCCAGGCAGTGTCCTGGTAAATGTCTTCTGCACCCTCCCCAAAGCCTCCACATCCTTCCTATAATGAGGCAAGCAGAACTGAATGCAGTACTCCAGGTGCAGCCTAACCAGAGTTTTATAAAGCTGCAACATAACTTCCTGACTCTTGAACTCAATGCCTTGACTAATAAATGCAAGCATGCCGTACACCTTCTTTACCGTCCTATCAACCTCCACTTTCAGGGAGCAAAGGACTTGCACCCCTAGATCCCTCTGTACCTCAACACTGTTAAGGATCTTGCCATTAACAGTGTACTGTCCTTTTGTATTTGATCTCCCAAAGTGCAATAACTCACACTTGCCCAGACTAAACTCCACCTGCCATTTCTCTGCCTGGATCTGCAACTGATTTATACCCCGTCGTACCCTTTTGCAATCTTCTACACTATCCACAACATCACCAATCTTTGTATCATCTGCAAAGATTTTCATCCAAGTAATTTACATTGTATGTCACAAACAGCAGAGATCCCAGCACAGATCCCTGCGGAACACCACTAGTCACGGACCTCCAGCCAGAATAAGTCCCAATGACCAATAACATGAGACTCTCCAGTCTATAGTTTCCAGGATTATCCCTATTTCCCTTCTTGCACAACAGAACAACATAAGCTACTTGCCAGTCCTCCGGGGCCTCGCCTGTGGCAAGAGAAGACATGAAGATTTTGGTCAAGGCCCCAGCAATCTCATCTCTTGCCTCTCTCAATAACCTGGGTATATCCCATCAGGCCTTGCGGATTTATCCACCTTCACGTTCTTCAAGAGACCCAACACTACTTTGTTGGGGATTATCCTGGGGTTATGAAATTATGGATTGCAGATATTAAGTAAAATGAGAACCAGTCTTCAGGAAATGAAACCTGTTCACAATTTAACTTCAACTGATACATTAAGGCTATTGAAACCAATCATTGGGCATAGGAGATTGATTCTGTACCACTGAAAATACGCAGGGGAAGACAATAGATGAATGTTTATGTTAATTGGTGCTCATTGAAAACGTCAGGCTGAGATCAGGGAAGGCATTAAGTGGCCATCTCCTGTATTAACACATTGTTAAAGGCATATCCCTGCCAGTTAATGCACAGTTCATGACAGGTCTGTTTTGTCATTTGGAATATTCTGGCTAGTTGTATATTCAGGGAGCCATCCTTCAACACTGTAACACAGGTGCATTTTGGATTCCTAGAGTTTGTGCTCAGAAGCTTTCAGACCAGCCACCAGTATTGAATATTCAAAGGAGTTCTGCTATTTGGGATATGCTATCATTGTAAATATGTAATTCTGCAAAGTTACCTGTCTGTATTCAAAATGTTAAAGTTAAGTAGGTAATTATAGACATTGAAACTGTAGTCAATCATTTATTATTGTCTTTGTGTTCAAGAAGTATGAAACACTGTGAGGAGAGAACTAGATTCTCCCCAGAGGACCTGCTGTGTTGAATAAAGACTTCTATATCACCAGCTTCAGTGTCTCTCCAGTGACGTAGTCAGTCACGACATACCCTTCTTTATCCCAAAGTGCCCTAGCATAGTATCACGCTCCACACTGATCTCACTATCCTCCAAGTCCTTCTCCTTGGTAAATACTGACGCAAAGTACTCACTTAGGAAATCATCCATATCCTCCGCCTCTAAGCATATGTTCCGTCCTTTATCCTTGAGTAGTCCAACCCTCTTCCTAGTTATCTTCCTGCTCTTGTGTACGTAGAGAATACCTGAGGATTCTCTTTAATCCTACTTGTAAAATGTCCTCTCCTGGCTCACTTAATTCCCTTCCTGAGTTCTTTTCTGGCTTCTTTATAATCCTTAAGGGCTCTGTTTGATTTTAGCTGCCAAAACCTTACTTATGCTTCCATTTCCTTGACTAAATTCACCATCTCTCTCGACATCCAATGTTTGCTTACCTTACCATCCTTGTTCTTCCTTCTTACTGGAACATACACTGTGCATTTGGTCTAAACACCCTCCACATGTCAGATATGGACCTGCCTACAAACAGATGTTCCAATTAACTGTCCCTAGTTCCTACCTAATACTCCTGTAATTTGCCCTGCCCTGATTTCACACACTCCCGCAAGGTTCATTCTTATCCTTATACTTCAACATTATACTTTAAGTGCAAAATGAAACACTTCACACTTGTCTGATTGAAATTCCATTTGCCGCTCCTTGGCCCACTTTCCCAGTTGATCTGGACCCTGTTGTGATCTTTTGTGTCATCTGCAAACTTACTAACCATGTCAACTACATTCTCACCCTGGATGACCAGCAGTACTCCAGCTGAGACCTAACCAAGGTTTTATGAAGTTGAAGCACGACCTTCCTACTTCTGTATTCAATACTCCAACCAGTGAAGGCCAGGATCTCAAATGCCTTTCTAACCACGTTGTCTACCTGTGTCGTCACCTTCAAAGATCTATGGACATGACTCTCAGGTCTCTCTATTCCTCAGTACTCCCTAAGACCCTAGCTTTCATGATGTATGTTCTAGTCTCAATAGTGGTCCCAAAATGCATTGCCTCACATTTGTCTCGATTAAACTCCATCTGCCATTTTTTTTGCCCATTTCACAGAATCAAACAACACAGAAAAAGGCCTTTCAGCCCAAGTGCTCTATGCCAACCAAGATTCCCATCTAAGCTAGTTCATGTGCCTGCATTTGGCCCATATCCCTCTAAACCTTTCCTATCAATGTCCCTGTCCAAGTGCCTTCTAAATGTTGTTCATGCACTTGCATCAGCCACTACCTCTGGCAGTTTGTTTCATATACTGACCACCCTCTGGTGAAAAAGTTGTCCTGCAGGTTCCTGCTAAATCTCTCCCCTCTCACCTTAAACCTGTGCCCTCTAGTTCTTGATTCCCCAATCATGGGAAAAAGACTGCACATTCACCCTATCCTAGGCCCCTCATGATTTTATACTCCTCTATAAGATAACCCCTCATTCTCCAATGCTCCAATGAATAAAGTCCCAATCTACTCAACCTCTCTCCATAACTCAGTTTCTTTTCCAACAATATCCCTGTTAAATCTCCTCTGCACTCTTTCCAGCTTAATGGCATCTTCCCTATAACTGGGTGACTAAAACTGAGCACAATATTCCAAGTGTGGCCTCACCAATTTCTCTTACAACTGCAACATAACATCCCAACCTCTATACTCGATGTCCTGACTGATGAAGGCCAGCATGCCAAAGGCTGCCTTCACCACTCTGTCAACCTGTGACTCCACTTCCAGTGAACCATGTACTTGACCTCCTAGGTCCCTCTGTTCTACAACACTCCCCTGAGCCCTACCGTTCACTGTGAAAGTCCTACCCCCAATTGTCTTCCCAAAATGCAACACCTTGCACTTATCTGAATTAAACTCCATTTGGCATTCCTCGGCCCACTTACCCAGCTGATCAAGATCCCTCTGTAAATCCAGATAATTATCTTCACTGTCAACGACACCACCCATTTTAGCATCACCTGCAAACTTACTAATCAAGCCTTGTACATTTTCATCCAAACCATTGATGATACATAGCAATGGGCCTAGCACCATTGGGGAACAGCGCTAGTCACGGGCCTCCAGTGCTAAGAACAACCTTCCACCATCACGTCATCCGTGAACTTATTGATCATGCCTCCCACATCCACCTCCAAGTCATTCCTGCATATTATGGATAGCAAGGGTCCCAGCGCTGATCCTTGTGAGACACCATTTGTCACAGGCAGCCAATTTCAGAAACAACCCACTACCATCACCCTCTGGCTCCTCCTGCCAAACTAATTTCATAGAATCATAGAAAGTACAGCACAATACAGGCCCACAATGTTGTGCCGACCTTTAAACCTTGCCTAAGACTATCTAACCCCTTCCTCCCACATAGCGCTCTATTTTAAATTCCTCCATATGCTTATCTAGCTATCTCTTGAATTTGACCAATGTCTCCACCACCGCCCCAGGCAGCGCATTCCATGCCCCAACCACTCTCTGGGTAAAAAACCTCCATCTGATACCTCCCTTGAACTTCCCACCAATTACTTTAAAGCCATGCCGCCTTGTATTCAGCTTTAAAGCCATGCCCTCTTGTATTTCGAGCCAGTTTGCCTACTTGCCCTGGATCCCATGGGCCCTAACCTGTTGAATCACTCTCTATGTGGGACCTGGTCAAAGGGTTTACTGAAGTTCATGTAAATCACATGTTCTCCCCTCCCTCAGCAGATCACATTAATTCTAGATTTACTTGATTAGCTGAATTTGAATACCCCGGCTGCCAAAATGGAATTTGAACTCTGAATTATTTTATCTGTGGATTGTTAACTTGACTTTGATTACAATCCAGTCACTTCCAGCATGCTATCACACGCACTATATTACAAATCACCATCATATAACTGTTTGAGTTCTATGATAATGCACATGATTTCAGCATAAAATATTGTATAATGCAGCAATAATAATGTATAATTTTCTACCTGTTGGACCTCACAGTTACCGCCATTCAGAATGGAAATGCCAAGCTTTAGAGTTGAGGAAACCATTGTACCAGGCTCACCTAAGAAGTGGAAAAGAAAAGTCTTGGCAAGTTATCTGTAATTTAACCAAAACTGATGAGACTGCTTCCCTACAACAGACCCATCATGTTCCAAGTTTTAGTTTATTTTTTTCTGTAAAGTTAAATAAGAGTTCCAAATCCCCTGACACTTTGGACTTCCATTATGTTGCTCTGTTATTCAGGTTTGCATGGAGTGTAAAAGAAACTACTCAATATGCACTAGCCTGAAACTCACAGCAAAGCACACTCCTGCTATCCCAAGTGGCAGGCAGAAAGGATAAGTATACTGCTGAGTGGATACTCACTCTCTGCAAACAAGGGCAATCAAAAATGTTACTTCAAATTCCCCTGCAGCAGATATTAACACATGGGTATTTCTTCCCTGAGCTCGCCAGCACCGTCAATGGATGCACGAAGTGGGGAGGATTAGTTACCTTCATCTGAGGAAGCTGGAGGAAACC